>NW_004955406.1:2011153-2183425 GCF_000276665.1 Chinchilla lanigera
TTATTTGAAAGTATTTAAGATATTATTATATTATATTATATTACTTTTTTAGGGGAACAGGGTTTTGCTGTGTAGTTCAGGCTGGCCTTGAACTCAGAGTGACCCTCCTGCCTCAGCCTCCTGCCTGCTGGGATCACAGGTGTGCACCACCATCCCCAGCTTAGATTATTTTTCATAATTTCTAAAGACTTGGACTATGGAAAGCTGCCTCCTCTGAAGTTTGCAGCAGCGCTGCCCTTCATCAGGTTTTGAGTGTTAATCCTATAGCCTGACTTGCGTGTGTCTGAGTCAGGCAGAGATTTGGGCAACCCTTGTGCTCAGTTACTTCCGCAAAACCTCCAGCTCCTGCGGGTCGGTATGTGAACGTGGTGGAAATGCATTCAGAGTCACTGCTCCTCCTCAGTTCTCCTTGGCCTCCCTTGTGGCACACTCTCCTGGCTTCTCCCATACCTCTGTGCTTTCCCAGTGAGCCCAGGATTTGTGGAGAGCAGCCTGAGCCCCTCCATGGCTCTCATCTGCAGGGTCACCTGGATTTTACTGTGGTAATTTAAGCCAGCCTGGAGCAAAGCTTTACACGTTTCCTCGCTGCTCCTGGCTGAGTCTTCCACGGCACCTGGAACTGTTGCCCCAGCCAGGCACAGTGAGTCTGTCCTGGAAGCAGAGCTGCTATGTTTCCAGTGAGTGCTGCTCCAGTAAGACCAGCTAATCCGGCGTGGAACTGGGACTGGGGAACAGCTCCAGATTTCTGTGGCTCCTGCTCTGAGCTTCCTTCCCTTCTGGGCTCCCAGAAACGGTTTTAATTTTGTTCAGGTTCATCAGAAACTGTGAAAGAACTAGAAGACGCTTATCTCTTCTCTCTTTTAAATTTTTTTATAACTTTTTTAGTAAATGTTTTAATTTATTTTCATCTGTGAAAGACAAATTTACCTTTTTCCACTCTTGTTGTCCATCCACAGAACTCAGCGCTGGGCTCATGGTCACACCTTTTCAGGGTCATTTTATGTCACTAATTTGCTGTCAAAAGTGATAAGAGAAAAAGTGGCATGTCGGGTGCCCTGATTGTGTCATTACAGAGCAAAGACTCATCCTCCATTGAATGTGGACTTGCTGGTCCCCTACCCGGAAGCTTGAGAGATGACAGAGCAAAGAGGTGGAAGAAGTTGCAGCACCCCTGTTCTCATGGCAGTGCCCCACGCTGAGAGAGGGAGAGAAGTTTCATCTAGTCTTTTCCGGCTCTTCTCTGCTTCCAGTGAACACTTTTTGAGCAGAATTAGGTGTAGATCAGTAGACTTTCTTGTCATTCTTTTCTCTCCTATCTTACTACTGATAATACAGTCCATAAATTCACCATGCTTTTAGCCAAATGGGCCACCACCTAAGAATTTAAATATTTGGATCAGTTTCCAACCATCATTGCTGCCTGTTATCTTGTCATCTGATTTTAAATTTGAATATGGAAACATCATCCATTCTCTCTGTATATCAGGCAGCCTATAGTATAATTTCACAAAGTTATTTCTCTTCTCAGTTTCTTTGATGTTTATCCATGTGCTTTCTGGTATTTTTCTGGCATCTGACTTATGAATTCCGAGGAGGAGATCTGTATGATCAATTTTTCATCAGGATATTAAGATAAAATATAATTTTTCCCTTAGTAAATATTATTTATGTATACCCATTGCCAAAGAAGCCTTGAGATGTAATAAACGAGGAGGCCTTGCTACATATTTTAAGGGTGGCAAGACAAAGGCAATGTTTATTGAAGAATGAACATATATATGTATGTATATATATATATATCCACACACATGTATAGATATACATGAACATACAAAGTCATGCACACACTTGGTTCTTAAAATAACCCCAAGAGGTAGATGTTATCATGCTCTTACTATAAATGAGAAAAGATTTAGAGTCCAATTTATATGTGACTGAAATCACACAGCTACCAAAGTTTCCCAGCTGGGATTGAAGCTCGTGCATTCCCAACAGATGGATCTCGTCACAATGTTATGCTATCATTCCTTAAAATACAATCTGGCATATGCAAAGACCATTCTTGGCAATGTTGGTGAATA
The DNA here is from genome assembly GCF_000276665.1 of Chinchilla lanigera. Lineage (NCBI taxonomy): Eukaryota > Metazoa > Chordata > Mammalia > Rodentia > Chinchillidae > Chinchilla > Chinchilla lanigera. The sequence goes on from NW_004955406.1 coordinate 2,013,235, forward strand.
AGTGCGTGAACATTTTTTCAGAATTCTACTTTGAGCACATAAAGGGGAGATCTGAATTATCTTATGTCCAGGATTTTATAATATTTATTTTTAAACTGATGTCAAACCATCTAAACCTTCAAGTCTATGAGAATTCTCATTTAAATGCCAATTAGGTACCACCTATTTATACTATGAAGTCAAATAAGATTGTGACTGCAGATGTTCGTAGCAATGAACCACCTTAAATGTTGGAGTGGAGCCTGTGTGAACGAAGAACTTCTCTCGCATGTTTTACATATTATGTTCTATACCTTTTGGTGTGGGACTGAAATATCAGTTTCAGTCACTGTGGTGGACTGACAACTGGTGGTCAACTTATGTCCAGTTGAATTGAGTGGGCATGGTGCTGACTGTGGGAGGTCCACCTAAGGACTGTTGCAGGTGGCATGGGAGGTAGAACTGGAGAAGAAGAAGTGAGGCTGTTGGGAGCTGGTAGAAGCTATAAGGAGCTGTTGGTTCTCTTGGAGGACCTTGTCATGCTGGCTTTCCTGATGAACCTGGCTGTTTTTATCCTCTGAGCAGCTCAGGACCTTATTGTTGCTGAGAATGGCTTCAGTTCACTTTGGGGGAACTCTGGTCCTCACTCTGAGCATCACTTCCTGGCTTTGGAGTGGAAGATGGTGCACTGCTCAGTCTCCTGGAGAAGCTCACTGCATTGGCTTTCCTGATGGGAACTCAGCTGTTCTGACCATCTGAGGAACTCAGGACCTCACTGTTGCTTAGGATGCCTGTGGTACCTTTGGGGGAGCTGTGGTTCTTATTTTGAGCATCGCTTCCTGGCTCCAATGTAGACACTTCACCTTGCTAGCACAGATCCTTCATCCCGCTGGCACGGACTTTCTAGATTCCACAACTGACCTTTGGACCTTCCCAAGGCCAATCCGTGAAACAGGCCTGCATGAGACATTGTTATGGGCTCTAGGCCTCCAGTTGGACTTGTGCGAGGCACTGTTATGAACTGTAGGTCTTCAGCTGGACTCATTCAAGACATTTCCTTGGGATCCAGGCCCTCAGCTGGATTCTTGGTCTAGAGCGTGTGGCGAGATTTCCTGCACTCTCTTGTATATCATTCTTTGGGTGACTATTATAAATAATCTTAAAAATATGTGTCCTGTATTGCATTGCTTTCCCCTTTCAAATATCCCCCAAACCATAAGTCACCCACTAAGTTTAATCTGTCTTGGAAAATAATCTAACGTTCAATTTTGATTGCTGCCCCTTTATAATCGTTCGTGTTCCTGTAGCACACAGAGTTTTTAGGTAACATCACTAACATTCATTAAATATGTAAACTTCAGTGGGTTGCAAGGGTCTTTGCAAATGCTATAAATGTGGGAGTTTATGAATCTTTGTGATTTCCTGAAGAACAACAGGAAAGCCAGCACGAAGATTAAACACACTGTCAGTGTCCAAGCAGGGACTGCATCAAATAATGGCAAATTCCTGAATTCAAAAATGTAAGGTGCAATTCAGGTACAATTGGGTTTTCTTTCACACATGCCTTTGAGATCATGACTGTTCTTGTCCTTGATCTAAAAAGGCACATAGTTAAAATTTTAATATCACAATGAAATTTCCCAGGGAGAGAAAGACAGAATGAAATGATGTAGATATGTCTAGAGTATCCAGTGTATTCAAAGAATATTTTTCTTTAAAAATATGAATCAAAATATTATCTTCCCTAATATCTGGTGAATTGTCATTGGGGATCCTATGCAATATAGGTATAATTTTAAATGTTGCATATTCCGTGCTCTTGAAATACTGCCTTAAAATGTTATTCATTATATTGTGTCTTAAAAATGGAGTGTGTCGCTCATGGATGCTGATGAGGAAGCAGTGGCCCTTAGCTAAGGCTGCCTGGTGTGCAGGAGAGCTTGATCTTGTTTTCCATCTGTCACCCTGCTCTGGCCTCTGGGTCTCTGTGGCCCACACCCCTGGGCTTCCTTGCACTCTCACTTTCAGATAGTTGATGTAGGTTTTCAGGAGGAACCCGCCAGCCATCAGGGAGAGGTGAAGGGGAAGTCAGAATATTAAAATCCAGCTCAGTGTGTTTGAGGCAGGATAAGACTTGAGCAGGCTGTACCCCTTCTCATTGGTCACCAGTCCTGCAAGATGATGGTGCTTGTATGGCCCTTTCTGTGCCTCAGCTCTGTCCCCTTCCAGGTTAGGCAATGTACACAGAGAAGAGTTTGCGTCTTTAGGAAGACCTGCTTACAAGGTTGCTCTTGATTGACGTCTCAGATGTCATGAGTATCCACCTTGCCCAGAACTGACGATGAAAGTGGATCAAAGCATCTAAATAAAAATATTTGGTTTATGTATAATACCTGCTTTCCACTTGGGGGTGCAATTCTAATATATTACAGAGGTTGTCAATGCGAACAGTAACCAGTCAAAACCCTGAGCCCTGAGATTTCACTGAACTTCCCTGGTTGGCAACACCTCATGGGTTTTCACAATGTGCTGTGGGAGATGAAGTTGGGAGAGGACTCTAGGCAGCTCATGCCTGGTCCCCTGGATATCACTCGTATGTCCTTCACTGTGGCTGATGGTGCCTGTAGTCCTAGCCATGACATAGGGTGTGTCCCCATGGGACCCAGGGTTCTGGTGGGCTCCAGGACTCAGGCATACATAGTAAAGGAGCTCTGCTGCCAACTTGCTTCAATCCACGGAGCTATTTTCATCCACTTTCTTGAAGAGTCACTTTATTAACTTCTTTACAAAGGACTTAAACATAATTTCTTTTTCCTTCTGAGACCCTGAATGAGTCCTCAAGTGACAGCAGATATTTCATATAAAATGTTGATAAATATTTGATGCATTTAATCCTTCACATGATTTGTAAAAATTTCTTAATAAAAAATCTAGTGGTTTAAAAAGCAACACAACAACCCATGCCCTGGACATCTTACTCAATGAGTGAGTCTGACTAGGTTATGCTTCTCTAAATGGATGATGATTTTGTGTCTTGTCATCTTTTGGTTGCCTGTCCTTAAAAATAGTAGATGTTATTTTCTTCTTTGTATATTCTGGGGAAAAAAAGAAAGACACTTGCTCTTATGAAAAAAGGAGTCTTCTTAGGGAGACAAGAAAATTTACAGCAGAAAACAATGATTTTATGGTATAGATTGGTATAATACAAATCATCACTAAAATAGAATAATGTTCTTATATGCACATCATATTTCATCTTAAATGTACTATAGCAGGTGCTGGTATATTTGCATTGTATATTTAAAGAGTTAATTGGTAATATTTAGATTGTTTAACGTGGATGGCTATGTATATCTGCAAATATTATCCTTTACATTGTGTGCTCTATGAAGCAAAAGATGATACTGTGCTTAATGGAATGGACAATTTCTTTAAAACATCCAAGAAGTGTATTACATAAATTTCAACTGTGAATGGAATTTGTGTCACATTTTAAATTAAGTAAAAAAAACATTGTTATTCATACTTGGATGTTTTCTCAAAAACAGATTTAAAAAATGGCCAAGAAAGAAATACATAATGTAAATCACTGTGTTTTTCCACCAACTATGTTCTTGTCAGCTGCTTTGACCTCATATTTGTTTTATGCTTATAGTTAAAAAGCATTGTTTTGGAGAAGTCATGATGCTTACTCTTTGTTTATTAATGTCTCGGTAAACCACATGTCTTCTTGATAAGGTGATCCTGAGTTAGAGAGACCTTTTGGCCGGATATCTTACTTCAGTTTACTTCTCTGTTTATTGATTCTGCTTGCTAATAAATGCTCTCTCCATTGTAATTTAGCTCCATCCCAGCAACCTCCTCCCAGAGGACAAGTTCAAAGTTCTTCTGCAATCAGTCTGTCATGGAGCCCACCTGATTTCCCAAATGCCCGCTGGCTTACCTACAGTTTATTCAGGAATGACTCTGCAATATACGCATCTGAAGACCAGTACCCATATAGTGAGTTAAATGGCTGGGCGACAAAAAGATATAATATTCTCAAATTGATGCATTTGTTAAGTTCTTTGACACTGAGCATAAACATTGTGGTTTCCTCCGTTTAACACAGAGGGTTTCAAGCAGAAAGAGGGAATTGCAAATCTCACTCGTAATCAAACAAATGCAATAAAAATGAGATGCTTATATTTTGGTAAACAGTTAGTGCTTATCAAATTCTCAGAGATGAAAAAAGCAGCTCCCTTTCAGCACCAGTGAGGCTGTGGGGAAGCTGGAACATTGCTAGGCCTCTGGGGGGTGCTTGGGGCTCATCACCACCACTTTGCACGTACAATAAATTGCTAAAATATATGAAAGCCTTTCCTTTTAGGTATCATTCGTTTCATCAAACCTGCATTAGGGGATTAATTCCAAAAGAATAGTTGTAAATGAATGCAATATCACAAAGTGTCTATAACTATACTGTTTGTTAAATCAAAATACTACAAACCATTCCAACATTTGATAATCTTTTAGAATTATAATATACAGCAAAACAGACTCAATCTTGATACATGCTTAAATAAACTGCAGGCTACAATAGCCTGTAAAATGATATCTTAGTTAATAAACAAAAAAGTGAAAAATGTTCATAATTCATTGTTTGAAGTAATTAAAGCTCTTTAAAAAAATCAGTGAATTATATTTCATTTAAACACACAGGGAAACTAAGCACAAATGAATCTATAGTTTCCTCAGGTGCAAATGTTACAGAAAATTTATTAAATTTTGTATTCTAAAGAGTTTTACTTTTTTAAATTTTAGATTAAAGAGGATTTTTTAAAATCTGAAATCATAATACTAACATTCAAACAAATAATGTAATTATATGCATTGCTTGTCCCATAAAGCAGAGGACAGCAACATGAACTTAGTTAGAGATAGGAATGATCTGCATAGGGCAGGTGGGCTATCCTTTTACTGTAACTTTCACAAGATTTTAAATTTGCAGAATCCAAACTATTGAGAAATTATTGTATTTTAAAATACTTAGCTATATCAAATACAATTGAAAGGTGGAATAAAAATAATTTTTAATTTGTTTCCCCTGATTTTTCTCCTAGTCCTATTTAGCTACAATATAGTTTAGGGAACCTTGAAACAGTAATTCTAGTTCAATTTTATGCTCTATTCTCTTTAAGACTTAACTTTCCCAATTCTGGTTAAACATGCATAGTTAGTTAGTAATGTATATAGAGCTATGTCAGAACATTGATATTGCATAGCATTTCTGAAAGTAGGAGAAGGCATAACTTAAAAATATTAGTTGACTTAAAATCTCTTGCTTAGCCTAATTGTATTTTTATGTTCTATAGTAGGTTATACTTTGTAACTAATTTCATATCACCTACATCTAGTTTAGCCTGTCCATTACTTTCTCCCCTTTCTAAATATCTCTTTGGTGCTTAAAGTGTTCTTTGCAGTTAATGGAAACTCTGAAGTTCACGATGCAGATTGCAAGGGGAAATGAACATCTGTCTACATCTGCCACATTGGCAAAGCACCCTAAAAACCTGCTACTAAAATGTTTATTTTCTTCCAAATATCAGCATGATCCAGGTGTCCTGAAACTTAAACTTTTGTGATAGAAGAAGAGAAGAGCTATAAAAATATTAAAAATGATTTTGAAGTTGACAGCACCACTGGTTGAATTATTTCTGAAGGTGCAAGTTAGGGTCACCCTATTTTCCATACAGGTTAATTCATTAGCAGCATTAAATTTAAAGCTATCAGTGGTACCATTCAATCCATGTTTTTCAAAGTAATATATTGTGATTTGTTTTATAGAACATTGCATGTAAGTATGCCACTCTAGCTCTTTTCATGATTTCACTAATATAGAATCCAAATGACAGTTTCTTACATAATAAATGTACATGCATTCACTAATCACACATTTATGTAATCCTATTAGACAAGGTATTATTTCCTAAAACCTTGTTTTTCATTTAAAAAGTGAAATGCCACTTCTGGCATTTCCTGACAATCTGTATAATTAATGATGTGAAAATTATCTGCATGATGGCATTTGAGCAATAAGAGTTGATGAACACTGTCAGAACTTTGTATACTTCTAAGAATACTTTATGTTTATTACTCCATTTCCAGGGCACGGTTAGCATGTGTCACGTGAAAAGGAAGCACTACCTATATTCAGCCCCATGAACACAAATCTTTGGGTTAAATAAAGGCATCTAGAATTATAGGTGGAGAATCACTGAACTTTTCAAAGAAAATTAATAGTGTTGCCTTCCAAGCAAGTTTGATCACTTGGTTGAGACCATTACAGAATTCTCTGTTAGAAGGGAAACTTTTCTTGTCTGGCTTTTGAATACCATGGATTCTCCAGCACAGTAATTTCAATCCTGGGATGATGATACAGTGGTGTAATGCCTCTAAAACTTTCACATAATTTGTTATTCATAACAGCTCATTCCTGGTAGAAAAATTTTAAAGTATCTCAATAATTAGTAATGAGAATATTTAGTGGTTTTTGTAAATAAAATTTGATTGATTTACATCCTCTAGTTTTTTAGATGTAGAAAAGTGTAGAGGTTAAATTAGCACTTTGGAATTGAACATGATCAGTTCTTCATATTGTCTCTGCTGTGGTCTTAATCTGGCTTGGCCATAGTTTTATGTCTCCTAGCTGTGAGGAAGAAAGCAGTTGTCTGGGAAAGTCTAGCTCTTTCTTTCCTCTTGTGTTGTGGAAACATGGCCATGTTCCTGGGTCATTGTAAGTTGCTCCTCGTATGGGATAGCGGGAGTGGGAGATGTCACTGTAAGGAAATCTTCCCACAGCAAATTTAGGAAGATGGTTACTTCTACATATGATACATACGTTTGTTAACACCTGAAGAACTAACATAGTTTAAATTTAACTTCAAACAATAACATGTCTTGGTAAACTCTGGGATTTCATTTACGCCTTTATTATTTGTTTCTGCTGTTGATATCATTGCCATTTATTATGTATAGTATTAGTGCTCAAGGCAACAAGTGAGATGACTCAGCTCTGAGGGAAAGAAACAAACCAAAGATACAAGGAAAAAGGAGGAAAAAAACAAGCAACTGTTTTTAAAGAGTTCTTAATACTATCAATTCGTGGTATTCTTCCCCAGAAGACAGTTAAGATGCATATGGAAAAGTGATTCATTTGTTCAGTAAATTTGTTTTTAGTGCTTCCTCCAAACCAGGAGCTATCCCAGCCTCTAAATGTGAAGCTGGAAGACGAGGTTCCCTTTTCTGAGGGAAGTCGCAGAAGGCAGTACTTGAACTGTTCAACCAGAGTCGGCTGAGAATGTTGAGAGAGGGCAAGGTGGTGCTGGGGTGGAGGAAAGGCAGTGATACCTGTTGTGGGATGAGGAAATGTGAACTGAGAAGGCCACACAGTAAGCAGGTGCCATCAGTTGAATCAGCCAGCTATTGGAGTAGAGGAAGAGTAATTGTCGTGGAAGAAATCACATATGAAAGGCAGACATATGAAGCATAGAGTCCATTCAGATTCCACAAGCAGTGCCCAGTAGCCTTGGGGTGGTACTCAAGGGACAACCGGCAGGCCCAGGAGACATCAGTCAAGATTACAAATTGACACTGGGGAGATAACTCAGTGGCACAGTGCCTGCCTGGAAAGCACGAGGTCCCGAGTTCAATTCCTGGTACAAAACATCCCACAAAAAACAATGATTACAAATTGATGCTGAGGCAAGGAATGTTCATGTTGCCCCCAAATGCTGACCTTTATGGTATGTCATCAAACAATAATCAGTTTTAATCTTATATAGTTTTTATCACCCAGATAAGGAAAGAGGCCAGTCAAGGTGTTGGCCAGGTAACAGGGCAGCCCTGCTAGTCTGCTGACTGCTGGTCTGCTGCACTAGCAGTTCCACGCAGGGAACAGTGTCTTCTGTCTCAGGCACAACAAGAACTTCTTAGTCTTCTACCCAAAGCACACGTTAAGAGGAGAACAAGAACTAAACCAAACTTCTAAGTTTTCTACTGCAAGGGGCACTTTGCTTCCACTGTAGTGAATAGTAAAAGTCCTCAGTATTTGCTTGATCTCACTTTTGAAAGTATGAACATTACTGTTATTCAAATGAGTGTTTATTGGGAGTAGTTCATGTGGTTAAATAATTTAATGGGAGGGCAGTTAGAAATAATTCTCTACCAACTTATGGAATGCAATTTCTTCCCTTTTTCCTTTTCCTTTCAGATATCCAGTACTTCTTAGACACTGCCCTGTCACCGTACACGACATATTCCTATCACATTGAGACCGCCAATGTGCATGGCGCAGCCCAGAGTGCAGCTGTCATTTACAGGACAAAGCCAGGGCTCCCCCGGGGACACCTGAACCTAAGCTACATTATTCCTGTCGGCTCTGACTTTGTGACACTTACCTGGAACACACTTTCAAATCATTCAGGTCCTATAGAGAAATACATTTTGTCCTGTGTTTCTCTGGACAACCTTACGTCGTGCGTTCCCTATGAAGGTCGTGAAACCTCAGCCACCATTTGGGGGTTGATTCCATTCACCAAGTACCAGTTTTCCGTACAGGCTTGCACCAGCGGGGGCTGTGTCCAGGGCTCGCCCATCACACTGACCACAGCCCAGGCCCCGCCAAAGGGGCTGAGTCCACCCAAGGTCCGGAAAGTCAGTTCCACCGAACTTCATGCAGAATGGGGTCCACCAGCAGAACCGAATGGTAAGCTCTCAAGGTCCCCCTTCCCTTTCCTGAACAAGAGTGAACAACCCAGCATTGGGAATTGTGTGAGAAGCTTGTGGACACTGTATTCATTTATGTAATTCTGTTCTAATTGAGAAAAAAAATCCTAAAGGTACAAGATGCTGTTTCTCCTAGTTAGTTGAACAAGTGTATTTCTTCTAATCTAATAACAAATTCCATTCAATTAAATTGCCCCTTAAAAGGCTAATATTATCTTTGCTCTTAATGACATCTGCCATAACACAAATGATGTTTATAATTGGAAGCTCATTTATGAAATGCATTATATTTGACTGTGTCACAAGTTAGGGCACCCATGAACAGTAAATTTTATCTTTTAAGCAGAAAAAGGATATAAAATAATATGAAAAATATGTATATAGGCTTGCTGACTCCATTAAGTTAATTTTTGTGTTCATATGATTGAACCCTTGGTTATACAGGCCAGCCACATATTCATAGATTTTTAGTAATTTATATCATGTACCTATTATGGCAAAACTTTTCCTCAGATATTGGAAGTTTCTTGGTAAAATTGCATAAAAGCTAACTATAATATTTATACAAGTAGGGCTTATATTAAACAGATAATTAAATTAAAATCCTCAAATTTCAAAATATGCAAATTGGAGGTACAATTATTGGGTTTTCTAAATGAACTAGTCATCCATGGTAGAAATTATGACCATGGATCCTGAAAAGGATTGATTTACCTATGATAAAGTGTAGGTATTTTGTACTTATATACTCTCTTTTGGTTTGTTTTTCCATGAATGTGTTTAATAGTTTTTGCAGGGGCTGGGGATTTAGATCAGCGGCACAGCGCCTGCCTGGCAAGCGCAAGGTCGTGAGTTCGATTCCCAGTACCGGAAAAAAAAAGTTTTTGCATTCATCTAATCCAATAGTCTGTTGTCTTTTATAAGTACCTGTTACCTAGATTACTAAATTTCAACATGTAGATTACTAATGAAATTGACAGGTGATGGAGTTAGAGTAATGAATAAATGAATAGCCAGCATCCTTCTACCTACCTCTCCCTGAACCACCCCAAAATAGCTCCTTTGTCTGAGTCCCCATGGTCCGTTGTTTAACTTTGGCAGGAATCGTTATAAAATATGAATTACACATGAAAAGATCGGGATCTACTGAGGAACATAGAGTGTTTCAGAGCAGTGGCTGGCTCGGCCCTCGGCCTTCTGCAGAACCAGCTGATGGCAATGCACAGCGACCTCCTCAGACTGCTGCAACCGTCGCGGGCCTGGAGCCACACACAGAGTACGCATTTAAGGTCTCAGCTGAGAACATGGTCGGTAGTGTGTCTTCTGCGTGGATTTCAGAGAGAACAGGAGAATCAGGTAAGGTCCAAAGCTTTCAGCTCTGCTATCAATCCTTGAATGAAATTGTTGCCTGACATTCAAGGAAGCAGCGGGAAAACTGTGCCTTTTGAAAAGCGCGCATTAAAACTTACTTAGGCCAACGAAAAATTTCACATATGGGTTGACTTCATAAATAACTCATTATGTATTATTTATTTGCAGGAAGTTGAGGCAAAAAAGTAAATGCTTTAGCCTTTAATTCATAAAGGAAGGGGAGGTGACTCACCTGCACTTATCGTGTTTGGGGAATGCGTCCCACAATGCCAGTTGGTTTCCAGTCCTGGAGTGGCTGGTCACTTCTCTCTTCTTGTTCGCATTCATCCCTGTGAAACAGATAGCTGTTACCAATCCCACAGTTCTGCTTCTGTTTTTGATTTTCTTTCTCCAAATCAAAAGTGTGGCTTACTAGGCTGTACACAATAGTAGACATCTCGGTACCAAAATCTGTAGCTCAAAGGTGTGGCTAGAAGCCCTTGGCATTATGGGAAAGAAGGGCAAACTTTTTTTCAAGCTATCTTCATTAAGGCACATGAGTTATTTTTCTTTAACTTTCCATGCTATTTTGTACATTCAGCCCACTTCAAATTTCATGAGCATTTATGAAAGCAATGACACTTTTGTTTCACTTTGGCTCAATAGAGATCCAAAGAAACCCAGATCCTGATCTCAGTGTGAACCGTGAGAACTGTGGAGAACTGGCGTAGCTTTGGGTCGATGGCCAAGGGAATCATTTCGTGAATAAAATGCGCAGTGTGCTTGCGGCTGTCCTAATGATTCCCAGCCATCTTGGGCAAATAATAGTGCTGTGATCGCACAAGTGATGAGCCATGGCACCAAGAAGGGGAAAGCCAAGGTCAGGAATGAAAAGTAATGGATGAAACTGCAATGCTGGACCCTCATAACGGTATGGGTCACTGGCTAATGAAAGTGCGATGAGGTCCTTTGATAATACACCTTTGCTTAGCACATTTAAAAGCTCTACTAAGGTCTCGAGCAAGGCGGGAGGAAGACTTATGGTGTATCTGCACCCTGCACATTTCAACTGAGACTGATTGAAAACTTGGAGCGTTTCTTTGGGGTTACTTAGACTATTTTAGATTTATCTCATTCTAAGAATTATATATTTCCCCGGCTGCATTGGTTTGGCTCAGTAAAATATTTCTTTCCATGAGCAATCCAGCACATAATTGTGTGTTGTTCTGAACTTTGTGGACTAAGACATACTCGGATTCTGTGATTACTTTCAAATAGTCATAATTCCTATGGTTTTCTGCTCAGTTACCTACTAGCCATCTTTATAAACATTTGTGAATTTCCTATAAGATATTTATTCTATAAATGCAAAGTAGCTTGTAATATAAAGATGGAGAACATTCTTTCAGATGATTTTTTAACATATACATATATATATATATATAAAACAGTATACTCTTTGATTTTTTTTCCAAATCAAAATGTTTTATAAAGAATAGGCCATTTCAGAAACTGGAATAAACACGTGACTAGATTTGAAAATGTATCGGGCTGGCATTTCTGGTTTTGATGTCCTTATCTTTGGACAGCACCTGTTTTCATGAGGCCCCCTTCAGTCTCTCCGCTGTCCTCACACTCTCTCAATGTCTCCTGGGAGAAGCCACCAGAAAATGCTACAAGAGGAAGAGTCCTGGGCTACAACATCACTCTGGTTTCTGAGCAGTTGCCACAGCAGTCTACCCCGGTGATGTTGCAACAGGTACTGTTATTTTTAAACAGTCTTTTCAGAGTTGAATTATGGCTTCATTTGAGTTTCTGAATTTGCAGAATTCTGTACCAGAATTCTCCCTATGCACCTGTTAAATGGGACATTTTGGTTTTTAGCATATTTACATACAAGGCCTTTTATACCAGTCACTTGTTTTTTTCTAATATAAGCATACACTGAGACAAAGTTGGTATAATTTTAATTCATAAGGCCTGATTTTTTTCCACCCATCTTTAAATATTTGCAAGAAGTTAACTTTTAATAGCTATTTCTTTTGTATTATTGAGACACACAATAGTCTACTTAACCCATTCATAATCAGTTGATATTTATGTATTTTAGAGAATTGATACATTAATTAAATCTTTATTTCTAGTTCTTTGGAAAATATTCTGAAAAATAGTTTATCACATATTACAACAAAAGTTATGAACATGTCCAAGGTTTTGGATATGCAATCCCATAATGCCTTCTTGTGGTTTACATTCCATCCAGCAGTAATGAAACTTATTATGATAGCTAATGGTGATCAAGGGTTTACTGTGTCCCTGAACTAGGCCGCCTGATACGCAGGACAGTCCCGGAAGATGGTAGGTCCCTGTTCTCTCTGCTTGATACGCAAGGGTAATGTTTCGTATCTTTGTAGCCTGGCAGACCAGCTTGGGAGTGGGCATGACAGAGACTGCCGAGGGCACCGGCTGAGCTGGTCTGTGTTCATGTCTGCCCAGTGCCTCTTTTGAGGGACTTGAGCTTTGGGGGGCACTAACAGGAGATAAGAAGATCTTATACTTCATTCCCATTTCCACAATTTTTCCCCAGGATTCCTATTCCTGATTTTCCAGTCTCCTTTATTCCCTATGGTTAAGGTACCAAGCTGCTGCTGTGTGGTGTCCACATACGTGTAACCTTATGCACTTCATTTTCCAGTAAAATAGATGAGCAGGCGCACTGCCTTGGGTTCTGTCTGTTGAAAAGATTGTTTCTGTCACTGCCATTCTTTAGGACTTCCTCACTGGGGCTACAGAGCAGCATTCACTATTTTCTGACTTGTGGTCAGACACCAAGACAACACATCTGTGAATTAAACTCTGTGTTTCCCCTTTCGGGTCCTGAGGGAACCCCCTGAGTTTTCATGGTTGGGCTTGTACTCAATCCCAGGCATTCACTTTTATCTTAGGAAGAATTCCTGCTGTGGCACCTGATTCTAAAACTTGGCCTGTCGGAAAGAACACAAGTCATGAAAGTAGTTCTGACTACAGTGTCATTTGGGTTCTCTGGTGACATGCTCTGCTTTACCTGAAGCCCGTTGACATGCCAGGAGTGTCTAGCAAATGGCATAGGGTTTCTGTCACACAGTATGGCCTTACTTTGGACCCTAAGGCCCTATTTTGTGTCTCCTTCCAGTAGTACTTTTGCCTGTAACACAACAGTCTCTGTTTGGTTTTATGTCCCAAATGGCTCATCTGCCTGTACCTCAGCCTGGGTCAGGGAGGAGCCCTTTCCTGGTCTGGGAGACACTCGGTGTGGCAGCACTCCATGCCGCTTGATGACGTGGAGAGGAAGTACCCAGGTGTGGAGTTGCTCCCTTAGGCCCAGGAGAGGTTTACCACGCGTTGTGCTTCCCTCTCAGTGGTAGAAAGATCCTGCAGTTTTCTTTCACTTTGCAGTTGCTGTCTTAGCGTGCTTCAGGCAACTTGGATTCCTAAAACCCTCACTCAGGTGACACATCCCTTAAATTTTAGAAGCCTGAGCTCCCTCTCTGTGGGGCACATGTTTTACCAGACCCGTACATAGCTGCTGTTTCTTAGTTATCTGATCTGTTTAACATGATGCTAATGATAAGGAACCTTTTATAGTTTGTCTGAAATTGGTAATTAATTATCTTCAGATTCTCTGTGTCTTTCTTGAATGTGTTGATAACAGCCAGCAAAAGCCGTCTGCTCCTATAGTCCTTAAAATTACAACTTTCCCCCAAAGAAGTTCCTGCAGTTGGGAGTCCAACTCCAACGGAAGTTTTTTTTGTTTTGTTTTGTTTTTTCCTGTACCGGGAATCGAACTCATGACCTTGCGCTTGCCAGGCAGGCACTATGCTGCTGAGCTGAATCCTCAGCCCCTCAACAGAAGTTTAAAAGGTGCACCACTAGAGCTGTGCAGTGGGCTCCCAAGCGCTGGTTTATTCCTGTGCTGAGGTCCTTGGCAGCCAGCTGGGGAGTCTCCTTCCTGGGGCCGCTCCAGGCGTTGCTGTTGTACGTTGGGTTCCCTGGAGGTGTGCTCCAGGCTCCTGTGTTCGGGGTGCGCTCAGAACCAGCACATGCACAGCAGTAAGAGGAGCGGGGCTGAGAAGAATAAGGAGTGCATTGACCAAGTCATCGTAAAACTGGCCTCAGCTGACGATGTGGGCAGTGCTGGGGCTGAAATGACCTCAAAGGTTCCCCCAAATTGATTCAAGAGCTCAGATCTCAGTCCCTCTGCAGTATTTGTTTCCTAGGAATGCCATCATGAATCTTCATAAGTGGAGAGGCTTAAAACAACAATATTCTCAGAGCACTGGAGGCTGGAAGTCCGAGATGAATGGGCAGACAGGGCCGTGTTCTTTGCACCCCCTCTAGAGGAGCATCCTTTCTTGTCCTTTCTGGCTTCCTGTCTCTGCTGGTGCTGCTGCTGGGGACAGAATTTCAGTCTCTGCCTCTGTCATCACAGGGCCTTCATCTGCTTTTCCTGTGTGTCCGCATTTCTCCTAGGAAGGCATCGGCCATTGGATTTAAGGCTAACTCTAAATATGGGGTGACCTAGCTAACTACGCAAGCAAAGACCCTATATCCAAAGGGTCCCGAGTCTTGGGTAGACAGGAAAATTTAGGAGATATCCTTCAATCCACTAGTAATAGGTTTGCCACTTTTTTCTAAGTCTTTTTAGTGGACAGAGCATATACATGACGCTAAATTTTATTTTTTTGGACTAGACAAAGTCAGTAACTAATTTATGCTCCCTTGTACTTTTCTTTTAATCAGATATGTGTTGACTCATCTGCAGGTACCTCATGATAAAAACACAATTAGCGCAATACATATCTTTTAGCTTAAACAATTCAGTCTATCCATCTGCTTTATTAAGATATTTGAGGTACATTTTCAGTTATAATTGCTGTTTGCTCTTTAATTGTTATGCTTTCTTCTATATTTATCATTTGGTGTTTTGTTTTATTATTGTTTTCACCTTTCTGTTGCCTTTCTAAGTTGCAAAGTTTTAATTTCAATACTTAGGCAAATATTCTATGGGATTTTTTTTTTTTATTCCTCCAAGGAAAATACCAAAAACTTTACTCCTAGTGTTATTAAACTTTGTAGTTATCTGCATTTATGTTTATTTATGGAAGATCACTCTAGATGAATGCAGTCATGTATCACTTACTGGCTGGAGTATGTTCTGAGAAGTGTATTATTAGGAAACTTCACTGAACAAATACCCCAGAGTGAACCTACACAAACTGAAATAATCAAAACCAACTGCTTCATGCAGTCTATTGATGCCATCAGAAACATGGTAAACATGAGATGAACGAGGGCTGTTTATAGTAAACTTTTTTTTTTTCATAATGACAGGCAACATTTATTGGGGGTCTTCCCCTTGGACTGGGTATTTTACACACATTATCACAATGACACATGTGCATTTCCATACAACCCTACTTTACTGTAGTTTTTTCAGTGTGGAAAATTTAACCCTGGGATTTATTCATGCTAGGCAAGTGCTGTACCTTTGAGCTATGGCTCTGGGTCCCCCCACTAATTTTAATTAGTGTAGAGCACTCTATTACTATATAGTAATGGTTTACTTTAAAGGGATGATTAAGTGAATAGTATAGTAAATACATAAACCAGTAACATAGTCACTCATCATCATTTTCAAGTATTAAGTGTGATACGTAATTATGGGCTGTACTCTTCTACCACTGGCAGCCCAGCAGTTTTGTTTGTTTGTTTGAGACAGGGTTTCACTATGTAGCACAGGCTGGCTTTGAACTCACTGTGTAGCCCAGGGTGGTCTTGAGTTCCCAGCAATCTTCCAGCCTCAGCCTCCCAAGTGCTGGAATTACAGGCCTGTGCCACCACACCTGGCATGTTTCTTTACACTAACATCACCATAAACACGTAATATGTTGTGCTGCATTAGAATGGTGACATTTTTAGGCAATAGAAGTATTTCAGGCCCCTTATAATCTTAAGGGACCACAGTCAAAAATGCAATCAATCTGGTCCATTTTTGACCAAAATTTGATTATGTGGTACATGAGTATATGTCAGTAGCCCTACATAAAATAATTTTATATTCCTAGTTGGTCTACACTTTAATGACTTCTTTACTAAATATAATTTGCACCCACAGCCTAAGAAAATTTACATACTGTTTTTGATCAATTGTAGTCATAACGATAGGATTGATCCTCTGTGTTGATTGTGTAATTACTCGTTTATGGACTATGGAGTTCCTCACAGGCTCCTTTGCTCAAATCTGCTATTTTCAATTGAAAGTGCTTGATTAAGACAATATTTCAAAAAATGTAACTGTTTGATCTGATCTGCCTATGCTAATTTCCATAGGAAAGATAATTGAGAACTGACCTCATGTGGATGCTCAGTCATGTTTCATCTTCATTTCCCTTTTACTTCTGTGGCTTTTGTAAAAACTTAAATGACGGCATTGATTTTAACAGCGACATCATACTCCTTGGGTGCCATCAAATAGCATGTGGCATTCCTAGTTTGGGTTACTTTTGACCAAACCCCATGGTTTTGTTGGACTTTTTCACAGTAACAATGACAGTGTCACCATCTCTATCTCTACCATGGGTGACAATAACCATGCTACCATGCTGCTTTATGAGGCAATAACTTGGTTTTCTCATTTATCTACTCAGGAACTGGATTATTACCTCATAAAACAGTGTGATTGTACAATTATCAATTAAATCCTGGTTTGTTGAGACTCTTTTAGAAAAATCCCTTTCCTAATAGTAGCTGGCAATAATTCCCTCTTCCTGAATTCATGGAACTTCAACTGCCCAGATTTTGCTTTTTTCACTGATTATCTGTTACCTGACCGTTGTGATTCTTGCCCTGAAGCTACTGCACAAGGCCCAGCCTCAGGAGCTGTCTTACATCGTCAGAGGACTGAAGCCCTACAGGATCTATGCGTTCACTGTTTCTCTCTGCAATTCAATTGGCTGTGTAACGAGTGCTTCCGGAGCAGGGCAGACTTTAGCAGCAGGTAAGCATGTTTCAATGGGCATGAAAAATATACTGTGTATTTATAAACAAGTGCCTATAAAGGTTCCCTGCTTTGGACTTAATACTTGTCTTTTCTGTTCTCTGCTACTCCCTCACTAAATCTGATTGCTGAATACCTTAATGTGTCTAAAACAAACAAAAACATTAAGTGTAAGAGGTGCCTGGAAGCCCTGCACTGCTGCCATGCCATAAGAGTTAGATGCAGTGGGACCATGATTCCAGGGTTTGGGCACCAACCCGGGTCCTAGCTGCATTGGGACAGTTGTGAGAAGTGCTGGGAAAGCTTTTTTGGATGGTTTTACGGTACTACCCACTCCTACCTCCTGGACATATGCAGGAATTATAGGATCACCCTAACATTTTATTTTACCTTTATTGAGGCAAAATTGTTTACTTAATATTTTATTTATAAATAATAAGAAGCTCCTACATTTGTAAACTTTAAATAAAACTTGTTCTCAAAGTCTGAGTAGGAAATGATTTGTATCATTTTGGTTTGTTTTACCTAGAGCCAGCTAGGTTTACCCAGATCTGACAGCAGGTAGCACTAACACCTATTAATACAGTAACTTAGTACGTGCTATATTTTTAAATCAAGGTATTTCTGCAAGCAATCCAGCAAGGTTTAGTTTGTTTCTCTTTAAGAAATAATAAAAAGAGATTCAGAAAGGTGATGGAAAAACAAAGTGAATGAAATAAAGTGAAAGTTTAAATTTTAAAAATGTATTACAGTAAATGATGCATTGCCATTAATCCCCCTCACTTTAAATGTACTTCTGTCATTGTTCTTGACACATTCTGAAGTGGTTCTGGAAGTCCTCTCTCATGAGTGTCTTCACAGAGGTGTGATAAATAATACAGACTGCTGCTCTGAAGTGCCAGGCAATGGAAAGGCAGGCTGGTAACAACATTATGATGTCTCCTCACCCACCTAGTTCAGTGGGTCTGGCACCATGTGCTTTCTAGCTCCTTCCAAAAATCAAAATGATCATGAAAGGTAAATGTTTTTAATGTAGTCAAGACATCGAGGCAGCTGCAACAGGACAACTAAAGATACTTACAAAAGAGAACTTTCAGAACTGCTTCAGAAAATGGAAAAATGATGGGATAAATGTGTTGAAAACAATGGAAAGTTTTTTGAGGGAGATTAATGACAATGTGTCTTTTACTGAAATTTTTAAAAAATTTAAACACACATACGCTGCATTTTTTATCAACCTTATATTTAACTAAAAACATTTCATAGATCTCTTTCCTAAATGTTTTCATCATAATATTAATAGGTCTATTTCCATTAGAGTTTTCCCCCTAGTTATGGAAAAACTTATTTGGCACAAATTATTTCTTTCAAGTAATTTTGTTTGTTCCAGTTTTCCACTAATGAGAATGACTCACAAATTCCATGAAATTATGGTTAATTATTTCCATGGCTAAACTTTTTATATATCTGTGTATTTTATCTGTATGGATTTCAGATGTGTGAATATTGTCATGGAGTTCCCCACATACAGCCATTTATGGTGTGCCTAGCTTTCCTATAAGATTATTTTTATATTCTATGTCATTCAAGGATTACAGAATAGGAATAATAAAAGAAATACTTTGTTTTATTTAGGAAAAATGGCATGGTTTTGGGCGAAAGTAGAAACAATCTTGCAGGCTAGGCAAAGTGAAAACTGATTCAGCACAGCTGAAGGTGTAGAAGGTTGAAGACACAGGCGTAGGGTGAAGAGCTTAAACCATGTGATGGAATAAGATGGCAAGTCATTTAGTGTGATGAGATAGCCACTAGTAAGGTTTTGTTGTAACCTTCCTCCCAGTGCTGGTACAGCCAGTACCCAGTACCATTCATGGTACTGGAATTGCACTCATCAGGGCACTGAGCGTTGGTGCATTTATGGCTAAGTGTGCTGATAGGAGGTGAGGCCTGGCCGGAAGAGGGGGTCAGTGTGCCTTTGGAGGGTGCATCTCCCACCCCACTTCTTTCTTTCTCTGCTTCCTGACTGCCACAAAGTGCGTAGCTTTCCTCTATCATGCCCTTCCAGCATGCTATTCCTGCCTTGGAGCTGACCAACCATGGACTGAACCCTCTGAAAACCATGAGCCAAAGTAACCTCCTGTTCCTTTCAGTTATGGGTGTTGGGTATGTTGTATTAGTGATGGAAAAGGAGCTGAAGCGAGGCGGGCCTGGTCTAGAGACTAGTGGGATCCTGGAGAAAGAAGAAAGAAAGGAAGAGAAATGTCTGTAGGGCGGGTTGCCCCTGCCCCATGCACTAGTGATCACACTTGTCTACCCTCACCCTCGTTGCCAGCAGCAGTGAGTTCCCATGCAGCTCTGTAGTGCTCTCTGTAGCTATTGGTAAGAAGGATTCAGGGCACCGCTGGTCACAAGAAGGACTAATCTCAGCCTTCTGTATTATTTCTCCACCCTTTCTCCTGGGAAAACAGGATGTGGACATAGCTCATATCTTCTAAAAGTTATCAGATATGAACATCAGTTAGCTTTGGAAAGTAAGAATTTATTCATATAAATTTTGTGGGATGATGAGTAATTTTATTTTTCTCTGTGCTTTATTTACATTTTAAAATATATTTAGGGGAAAAATAATAAGGCAGAATACAAGCGTTTGAATTTGGGCTCTGCCATTTACATGTGCCATTTAGCCGTGGAAACTCAAGTGAATTATTTAACCTCTGTTGCTTAGTTTTCTGATTTATAAATAATGATAATATATTTAGTAAGGTTTTTATGAGGATTAAAATGAGTTAATGCGTATAAAATATTTAAAGTGGTGCACATCACAGAATAAATTCTCAATAAAATTTGTTATTATCATGTCTATTATAATATTATACAACATTTTATTATTCAGTGAGTAAATATAGAATTTCTAGTGTTACCCAATCAAGATGTTTAGTGTACAACTGTAGTTTTATAATATTATTATACCACATATGTGACAATGGAGAGTCCTAAAATTAGGTTTATTATAACATAAACTTTTGGAGAATTTAAAGTCTGCATTTTTCTATTTCTGTAAGAAGCATGGCACTCAGAATTGTGATGTCCATTTCATGTGTCTCAAAGCTGTGTCAAATTTGCAGTTTGCAATCTTAATAATGTACCCTAAACACATCATTGCTATCTTTCCTCATGGAGGCTCAGTGGAGTAAGCATCTATTGAGAGTTTTCTATGGAAAGCACTGGGCGGAGTCAAGGATAACTCATGCAGTATTTTGATTAATGAGTTGACATCTAACATGCGGGACACACACCATGAGGTTCTAGGTTCAGGGCTGTGGGACAGGTTAAAAGACAGCTGTGGGAAGAGAAAATGAGATAGGTGACTTGGCTTTACAAGAGTGGGAAGTTATCACACACAGTGACATGAGAGACAGAGTAGAAATGGTTAGCAAAGACATGCATGGTATTTACTGAGCATGGTATTTACTATGCCCTGTGCTCGTTCCTCTTGGAGGATGACCATCCCTGGTACTGCTGGGATTTATGAAGACTTCTCTGCCTGCAGAGAGCAGAGGGACCAGAAGAGAGTGTTTGGAGTCTAGTTGTCACTTTCTTCAAGGCAACAGGGAGTCAGTCAGAGAAGCAGAAGTGAAGACATAAAGAAGGGAAGGGAGGGATGTCATAGAGGAGAGCAGAAATCCACAGGGTAAGAAGAGGGAAGAATTGAAATGATATTAAATGGTATAAACCTTGGTGCTGCCACTAAAAATGGGAAAGAAATGAAGGAAGATTGTACAGGGAAAATAAACCCATGAGTTCATTTGATCATTAGGTAGAAACATATCTGGGACAAAAGAAGCAAACTTGGAACTTAGAAATGATACACACTGAGTAATCATCTTTATATGGATAGGAGAGAGAGCTATGGAGGGTGATGAATTGTGAAGGCAGAGAAATTACAAAATAGAAGTTCAAAGAGACGATCATCTCAGCGAATGCCTACGTGTCTGAATAAAGAGGGAAGGACGAGTGCAGGGGACAGAGAAATGGCCAGAGCTAGGGAGAGAGGAGAGGGGGGATTGCAATGACACCCACGAGAAGAGAGAATTCTAGCAGGAGGAAGGGTCCCCATGCCACACGCTGCAGGGAAAGCAGGAGAAATGTGGGCAAAGGGAGGTGGGTCCCAGGGGCCCCAGTGGGAAGCAGGTCCCAGGGGCTTGAGCTGTGGTGGGAGAAAATGCTGGGGAATTTCAGTGACGTAGATCTTTGGGTCTTGGCCGAACGCCCCATCTACCGAGCTTCTGCTTTTAAATAATCCCCTTAATTTCTGTTCCTATTTGAAGCCTTTTCTTCTCAGAAGGAAAAATGATTTCAGTGGTTTATAAAGGGAAAAAAAGTTTGTGTCTTAAACCCTGATATATTTGGTCAGAATTATCTGATTCTCCACTTGCCAAGCAGGAAGTAAAGTCACTTATATGCAACAGTAGGGAAAATAAATTTTGCTTATAATTTGATTTATTATAAGATGAGCCATTTTCAGGTATCCTCAGATAGGTAAGAAGAAACTTACTTGTTTTTACTTGAATACCAAAAAAGCCCACTAGTTACAGATTTGCTATCGTTTTCGACTCCTCTATTTTCTCTACAGGAATAGTTTTCTTTTCTTTTTTTGAAACTTTCCCAGATCAAATATCTGGCTGAGACTTATAGGTACTAAGTCATAGAAATAAGCATTGTGAAGGCCGATGCTATTACATAGTAAACCGGTTTACAGCAGGAAGGAAATAAAAGTTGTCCTGCAACTGTGTGATTCCTCTTGCCCTGCTGTTTCTAGTGATAACATTGCTGTTCTGGAAGGTGCACATTACTTCAGTGAACTGCAAAGGATTTACAGGAAACTTGGGTCTAATGCAGGGTGATGAGCTCACTGTCAGAAGGAAGAAGAGGCCATCGACCATTCAAAAATTCTGAAAGAAAAGCACTGTAAATTAGAAGTGGTGTTTAGCCTTTTAGAAGAGTTAAATCCTACACAATACGTTGCCTTCTCAAATCTTAGCTGTACAAACAAAAAAAGGTACTCGTAAAATTTTATCTGGCTGTTTCATCAAAATCTTGAGAATTATGATGAATTTTTTTTTTTTTTTTTAACTATGCCTTTGATCCTTTGATTTGCTCTGAAATCTGAGGCATTCCGGAGTCAGGGGTTACCATGTCTCCTAACAAGATCCTGAATCGGGGTTATTTGTGGTTTTTGTGGTGGATTCTGGTTGGATGCCAGTAAGGAGCAGATGAATGGGGCCCTTTTAAAAGCCTTCTCACCTTCTTAAAAAGATTCCGCTTTTAACTTAGGAAATTTGCACGTTTCCCCCTTTTGCAAATTGAGCCCGATGTAAATCTTTTCTTTCAGGAATCCCGTCTGAAGAGTCACTCTGGAAGGAACAATGTGATATTTCTCTTGCCTGTCCTAGGGTGACCACCGCACCACAAGCTTAGAGTCCCCCACCCCTGTTAAGCAAGTAATTAGTGGTGCATTCATTTTCCCTTGGAATCCAAAGTGAAATGCATAGTCTGCCTGCTGCTGGGTTGAAAACACACATTGTTTTGCATACAGGTACATGAGACTTTTCCTTATGAATAAGACCCAGAGTGATTAAACCAGCGCTCTTAATATGTTAATTTATAATTTTAATTAAACAATCTTGTATATATAGTCATTAGTGAATACTAATATAAATATTTTTGTATCTTTTTATTCATAATGCATAAACCAATCATCCAGTTCCTTCTCCGAGGTTGCCTGTTTTTGTCTCATAATACAATCTTTGTTCTTAGTTATGAATGCACTTTTTTCCTCCTGTCTGGAATAATCCCTCATTAAGCTAGTCACTTTCTGCTCCACGCTAAAAAGGAAAAATTATCATGCAAATATGGCATGCCATATTAAGAAGCACATTACCAAACACTTTTGTTGCTGTCCTTCAATTAGTTTCCCTTCTTTGAATTTAATTCCATTTGTTGTTAAACTACTGACTTGATGTATGGACTCATGAATCTGAGGCTGCTGCCAGGAAAGTGGGGGGAAAAAAATCAAAGCCTTTCCGAAGAGCTGCCGAGGCGAGCTGGAATGAATTTGCTTCACCTTTGACAAGAACACTTGAACAGCACTGGAATCCTCTGATGATTCAACTTGGCTAATTATCCAATTATTTATTTCAAGAATAAAGGCACCATTTCGCAATTAGAGAATTGTAAAGCGGCCTGAGAAATCCAGTAATGACAGATGATTTAAGTAACTTGTAAGATAAACAGTATCTGTGCAAAAATTTGTCTCACCTGGTGTTTGCAGGCAGTGCTTGGGTCCTGGCTGGCTGCAGTGAAATTCCGAGTCTACGGAAGGGTTTTTGTTTGTTTGTTTTGCTCTCTCCACCGAAATTATTTTATACTTCTAACCACCATGTCAAATTTCCATGGCTCTTAAGCAATGTTTAAGTTGTATTTCCCTTGATTAAAAGCTTTTGGTTCAAAGCAATACTTTTTAATTGCCTAATGATATAAGTCAGTTCTTAGGAAAGAACCGCACATTTAGGAGTTCATTTGCAATATAACTGAAAAATTCATTGCATGGCAGTAAAACAATTTACTGTTAATTACAAGGAGAAGAATTTGCTGTAGCGTGCTCACAGATTGCCATGAATCATGCAGCACTCCTAGAGATTTATAACAGATGTGTAAGTGGGATGAATTAGCAGGGTTTAATAACAGAGACACAAATCATGCAGACTTCAAGGAGCTTTAATTGATATACTAGAATGTGACGGGCATGAATCACTCAGCCATTCAACAGCACTGTAACATATGGTCAGCTCAATATGCTGCATCTTAAATCGGTTGGTGAGTCGTTGGTTGTCCCATATGGTGGAAGCAATATATTTTTCATGATTAAAAAAATACATCCATTTTTTAAAGAAATATGATTGCAAAGCATGTTTGTTATTGAACAGTCACCTGAATGCCAAACTGGCTTTTTTTTTTTAAATGGTTTTCTAAAAACATGGCCGCTTCCCTGAATAAATAGGGGTTACTCCTTGTAACACTACATTGCTGGAGGCATCATAGAACCAGATCTGTGCTCGTTGGCACCCTTGATCCGCAGCAAGCCTATAGAAAGCACAGCTGATGGTAGTTGTGCTTGTCAGGGAAATCCTTCAAACCAGGGCAGAACAAACAAGATGAGGGAAGGACATCAATTTCGGAGGAGTTTAGGGATGGCAAACAGAATGGAGTGAGTTGTATGGGTGATTGGTCCTTACCACAGTAAGAAAGTGGCTGTGATAAGACTGCTGCCCCTACTGTAACAATTGGATGTACCATTTTATACGGGTTTCTTAATTAAATGTTTGGTCCTTCAGGAGCATTTGAAAAAAACTACCGGCAGGTCATTACCCAGGCAGGGGCGCCAGTCCGGTGTCATTCATGAAGAATTATGTCAGTGTGTGCAAACAGCTATCCTGGTGGAAGGCCGCAAGTGGGAGTATGCAAACGTGTTTTTATTGGAACTGGGATCTGGCAGCTTTGGGACAAGCTTTTGCAGCATTCGTAGATCTGACAGACTTGAAAAAGGAATATTGCAGCCTTAGAACTGTGGCTGCCAGGATTTAATGTCAACAATTAAAATTTATTTTGATCCTTACCTAGTGTTTATTACTGTTTGTATACACAACAGACCTTACTAATACAGAGATGCACTATTAGATAGAATTACCATCTGTTCAGAGTGAAATGCTGGCATCTGTCTTAGACGCTAAAACTAAAATGATATTATTTCTAACAAAACAAAATTAACTGCTTTTTACTCACCAACTTCAATTTTGAGTGTGTGAGTGTTCTTCAGGAAATGGCATATTTGTGAAATATGGAATGATCTTAGTTGTTGGGGTGCTTTTAGCTATGTGACTTCATCGGGGTTCCCAAGGGCCTTTTTGGCACACAGAAATAGCATGCAGAACTCACATTTTAAAAAAAACACAATCTTAGCTTTACAATGTACCTGCTACTTATACTAAGGCATTAACACAACACAACTAAAATATGCAAAAATCGATTTACAGAGGCTATGGTATGCAAAATATTTTGACAGAGGTGCCCTAAAGAGACACAAGGAAAAATATTAAACAGGCAAAAATTCACTGGAACCGAGTTGCTCTAGGTCCCAGAGTGACACCTTTAGAAAAGTATAAACTGTATCTCCTCTGGTAGGCGATTTAAAATTGCCTCCCACACTAACATATATAAAAGATTTATACTGAGCACCCCTCCTTTTTTGAAAGCCTAAGTATCCTATTAAAAAAGGTTTTTGAAGTTAGAGAATTTGGAGGCTCAAGGGCACTAGTAGTTCCCATCCTGGTATTGGATCACTGATGCCACTTTCTGAGAAGCCAGGCTTCAATTCTCTATATCACAAAATAATAAATTGTGTCACACAAGCATTTAATGCATGTACACAGTGCATTAACTGTAACTGTAGTACATTTATTTGTGCTGGAGGAGACTTGAAAATGATTAAAAAATCAATACTTCGCTGTCAGAGAAGCAAGTGTTACGATACATTTAAGTAGTTAATTGCATAAGCCCCATAAAAGCTTCAAGTTTGGGTAGCAAGGATGCCATAATTACAGTGCAGGCAACTACCTTTTATTCATGGTGGGCTTCAGGGAACAGTGACGGCTGTCATCACTGCCACTATTTGTTCAATTCTGAAATAAAGGCTTCCCTCCCTTTTCACCTATAGGATTCTAGCTTTGTACAAGTTATGATCATCACTGGAATGGTAACTAAGGCAATGTTTGTTCACCAAGTTATGAACAAATTATCACTAGAATGGTAACTAGTTAAGGCAATGATTGTGCACCAAATTTACTTAAGTTCTCTAAACATAGTGGATTTTAGCCTTTCTGTCATGAAATACAAAAGAAAGTCAGAATACTTGTATGCTCACTGGGGTCAAAAACAGTGGACTCTATCTGGCTTTCTCATGGGAATCAGTATGTCTCTCATCTCCTCATGGTTTGCTAATTGAGAAATATGGCTTTCAAAAGTATCATAGAGTTTTGAGCCTTAAGAAATCCTAGACATAACCATGTCTAACATTTTCTTTCCTGTAGTACTGGGGATTGAACCCACTAAAGGACTCACTAAGCTACATCCCCAGCCTTTTTAATTATTTATCTTGAGATAAGGTCCCTTTGAGTCAGTAAGTTGCTCAGGGCTGGGCCTGACTTGCAGTCCTCCTGCCTCAGCCTTCCAGGGTGCTGAGATTACAGGGGTGCACCGACTCTATTATTCTTGAACAAATGCAGTTGAAGAACAGAGAAACTAAAGAATGGAATAACCAATGTTTATCCACAATCAGGATCTTGGAGCCAACATAGAACCTCAGTCAATTCCATGCTGTATATCTTCCCGCGAGGAGACAAATAAACAAGGAAGGAAGTAGCAAAATGTATTTTGTTCTCTTTTCTCACATGTTAAAAGAGATTGTCAACAAGGCAGCGCTGAGGGATCTCTACTTTTGTTGGGGAAACTTTGTTTTTCTGGATGTTGATTGGCAAGAAGTCACAGCAAGGACATTGCCAACTGGGAGATCTTGTCTCTGTCCCTGGACTCTGTCTTTGTGTCTCGATCCCAGGGCCTCTCAATAAGGGTGCACATGAGGAAGTTGCATTATCTGGCCCAGTGTGACATCCTCGGGAGAAAGCCAGGCTTATTTTCCACTGACAAAGTGCCCGAGGGTGTCTCGTGTCAGTTTGCTCCCTGCACGCCCCTGGCCTGTGGAGGAGTGGGTCACTCCTGGATTCCTGCGGGAACAGGAATGGGAAGACGGTGCTACAGGAACGGGGAGACGGTGCTGTCCGAACACATTCACTGACACCACCACGTGTCTTTGTAAACAGCTGATTCTTCCTTGAAAACAGAGGAAAAACTTCCATTTAAAAGACCTGTGCATCAGCAGAAGTATCTGCGCAGTTCCTATCTGATGATGCTCCAAATTCCACACCGCATAAATTTTGGAGGTACAAATTTATGCATTATGATATGTTATTAATCAGGTTACAAAGTAATAAATGCTGCAGGAAGAAAAATGTAGATTGGCAGAGCATTTTATACAGAATCCACATAAATAGAAGAAAGACTAGAACCTTAATTACAGTGTTGTTAATAAAACACAAAACCATTATTATTTAATCCCAAGTGAAAAAATAAATCAAGGGGCCGTTCTTTGAAATGATGGAATTGAGGATTCATTTTCTACTCCACATTTACATGGGGATTTTCAAGCAAATCCAGATAGATCATGAATGTGGATGAACTGTTTTACAATATATGATTTGAAAAAATATAAATGGCTTGTAACAATAGTGTCTTCATTTGTACAAACTTACTTTGTAAAACCTAAAGTAATTATGTATTTTTGTGGTTACAGCACTTACTGTTAAAAGTATTTTACTGAGAATTTATTCTCATAGTGAAGAAGGGAAAAACCAAGGTACATATACATTTTAAGTGATTTTTCTAAAATATGTGCAGCAGTTGAAATTAAAAAGTGAAATATATTTTCTAAACCTGTAGGGTCTTTTTCATTATTTAATGCTATCTCTTAATTTACTATTTTGTAATTCAGAAGTGTTTAAATACCGTATTTGTATCTATAATCCCTTTGATTTGAAAACCTAACAATTAATCCTTCATCATTCCGTTCTCTTGGTGGTTCTCTGAGTGTGTGACCCGCCTAGTTTAATTGATTGACAGCTTCACCCAATTCATCCTTCTAATCTGAGTGGAACTCTTAAAAGAATGCTCAGTAGGCTGTGCGCCTTTCCATGCAAGCTTGCTCGACTGCTCCGTATGAAACTGTACAATACGCCAGCTGGAGAGGTGTTTTTTAAGCAAAAGAGTGAAATATATACTATACTTCCACTCATTCTCTGGAGCTGACTTCTTAGGAACAGTCTAATGGCGTGGTGTGATGGTTCTCCTGCGACTCAAAGGCCATGTGCCACAATTTGTCAGAGTCTGAAGGGTGTTATGCTTATATCTACACGTCCCCTAAAGCTTCCTGCAATCTTAGGTGGGACCTTTGGAAGGTGAGTGGATTATAGGGACATTGGATGATGACTTGCTGTTGGAATGGGCCTGGTTTGGTGAAACAGGTCACTGTGGGTGTGATCAGGCAGGTTATCTCTCCCTTCCCAGCCCCTCCCTTGGCCTCCATTAGCTTCCTGTCCACCATGCCATGAGCCGCTGTCCTCCGCCACACCCTTCTTCCATTCCATCCTGGCTTCAAGCCAGTTGGCTATGGATTAAAAACATGAGTTAAAATAAACCTTTCTTCTTTTAAGTTGTGGGTATATCAGGTATTGTGTCTCAGTGACCTAAAAAGTAACCACGATAAAGGGTCAATATTTTTTGTGGACTCTCAAGGTAAGGGTGCACTTATTCGCAGTAATCTTTTGCCAATATAAAAACAAATGTATGCCCTCACTTTCAGGAAGCATTAAGCAGTGATCACTGCAGAGCTACTAGGATTCCTTTGGTAGTTTTAACTCTCAGTTTGTATTTTTAATTTAGAAGTGCTTGTGAGTGGGCTGTCAAGCAGGAAAGGGTTCTGAAGACTGTGGTGGTACACTTTATGCTTCCCCCATTCAGCGATGATGGCAGGGAGAGGTTTGTGTTCTGTCAAACACCTGAAGCCTTGACAAGGAAAGGAGAACAAGCTCTTGCTTATCACTGGGCTTGATGGTACTTTTTACAATAAAAAGTTCAGGTACCTATATCCCAGAACACTGGAGAATCTTAAGTGAAATACAGAGACTGTAACAGAAGAGTTCAAAATACTATTTTTACGTTTCTGATAAAAATTAGACAATGGGACCTGAGCGTGGTGGCACATGCCTGTAATGCCAGCTCTTGGGAGGCTGAGGCAGGAAGATCACTGAGAGTTCGAGGTCAGGCCGGGCTACATAGTGACTTCAAGACCAGCCTGAACTACATAGCAAGGCCTGTCTCAACATCCACCCCTCTAAAATAAATTAGTCAACGGAAAAGGATGTAATTATTCCTTTGCTTACATCCCTGAGCCCAGGAGTGAGGAATCTCAGGCAGCTTTCCTCCACTAAACTTGTAGCCAACCGTGGCCTGCTGGGACTTTAACATGAGGATGGGCCTTTGAACTTGGAAGACAAGCTTCATGGGAGAAGGGCTTTCTGGATCAATAATTCTTTCATTTTCCTTTTGAATTATTTTAAATGGAATCATAAGTTGTAGGACCAAAATGTTTAATAACCCATTATTTAGCCAAATGTTGGCAGACAATGCTAAAAGA
Organism: Chinchilla lanigera; assembly: GCF_000276665.1. NCBI lineage: Eukaryota > Metazoa > Chordata > Mammalia > Rodentia > Chinchillidae > Chinchilla > Chinchilla lanigera. Next base: position 2,042,730 of record NW_004955406.1, read on the forward strand.
AATCACATGTGTAATTTGTAGATTCATACATATATAAAAATAAAACTATCACATGGGTTTCAGTGGCAGAAGATAAGAGGAATTGTTAATTATCTTTGTAAGCTGGACTTTCTGCTTGGAGCCTTTTCCTTTTTACTAAAGTTCAAGTAGAACCACAACTGTGTCTCTTTGGAAAGTTGGCCAAATTCTAAAAGGCAACAAATAGTTATTTTTCTAAGATGTTTTATGGTGAGTTTCCATTCATAATTTTAGAGTTTCAATTCTTGTACTCACATCATTCTGATTTATGTTTATTGCAGCAGGCAGTGTTTCTGTCTGTACAGGCTGTGAAATGCACGTGTGAAATACGCCCTTAGTTTGGGTCATTAGTAAATATGCTTGGTGAGGATGACTTGTTCCTTTCCTCATTTCCGCCTTTCTAACCCAGCAAACACACTTAACATGGGAGTGAGTCTTGGTCCACAAACTCAAGTATTCTTGGATGTTTAAGAAAAAAAAGTAAAACCAAAGAGTAGATATCCTTTTCAGTAGCCCTCATTATCCACCATTAACCATTATTTTCAATTTGTCATTATTGTTACTCTGATCTCCCCCTCTTGTAGGTCATAAAGATTTTAATTTCTTCTACCCATGGAATTTCCTAGGAACTCCAAAGAATTCCCATTTTTCCAGGACCTCAAAACATGCTCAGTCTCTGTGACCCTTGGGCACAGTGCACCGGTTGTCCCAGGTGTGAGGCCACTGCTGGTGGCCTGATCACTTCAGGGTCAGCCATGTTCATGGCTACCTCAGGGCTGAGAAGCTACCCATCGTCTTCTGTGACTGTACCAGGGTTCATAAACTGTAAACCATGGATCTCTGAGTTACAGGTGATTTTGATGGATTGTTTCTATGTGCATAGGTTCTAACCCTGAAAAAATTTAGACAACTAAGTGTGAAAATGGCTTTTTGACCAAAGAAGCTATAGAGACAGAAAATAAGTGTGTGAGAATAAGCTCCATGTTATGCATAACAGGGAAAGGACAAATAAAAACAAGTTACTGCTGCACATCCTTCAGACCTGCCAAGATCATGAGCACTGACAATGCCAGATGCTGATGAGGATTTTGAGCAACAGGAATTCTCATCACTGGTGGGAATGCGAAAAGGACAGCCACTCTGGAGGACTCCCCGTCCTGAGCAGCTGGCAGGATCCTGAGGGGGTGATGGGAGACTAAAGGCAAGATGTATAGGAAAAGGAAAGCTGGGACTGGGTAGGTTGCAGCCCTCTAGTGGAGAGGTGGCAGGGCCGGGCGGGTCCCAGCATCTTTACTTATGCACAGTAAAAAGGAGGTAAGTGCATGACAGGGCTGAAAGTGCAAGGTCTTGGTGATTCCCTGAGAACACGGAACATGGAACCTTTTCAAAGCTGTTTGTGGTGTGGTGAACAGGAAGGAATGCCGAGGGGCCAGAAACTTGCTGGTGTGCTACTGAGCTATTGGTCAGCTTATTTACATGATCTGCCTCTGGCATTCCACACTCCTGGGACTGGCTTTGCTCATCCCAAGGAGTTCACCGACCTCCAGCTCAGCCACTCCCCACAGAGGACAGCGGGCAGTTTCTTACACAGCTGTTTACAGCTCTTCCCATGTGACCCAGCCTTGGTGGAGACTTTCCCCAAGGAAGTTGAAAAATTCCATCCACACAAAAAGGTGCATGTGAAGACAGTTCACAGCAGCTTTATTAATTGCTAAAACTTGGACTTGGCCAAGATATTCTTCAATAGATGAGTGGATAAATACATGGCATGCAGACAATGGAATATTACTGGGTGCTAAAAAGAAATGAGCTATGAAACTATGAGGGAGCCTTACATGCATTTCACTAAGTGTACAAAGCCAATCTGAAAAGGCTGCCTGCTGTATGAGTGCAACTACTTGACATCCTAGAAAAAGCACGAAACTCTGGAGACAGTGAAAATGTGAGTGTTTGCCAGGAGTCAGAGATGGGAGATGAGTGACAGGTGCATCGAATTTTGGGGGCTGTGAAACTGCTGTTTAGGATACGGTAAAAATGGGTCCATGTCACTGTGCATCTGACCAAACCCAAAGAGGGGGCAACCAGAGGAGCGAGCACAGGGTGCACTGCGCAGTGTGGGAGGTAAGGGTGCGTCTGTGCAGGTGCATGAGTGGTAACAAGCTGCTGCTGAGGGACAGTGACACGGGAGAGAGCGCGATATGCAGGGCCATGTGGCAGACAGTGAGACCTGTACCTGCCTTCCAAGTCTGCTGTGAACGTAAGACTGCTCCAAGGAAATTAAAGCTCTAAAAGAGATGTTTTGACTATTTTTTAAACACAAAATGTCTTCGAGCCATTATTCCCAGTAGCCCATTGGCTGGCGCACATCAGTGACAACTCACCCCTGCTAGGGCTTCTCAGGTCTTACACCCCCTGTTGTTTCCCCGAACGGCCGATTTCAATCATTCCTGTTCCCTGCTCAGCCCCTGTGAAGCGTGGCAGCAAGCTGATGCCACGCTTAGCTGAGGGGCTCCATGCTTTGCAATCAGTGTTGACCATTGGCGGCAGGCTTCGCCAGGGGTTCTGTAGCTCTTGGTGAGGCAGTTTTCCCTCAGCCAAGGGGCCATGTCGAGGAAGGGGACAGCTAGTGAGCCGTTAGAGGCCAGTGGGGCAGAGCTGAGGCCTTGGTACACCTGCTTGGTGAGGAGATCTGGGTGGGGTACCAACAGTGGCTACTATAATGTATCATCCCAATTATTTAGCAAGAAAAATCAAGCAATTATCTCAAAGAAAATATCATTGAGAAAGTTCTGCATTAAGTAGTTGTTAAGTATTTCAATTTTGTTTATTCATATTTGAGATAAACTCTAGGGTTTCAGTCTGAGAGCCATAGAAATCCTCGTGACCTCCTCTGGTCTGACTTTGGTTGTGTTGTGTGGTGCGCTGTGTGACTGTATGTAGCGGGAGAAGCCAGGTTCTGGAATGTCACCAGTGTTTTCTGACATTTAGCACCTGCCCACCTGAGGCCTCCCGTGGTTCAAGGACTCAACAGCACCACAATCCATCTGAGGTGGTTTCCACCTAAAGAAAGAAATGGACCCTCACCTCTGTACCAACTAGAAAGGAGAGAGATGTCTCTACCAGCTCCCACGGCCGCCATGATGAAAGGAATTCGTTTCACAGGAAATGGGTATTATAAATTTCCCAGCACCACTCACCCCATTGGTACTGACTTTACAGGTAAGTGTCTTTGATGCTGTTTCATTTAAGAGGTGCTAAGCTCCAAGGTGTTCTGTTATTTTGATATTCTTTTAAATTTTTTATTACCGTGGGCCTATTTATAAAAATATAACTGCAGCCTGATTGTGTCAATATGTCCATCTTTTTGGGCTTCTGGAGGGGAAAAGTGGGATGAGTAAAGTGAAGGGAAAGGATGTGGTGAGGCAGGCTCATTGAATCAAAGCACAGACAACTCTCGGACATTGTGTAGTAGAACATGATTCTCAGAATAATATTCATGGGGTCCTGTGGGCATGTGAGTTTGAGATATGCTTTCTCAGCTTCTCAGCGCATGAGGTCTTGAAAGCTAAGAATTACAAGAAAGCTATGCAAGTCTCCTGGGTTACACATTCCTAACAGGTATCTGATGCATTGCTTCCTTTTTTTTCTCTTTCCTGTTTTAGTGCAAGAACTAGCGATATCCCGTATTTTATAGAGAGCATTATGGGGAAAACTAATTTCAGGAAAAAGAAACTTCTCTTAGCCAGGACTATGCAAGGAAGGCTCTTGCCTCAAACATAAAATTTAAAGGCAATAAAAAATCTCAGGGTTATTGTAAGTAATATTTTAATTCAATATTTAAAGAGATGGAAATCCACGAAAAAAAATTCAGAAAAAACTCGTATCATAATTTTAAATAAGGGCAAATTGGCCCATGAATGTACATGATCCTGCCTCCTTGCTTTATCCTGCTGACCTTCCAGGTATCATGGTAATTCTGCAAGTCCTGTGGCCTCTGTGAGTTTTAGTTGCTTATAGTACTGTTCCAGAAAGCCTCTGCACAACTGCAACTCTTCATGGCACAAAGTCCATTTTTCTCCTTTAAAAAAAGCTACCAAGTATAAGATGACATACATGCTTAGATTGCAGAAGGCCGATGCTAGAGCTTCCCTGATGGAAGACCCATTAGCGTATTCCCTATGATATGCTCCTAGAGTGTGAGCAGGTAGGGGACCAAAGGCAAAGACACTGATCCAATCAAACCTTGTGAAACATGCAAAGGAAAGGAAAAGGATACATATTATTCTATAAATTCAAAAAGATAATCATTTAATCCACAAGAAAGTAACTTGGAGCAAACACCTCATCTTTAAAATATTGCATAAGTGAAGATGATGAGATGGGATGTGAGCTCTAAAATGCAGTTTAAGTATCACTGTTTTATTTTTACCTAACATAGTAAGTAGCTTGCTCTTTAGTGCGGCTGGCTGCTGATGTATATTTGTAATTAATCAATTACACTTTAGCTGAGGTCTATTGAGATAAATGCATGCTTGCCTGTTTCCCTAGTGTCAAAATCATCGCTGAGTGTTAGAAATTGAACCATTGAATTCCCTTAAAATGCTCCATTTCTGTTAATGTTCTTAAAGAGGAGAGAAAAGAATGTACAGACAACAGAAATTTTTTTCTCAAATGGACACAGACGCTACCTGCCTGGCCCAACATTTGGTCTGTGTACTTTCTTCCAGGAAATAGCATTTGTTTCCGCTCACCGGACCCAGCTGCCGGGAGGAAGCAGGCTTGGGCTTTGCTGGCTGGCAGACAGGTTTTTGCTGGGCTCACCTACTGTCACTGCAGGGAAAGACAGAGTGGCCCGTCCACCACTAATAAATTGACTCAAGCTCGCTGTCTCCCTGGCCGGCCTTATACTCCAAGGTGCAAGGGCTGGGGCAGATGTAACGTCTGGGAAGTTTTCCAAATTCCTGTTTAAAAAGGTTAGACCCTAACAAGCGGCCTCTGAAGCCGGCTCCTTCTGTCATAACAAAACTTCCAGTTGCACAGAAAATGTGCTTGGAGCACGCGTTGCTTGAAGGACGAGGCAGGGAGATGCAGTTTGGGCTGGAGCGACACCCAGGGGCAGTGGGGCTTCCTGGAAGATCGGCCCTCCTGTGTCCAGGCACACTGGGAAATTGCTGAGTCCCTCTTGGTTGATTGCTTGCCTTACTTTTAAGGTTGCTTTTAACTTTTAAAACAGCCATGTCTGCATTAAGGTATAGGTGTACTCTTTGGTTTACTTGATAGGGTAGAGGAGGTTAAATAACTGTCTTGAGATATATCATGACCACTAAATTTACTCCACTAATGAATTTGGACAGGTTTTTAAAACTAACTTAAGTGCTTTCTAGAAAGATACATTTTGTCCTAAATAGAGAACCAAGTGCCTAACTAGCCTCTGAAGTCTTTCTTCGGGTACAAATTCTTTCCACTCCTCTGCCACCTGCCCAGCAGACATTTTCACCCTCAGAGCTGGGAGGAAAAGCGGCTCCAGTGGGTGGCTTGGCCACATGCCACAGCTACTGGATTTCAGGGCTGAATCATGAGTTAGAGCCTCCTCAGTCAGACCCTGAGCTCTGTCCCAGGGAGGGAGGGGCTGGTGACTGTTCTTTGGAAGTTACTGAGAGAGAATGACTCAAAAGAAAAACTATGGACAGCAGGTGAACTGACTGTTGCCCAAATACGGCAGACCCAGCACTGCTGAGCTCTGTGTGCTTGCCGCTCCCTTCATTTAGAGGTACCTTGTGGTAAGTAGTGATGGCACTGTTTATTTATTTTGCATATTATTTCCTTATTTGTATCCCTTAAGACATTTGGGGCTACGATTTTTTTTTTCCATAGCGGTGAATTCCAGAATATTTCTAGAAGCTAGATTACTCTGTGTGAAGCTAAGGCTTCAACTAACCTTTCTTGAATATTCTGCAAAATGGTTCCATTACAATATAAGTTTCATAAGCAAATCCTAGAAATCACCAACATGATGAACTGCATATTGAAAATTAATAATTTTAGGAACAAATATCCAGTTCTTTATTTTGAAGGATTAATTTCACATCTCAAGCATTAACTAAAATGATTCCTGAAGTAGTACTGGAAATACCAGTTAACACTCAAAGACAAATATATGATAATGTGTATTTTTACATATGAAAAATAACTCAGATTCTACACATGGGTGATGGGATTTGTAAATGCATTCATAACACATTCCATGCTCATGAAGAAGGTGTTGAAAGTCTAGCATAAAATACCTCATTATTGCAATATATGAATCTTTTATGTAACCTCCTCCTCTTTTTGACGTTTTCTCTAAATATTTTTACTTTGAACAACATAAGAACAGTCCAAGCATGCAAATGTATGTCTAAAGGTTGTTATTAAAATTAGTATTGTGGGTGGATTCTGTAAATTTCTACTTTGAGCAGCATAATGAATCAGATAAAGCTTTTTGTAGACCTGTCTGGGCCTTTTTTCTGATACAAGTGTTCTTTCAAAAATCTATCTCCAGGTTGAGTCTATTACAGTATCAGTCATTTACATCATAGTGTAAATTTAAAACCATGTATGCACTCCCCTACTTCTGTATAAGGTGTGAGGAATTTGGGAGCCATGTAACCCACTGAATGAACTTTCCACTCTGCCTGCTCCATGGATTACTTAGTACCCATTAAACTTTAGCTATTAGCTGTGGTCCATCTAAGACATAGTTTTATGCTCCTGCTATGGGGTAAGCAGTATCTTTCCTTTGAAAGTAGCAACACCAAACAGGGCATCATTGGCTTTATGCAGCTGGATGAGAGTATGGCTGTGTCTCTAAAGGAACGAGAGAGACAGAGAGACAGAGAGACAGAGAGAAAGAGAGAGAGGACATGCACGGTTTTTTAGGAGTGCAGAGTTAATCCACTCAATTTACCATGTTTAGTTCTTCCTGTATAGTGCTTGTGTCCAAGAGGAACCTGATAAAAACAGCAACTAAAATACTGCTCCCATTGGCATTCCAAAGGTGTCCCTTTCTCTCCTTGTCGCTTTTTTTCCTATTAGCGAAAACGGGTCCATGATCATTGGAGGAAGGTTTGCTTATTGTAGTGTTCAGATGCCAATCACAGCAGCCTTTTAAGCTCCCTTCGCTGGTGACCCTACCAGGAAATCAGGAACTGCCGTGGGGAGATCTTTGTAGAAGCCACGGGGGAGATGAGCACACGTGTGCACTTGGATGCAATTCCTTTTTATTTGTCTTCCCGAGAAATGTGATTACCGAAGTTGAGTATCTTGCAGATGAGAACTCTGTACAGTCTCTCCATAATAAAGCTGTTCAAGGACACTAAACGATTGTCATTCATTTTTGTCTTGTAGCATTCACCTTTCCCAAAATACCTAAGCTGCAAAATGCTTTACAATGCAACACATGATTAATTATCAAGGTATGGAGAGAGAAATGCAATCCCCCCAAATCAATATTCTTTAAAAGCATATATTTTATGTTTGTGACTTTACAGTATATTCATGCTTTATTATTAGTTTTGTTATTTTTAGTGAGTCGGAACACTTAAGCACTTCATGAAAAGAAAGCTGATTATAAGCAGTTATAGTGAAGGTGCAAGCAGGGCGAACTTCTACAGATAGACTAATTAGTAAAAGCATATTAATTCTGACCTTCAACACCCTTGCTGTCCTGGTATTTGTTTTCCTCAGAATGAGATCAAGTAATTCTCCCAGGAAGTGGCTTTTTTAAAAAAGGAAAGAACAAAACAAATAAGAAAAACCCAGAGTCTTTCTTTTCAACTTAGATTTAAATCACAAATTTGGTTAACATTTGATACTAGGTTTTGGTCATAATTATTGAAAAACAAATATGTGACTCAACGGGGTGGCCTCAAAGTTTAGTGACCAGGTAGTAACGACACAGAAAAACAAAGCCAAGCATGAGCGTGGGGCAGGAGGGCCGGGGGAGGAGAAAAGCCTTTGGGGTGGGGAGGAGACTCGCTGTGCTTTTGAACTGTTGCAGACTCAGAAGACATGAGAACACTTGGTTGCATCATCCGTGTAGACGCAGAGGGGCGGGGCTGCAGGTGCACTTTTTGTTAGAGTAATGGAAGTCAGACTAACGCACGGTTACCAGGGACAACACTAGAACTACCTACGAATCGTCTCATGTGTTCTACATTTAGGAGAGAGAAGGAAGTATGCACTAAGAAATGCCTTAGGAGACATGTGTGACATCGATAGATGGGAGAGAACCATTTCTCCCCCCTCACAGAAGTCATCATCAAGCTCAGTTTATGAATGCATGTGTTTTAAACCTTGCACCTCAGAGGTTCCTTTGAAGTATATTTCTATAATGTTGCCTTTTGTCTGAAATATTAATTATAGGTGTTCAATAAGCCAAACTGTCTCAGACCCTGTCAGTGCTGCAGAGTAAGATTTTCACTGAAACAAGCCATTGCAGTGGCTGTCAACATTCCTAATCAACTTAAACATTTGTTTTCTCATCTCTTTTTTGTTAAGCAAAGATAGATTGTCACTGATTGTACAAAAAGCACACATCCTCACACGCACCCCTGTCACATTGGTGAACAAATGCTGTCCACCGCATTCTTGGGTTTTATGTGGTGCCCCTCATTTGTCTGCCTAAAATTTCCAATTTATCTTCCTCTTATCTGTTGGACATCAAAATCATCTCGAAGACCTCACTTCTACTAAAAATGTGCTCTTTTAATGATATTCTGCATTCGTATGACAGAGATGGTTTTTAGTTAGTGTTCCATCGACTTCAGTGGGCAGAGCAGGGACTCAGAGCAGAAAGAGAATCATAAAGACAAGCAACAGCAGTGGTGCAGGCAGTGAAATCAACATCTCAAAGTATTTGTTTTTAGTCTTACAAAGCAGAATATCTTGTATATATTTTCTCCAAAAATTAATTTAATTTTTCTAAAGAAGTACAGCAGTTGTATCAGTTAAAATCAATAGAACACCTGTAAAAGAGTCCAGTTGATGATATATTTTCTGTACCAGGAATCAAACTCACAGCCTCATGCTCACCTGGCAGGCGCTGTGCCATGGAGCTATATCCCTGGCAAGACTATGGTTTAGTTCACTGCATTTTTAGACCAATCTGCAGTTCTAGAGCCACTGCCCAGTCTGGACTTGTATGTTGGGACTCTCTGGCTGCAACCCCACTCTTCTCTGTGTTGTTCTCTGAGCTGATCACCTTTCCTGGTCCCTCATTTAGAACATTTCAGCAGTTTCCCAATGAGATGTTCTATACAAACTCTTTCTTCTTCACTGCTCGCCTTTCAGTTCCACCCCTCCCCCATTCACCTCCTGGATCACAGTCGGGTGCTGTGACCTCCAGTCCTTCCACCCAGCCGCTGCAGTGTGTGGCATTGACTCAGATGCCCAGATCTCTGGCCACGTGGATACCCTTCACTGTCACGCCCTCCCCAACTTGCAAGTCTTTTCATCTAATTGCTACTCGTGAGCAAAGTGTTAGTGTAGCTGTTCTTGTAATGCACCCCCCTATGACCTTTGCCCCTTCCCATGCCAAATCTCCGTTGATAGTCCCTGCTGTGTTCCACCATAAGCTGCAACAATTTCTCTATTTTAGCCCTTGGTGTACTCTGTTGAAATTGGTTGTTCACTTATCTGTGTCCCAAGTAGGCTGAGATCATAACTGTCTTCCTGACAATTAAAACATTTATTATGCTTCCCACTGCCTAAGCTACATACCAGGTGTTCACTAAATGTTTGTTAAATAAAGAATTCATTAGATATATGATAGATAAGATAGATTCATAAGAAAGATTGCTTAACTCAGAGATTTATCCATCAGTGAGATCTACTATGTGTTAGAGCACAGTATACATTTTTGACAGCTACAGTTTTAGAAGTATTGATAGCCTAGAATGTGGTAGATCAGTGTGTTTGGTCTCCATTAGCCTTATATGCAGAAGAAGATATATTTTAAGCTGTATAGTAGTGCAGACAAAAAGTGATTCTTACCAGGGATCCTTAGTTGATGAAGCTGCTCCCGTGCTGATTGTTACCGCACAAGTGTGACATCAGGCGTTATTTTCCGTTCCACCAAAGCCATCACAGCGTATTGCTGGAAACCAGGCTGCACATCTCTTAGATACCAAATCTCCTTAGGCTTATTAAATTTCGAGGTTAATGAATATTTTGACACTTTTACCTATACATATCATTAGGGCTTATTGCAATAGGTTTAAGATGACAGTCATAATAAACATATACAGAACAATAAAAAGCACCTTTAATCTTGGAAGTGCTTTATAAACAACAGTGATCAATGCTGTGGATGGATTAGCAGCATCATACTGATTGAATTCTATTTCCAGAGCAGTGGAGGTATTGATGTTGACAGTCTAGTTCAGAAAGCAGCGGCACCAGTGCAGGTTCTGAGGTTAGAATCCTCAAGTTTACAATCTCCCTCCTCTTGGGGCTGGGGATTTAGATCAGCGGCACAGCGCCTGCCTGGCAAGTGCAAGGTCGTGAGTTCGATTCCTGGTATTGGAAAAAAAACCAAAAAATAAAAGAAAATAAAAGAAAATCTACCTCCCCAGCATGCTGGTGCACAGTTTTACACAAATCCCCCCTAGTCCTCCAGTCTGAACTTCAGGGTCTTCACCTGTGAAATGGATTATGGTAACCTTTCAATGGGGAAGTCACTCTGAAGGACTGACAAACTATACCTTAGTGATCATTGTTATTTCTACATGTATGGCAGGCCTTCCGTAATTCAGGTCTTCAATTATGAGCTGTTCCATTTCATACACACATTTGGCATGCCTAAACCATATAAATCTTGATTATACTCTTTTATGACCTTTCTCTACTACGCAGCCCTGGTCATTCATTTCATTTTACACAATCTTTGAACTTCTGATCTTTTTTTTTTCTGTAAGAGCTTACTTTTCTATGCTTCATCCCTGTCTTTCTGGTGACTACATTTAAATTTTGATATGCACTTGTAAACCTATTTTTTTGGCTTTTCTTCACAATCAGTCTTCTTGAAAATAGTAAAATCCTCACAGTGTGTCCATTTTTTCTTCTCCCAGTCACTCCTTAATCTATTGTCATGTGGATTTTTTCCTCCTACTTTTTAATTTTGCTTTCTTTAAGATTAGGAATAATTTTTAAGACACTCAGCTTCTAAAATCCTTTATCCTATGTGCCAAAAACAGTATCATTAACAGTAAAAGAAATGCATATGTTTTACTAGGTTTCTTCCTCTATTTTCTGCAAACTGTGTTTCAAGCCTTTAGCTTTGTTTTTTTCCATCCACCTTTAACTGGAGGAATTGAACATTCATTCAGCTCATAGGTAGTTGTTCCCTAATTTCTCCTCATTAGCCATATAATGTGAATAACAACATAAAAAGAATATTGAGTGAAACAAGAGCAGCTCCAAAATTTAGGGACCATGGAGAACACAGGAGCTTTTTTTTATTTCAAAAATTAAAAAAACTGACAAAACAACAATGAAAACAAAATCAAAACAACACAAAAATAACAAAAATGATACATGATCTCAAAACAAAGTGATAAAATTGACAATGGTTGCTACATTACACACTGTTTTCAGTGAAGTTGCTCAGTCCTCCAGACATAAGAATGTAAGCTTGAACAAATAATCAAAGACAGTAGCAAGTAAAATAAATAAATAAATAAATACAAACAAACATTGGAAATGATGTAGAGGGTCACCACACAGAATGGTAGGAGTTCAGCAATGGTTCCATACTGCATATTGTTTTCAGATCACTCACTCTGATTACCAAGTTCTAGTGTACAAAATTGTTCAAGAAAAAAGAGAATTTTAGGCATTGACTCTTTCTCTCAATACACCACAGACATCAGCAATAAACCTATTCCAGCTTTCCTTATATATACATATAAATTTTGCTTTTCATTTAAAAAGACCCAAAATAACAAAAACAAATACATATACCAAACAGCATAGACAGCAATAAAAATGATACAGAATTTCCAAACATGGTGATAGGATATTAACAATGGTTGCTATCTCACATATGTAAGTTCTATGCACTAGGAGTCAGGTACACATTTTAGCACAATGGACACATTTGTGGTAGATGGCCATTCCCAAAGTCTAAGGCCAAGCTTTGGAAAAGTCAAGGAAGTAATGTGGTAATTTTACTGCCTGACAAAACAAAATTTTATATTCTTTAGTAGAGCATTGCATAATCCAAAACCATTACCAAAATATTTTATTACAGTTATTAATTCATATTAATGGTACCAATTAATGGGATTCATTGTGACATTATGACATATTATGCATGATCAAGTCCATCCAGCCTTTGTCTACCCTCGCCCAGCCAATCAACCTTCCCCAATCCCTAGTAATTGCTTTTACTTTTAAGTCTTCTTTTGTTTCTCCTTTTTTCTTTTCTACTAATTTTTATGTATGAGAGAGAAGATGGGCTACTTGTCTCTCTATGTCTGGCTTATTTTGTTTAACATGATATCTTCTGGTTCCACCCACTTTCCAGCAAGTGAGCAAATTTCGTTCTTATTTATGCTTGAACAATATTCAATTGTATACATGTGTACAAAAGGTGTATACATTATCTATATAATCATAAAGTGTTTTAACCCATTTGTCTGTTAATGGGCACCTAGGCTGAGTCCATGTTTTACTCTTTTAAGTAGTGTTACAATAAACGTGGGCATACAGGTATCATTATGTAAGGTGGTTTCATTCCCAGTGGAAATATACCCAGAAATGGCTCAGATGGCAGCTCCCTATTTTTACCTTTTTGATCAGCTGTCACACTGCTTTCCATAATGACTGTGCTAACTTTCATCCCTACCAGGCATGCCCAGGTTCTTTCTCTCCCCTGCTCACCAGATTTGTTACTGCTTTTTGCTTCATTTTGTTTTGTTCAAGATAATGGCCATTCTCTCTGATGTGACACAGTATCTCTTTACCATGCCATACCTAGAAGTGTCCCTGCCAGTTCCCTGGGCAGACCTCAAGGCCAGCCACATGGTCTCTGGGGACTCCACAGTAACCCAGCACATGAGTCACAGGACGAGACAAGGAGTGGGAACGAAAAATGTGGAAAGAAATAATGAAATAATGCTGAAGTGTTTTTAAGTTGGATGAACACTATAAACCATAACAAACCTTTGAACATACCTCAGGCTGAAGGAAAGCGAGTTGCTGAAAAAAATCATGATTAAAAGAAAAATAATGGCGCTGGGGATTTAGCTCAGGGGCACATCGCCTGCCTGGCAAGCACAAGGTCATGAGTTCGATTCCCAGTAACGGAAAAACAACAACAAAAAAAAAAAAAAAAAAAAACAATTACATAATCAGCAAGAGAAATGATACGTCCTGGGTCTGTTTACTGACTTGATGATGCGCTGACTTTCAGGTTTCTGGGGATGGCTGGAGGGCCAGAGAGTGTGACAGAGAGGGGAGACTGCTCTTTGGAGAAGAGATGAAATAAAAAGTGAAAGAGAAAAAGAAGTGGTAGTGACATAGGAGGATGTTTTGGAAGTGGAGTTTATTTCATTTGTTCTTTATGTGAGAAAGACAAGCAAATTTATAAGTTGAGCATGATGATAATACAGTAACTGATAACTAGTACACATAGCAAAAAGTTAACCTAAGTGAGAGATTAAAAAAATCAAAATTGAATCCTACCACAAATCTATTGAGTCTTAAACTCTGAGAAAAGAGCTAGAAATGTGCATTTTGATATGTGCATTTTGATCTACTCTGTTAAACATTTATCTACCACAGGCCCCAGCTATTCCTCTGGGGGGTTGTCTGAGATAGTGGAAAGATTTTGTCTGCACAAAAGCCACGCACATAAATATTCATAGCACCTGTTTTCACAGTAGCCAAATACTGGGGACACAATGAATGTCCATCTGTAGGTAAATGGATAAGTAAAATTCACTATATCCATACAGTGTGCTACTAATAAGCAATACAAAAGAATACCCTTTACATGGATGCAGTTTCTTGTACACAATTATAGCTCCATAACAATAATAAAACAAAAAGCTTCCACATTTCCCCAACAATATTCAGGTCTGGGTATAATTGATCTTCACTGTGATGAATAAGTTGCCTTGACTCTATTTAGAGGAAAACCAACCCATTTTCACGTTATTTAATTTATTTGTTATTAACTCCCTTACAACCTTGAGTGAATTAACTTTATATTAGGCTCAGCACTTTAAATTTTCTAGAAAACAAATTGCTATCCAGTATGTGTTATAAAGCTTAGGAAAATGAGTTGCATTATGTTGTGCTGACAGCAAGGTTCTTATATAATTAAATAAAAATAACACCTTTTTTCTCTACAGAATAGGATTTCTTTTGATCTCACTCACATTCGGATAGAAATTTTTATATATAAAGGACCACGGGTTGCCTATTTTTCAGGTATTTGATCATCAGGGGTTTCATCAGTATAAATGTGAAATACACATTTTAATATGCGGTTGACCAGTTGTTTCTTTGATGCACCTCGCCTCTGTAAATTTTCATAGCTCATATAATTGGTGTTAATATGCTATGCTATTAAGTTTAACTGTGAGAAAAATAGTTTGGTGAAAACTGATTTCTTCTGTGTACTTACAAATTCAGTAGTCAGAAAAAAATTAGAGAAGTATAATTAAGGATTGCAAAATCAATTTGACACTCCTTTAAAATGTGTTGAGTGCAGGCAGCAAGCAGCAACCTACATCTGATGTGCTGCTCTCCTTGTTTACTTCATAAAATTGTGCAAATTAGGGCTCTAATTTCCAGAGCTATTAATGCCTCACTGAAAACTTTCTGCAAATATTCTATTTTTAGTTATTTCCTTGTATCTAGTACGCAGCATTATCTCTGTGATGTGGACATCCATAAAGCAATGCATTTAGAAATATGGATATCTATTCTGTCTATATGAAATGAAAATTTAAGTATCCCATCTCAAGAAAGGAAATGAAAAGTGTTTGTGATTTTCTGTGATCAATTTCTCCATGTACCTTATTCTTCCTGCTCTTGCTGCCGCTGGTGTCTCCCCTGCACTGGACACCCTTCTTGGTTATACGTATGGAGCTGGAGTCCAGTAGACTTGTCTGCAGCTCTTACAGGCTTTGGAGGACAGAATCCCTAACTGTTTAATTGCTCTTAGCTATTTTCATACACTGCTGTTTTTATGCTTGGTAGCATGCTAAGGCCAAAACCAAGCAATCACCAAGAATAATTTTCAAAATCCTCCAATATTGGATTAGGATTTAACCTTAAAAAAAAAAGTCTGAGTTGTATACATAGACTTAGTAGCTTCAGATATGCTTGATCTTCTTCTAGATTGAGGATAGGACTGTTCTTTCTTAGAACACTGTCCTTGCTTCTGCCTATGGGCATGTGACCATCTCCTTTGTACCTTGTCCGTTACTCTACTGATCCCACTATCAAGGATGAGTACAGATTTCCTCTACTGGGACTTTGGAATTGGAATTCAGAGCTACACAGCTGGTCTGTGTTAAATCCTAAGCACAGCAATTCATTGAAAAGAGAGGCAGAATCCAGCATACTTGTACCATAGGCATAGCTGGAAGTGAGAGAGATAGAAAGAGATCTGGAAGACAAAAATGCTGAAGTAGATGAACAGAAAGTGGCAGAGAAATGAGAAACAGTATATTGCAGGCTCCCCCATGCCCTGGGTGATGGTCTTGCCACAGCTGGGCTGTAGTACTGGGTTCCAGAGCACACCATTATCTCTGGATAATAAATCTTTTCTTTTATTTTCTTTTTTTCTTTTCTTTTCTTTTCTTTTCTTTTCTTTTCTTTTCTTTTCTTTTCTTTTCTTTTCTTTTTCTTTTTCTTTTTTTCTTTTCTTTTCCTTTTTCTCTTCTTTTCTCTTCTCTTCTCTTCTTGTTTCATTTCTTCTCCTCTCCTCTCCTCTCCCTTGCCCTCCTCTCCTTTCCTTTCCTTTCCTTTCCTTTTACTTTTCCTTTTTCTCAAAGGAACTTGTTCTGAATACAGAGAGCCTTAGCTTAAAAAGAAGCCATTGTCGTATGAATGGAAGCAGAAGCCATGAGAATGGATTATACTGTGCAGGATCAGGGAAAGAACTTAGAGGGATGGAACACATCAGAGACAGGCAATCCGAAAACCACAGAAAAGGGGGAGCCACCTGCATAGGTAAAGAGCTGAATGAGAGTCAAGGAAAGACAGAGGAACTGTCTGATAGCTCCTGTCCAGAATCTTGTCCAAGGGGCAGGCAGGTGAAAAGCTGAACATAAGCAGCTGAATTTTACTACGTTGATATCTCTCTACCCTGCTGACTGAGTAAGCTGTTTTTAAAATATATGTGTTGTATAATTTTTAGATCCTTCCCCTAATTCCTGGTTTATCACAAATTTCTAATATGTATCTGATAAACTATTCATTTTCAAAAGATATGCATTATTTTAGCTAGTGAAATTCTTAACACTTTGCCTAAAGTGTTTTGTTGATTTGTTTTTATTCCTTTATGGAAATTTTACTAAAGATATGTTTTCCAGGTATTAAAAACTATGAGTAGTCCAGAGTGTACAATTTGTACTGGGATAGTTAAGATTCTAGGAGACCCCTTGGTCTTTCCTTGATTATATTTCCTCCAAAAGAGCTGTATCTGAACTATGGGTCATTTCTCATCTGAATGGCTGGAGAAGATTAGCTGCACTCTTGCTGATATATTCAATAGTTTCTTGCTGTGTGACACTGAAGCAACACGTTCTTAGCCAATCTGATAAGATAAAAGAGGATAAAATACTTAGATGCTAAGGTATCACTGCTACTTCAGATCCCTTTAAATCCAATCTCCTGATCTGCATGAGATTGTATTTTTTGCTCTTATTTGCTGCTTCCTCCAAGTGACGTCCTCATAGAACTACGGGGCTCCTGGCTTGAGTTCTGACAATCTAAACAGCAGGTTGGATTCTTCGTTGCTTAGCAAATACAGTAGAAGAACAAGGCTTCCCGTGTAGTAGTCACTGACCTTGCCAAATTATTTTATACTTTTCCTCTGTTTGGCCATGGAAAACCAAATATTAAGTAAATTTGACAGTCCAGCTAAATTCCATAAGATCATCTATCAAGTTACATTCAGTAATTGATTTTAATTTAACAAGTCATTCATTTCATGGTTCATGTTTCTCACTTTTTGGTGGAGCTTCCTGAAACTTTCCTTTTAAATGAGGACCTATATTATGTGAACAAAATCTACTACAACCTCCCTTTCACTCCAATTACTTGCTTTATAAAGCTAATTTTATTGGTTTCTTTAGCCCTAGAGTCAGACATGGTTTTTGCCCTCCTAGGTATATTCCAATCATAGGCAGATCCTGTCTACTTGTGTTCTATTAAAAGAATTTAAAAATTAGCATTTGTAGGAACAAGTAATATTCATTGGCTCAATACATATTTATCATGTCAAATGTTTATGAAACATTGCCCTGAGCTCTGTGAGTGCAGCACTAGTAAGGTGTTTATATTCATTCTTGTCTGGAAGAGCTTTGATTCATGCTAGTTAACAGCTGAGAAAACGTCAAAAGTGTGATGCTGTTGAAAGAAAAGAAAAACAAGAAAGGCAACTGCTCTGCTGTATTGTACTAGCAGAATTGTCAAGGATAAAATAAATAAGGTGATTATTAGACTCCACTTGGCAGTCCTCAGCCCTTGATAGGAGCACTGTGCCCCTTCCGGGAAAACACACTTTTCAAAACATAGCCGAGTTTGGCAGAGGTATCAAAAGAGAGCAACAAAAAATGACGAAGGGCCTTGGAAATGGGGCCTGTAAGAAAAGGCTGAGCGGCCTGAGGATGTTCAATCTTGACGAAGAACACAGAGGAGACACATGATGACTGTTTATGGATGCATACAGCAGTGCTGCAGAGAGAAGAGGGACCTATTTTTCTCATTACTCAACAAAGACACCTCAAGAAGTAATGGGTTTCAAACACATGGGAGGAAATTCGGGTTAAGTATTAGATTAAATTAGGTAAAATTTAAATATTTAAAATTTTATGATTCCAACAATAACTATACCATGGAGACTATGTCAAGTTAGAATTGATCCAGGAATGCAAAGTGAAAACAAATCAGATTTGAATACAGGGAGTTAATAATTAAAAGCTTACATTTGCATAAAGTGTTAACATATTTCAAAATACTTTCACCTACTTTTACTGATCTCTAGACATTCTTAGAAAACAGTCAGACAGAGGAAATGGAATTTCAGAGAGGTTAAATATGGTTGCTCTCTTTTTCTCCCAAGTTAGATGAAAGTAGTAAGTGGTTTATGACCAGCCGAGCGGGACAAGAAGTCCATTCTTCAACTTTTCTGTCAGTGTGTCTTGCTATGTTTCATCTACAGTAAGATTTCCATCATGGATATCTCTTATTTAATTAGTTTTGTTGTCTGGTTTTTATCTTGTTTGGCTTTTAAGTGCCAAATATGTCCACAAGTTTCTTTTATTTCCCCACGTTAATTACTGAAAGTGAGAAATGGATGATGCATAATTTACATCTATTTTTTTCTGTAGCTATTCCTCATCTTCTGCTCTTTACAACTGGGAAAAAAACTCAACACTTTTGGTATTAAGTTTTGAGAAATCACTGCCTAAGCAAATGCAGCATCCAGGGTTGGTATGGTATCCTGAGTCTCTCCCTTCCCCTGCTACTCAGACATTTCCCTTACATGAAACCTTTGATCAGTTTCACATTTCTTGTCAGTGGGAAAAAATTCACAATGTTTTCTGGATTCTTCCAGTCTTAAAATGAGTAACCAATAAGAAATCACTTGTGAGAGTATCTTGACTTAGTCCAAGAAATAATCTGTGAGTGATAACTTAGTGCTAGCCTTGTGGAAAAACTTGCACTATTTTTGGCATGTTGTTGTATTTGGATAATTCCTTTCTGCTTTCATTTTCAACACCACTTCCTTTTTCCCCTCCTTACTTCATATTCCAGATGTCAAAGACAAAGTCTTTGTTTTCTCATTTAAAATTGACTAACCTAATGTAGGTATTCAGTAATTGTTCAGTGAGTGAGCAAATAAAAGCATAAATAAACACTTTCAGTTGGATGCTGCTGCAGTCAGAATCTTGAAAGCTGGGGTGAGCCATTTTGCTTTGCTATTGTTCCTACCATGATGTGCTGCCTTGCCACAGACCCAAAGCAACAGGATCAACTTTGAGCCAAAATAAACTTATTCTCTTTATAAGTTGACCATCAGAGGTACATATAGCATAATAGCAATGAAAAGTTGACCAGTGCTGATACTATGTCTGAGATGCAAGCAAGGTGGTATATAAAAGTCTCGATGTAGTCCTTTGTGTAATGATGTATATATTTAAGTATATGACCCTTGTATGTCAGATTATCAGTGTTTTAGTTACCTTTCTCATTGCTGGGACAAAATACCCAACACCCAAAGTTAAAGAAGGAAAGGTTTATATTTAGTTCACGATTTGTCGAGGCTTCAGTCTGTATTGTCTGGCTCCAAGGCAGGGTGGTAATGGCAAAGGGGCCCTGTTCATGGTGACAGAAGACAGCAAAAGCAGCAAGAATAAAGGGAAAACAAGCCTCTTTCTGCCCCTTTTGTCTTACCCAGATTGCTGGGGCTAGGGTGGTGCCAATCCAATCAGTGGAGTGATCCAGCAGTCACCCAGCTTTAATCCCAGAACCCTTAATCCCAGCATCACACTACGAATCAGTCACAAACTCTAGATTCAGCTACCTCTGAAAAAGGCCCACCTAAAACTTCACGAGGCTTTGCGGGGGATGTCTAGACACAAACCATAACAACCAGAGTCTGAACACGCAAGGAAATCAAAGTCAGGTAGGGAATTTGCAGACAGAACTCACTTCCTAGCAAAGCTAGCTAGCTGATGTCAAAATACCACCAAGGAAAGGCCACTGGCTCAGCTGCTGGGGCCCTGCGGAGTCTGAGAGGAAGTGTTAGGCAGGCTGCGTCCTGCACACTCAGCTAGAGGAAGCTCTTAGTGTGCTGAGCTCACTCGGGAATGGAGGAGCGTGGGGTAATGTCAGCCTGTGCAGGCTCCGATGCACCACAGGGTACCACCCCCTGCATGGAGCCTTGGCCCCAGTGCAGTCCCCACAGGAGGAGTGTGGCAGGGCGACCCACTGGGAGATTGCAGAGGCGCTTAATGGCCCCCTGTGCATAGTGCCAAAAAAGCCTCTCAGTTTTGTTTTCTTCTGAGATTATATTGCAGGTTCAAAACGGTAGCAATCTTAATTAGAGTCTCAGGAAGTTGCATAATACACTCCGAGCCTTACTTTTGCAGAATACCAAGTAACAGAAGCTATTTGCCAAATCAGGAAGGCTGCTGGAGAATGAAAATTGTAATTTAGGTAAATGGGATCCCTGTGCCCCCACCCCTGCCCCCATTTTTTTTTAAGTTAGTTACAAAGTTTAAACTGAGAAGTAAATCTCCCAAGGGAGCAGTTCCGTGCCATCAGGGGAGCAGAGGCATATGCTGTTACTGATGAAACCTCTGCTCCGCTGTGGAGCCCAGCCAACCCCACAAGAGCTGAAGTAGGTGCTGTGCCTTTGGCATCTCCACGACCCAGCCTGGTGCCCCTGCTCCCAGGCCACCCTGTCCACTGTGGTCATGGTGGACCGCCTTGAGGCTTTTCCCCAAGGCCCACCCCGTCTGATCACTTTAGGGCAACTGCCTGCCTCTCTGAAGCAAAAGGTACCCGTTTTCTTCCCTGTCCCTTCAGGCCCCTGATATGGACAGTGGAGCATTCTGACAGGTGTCACTTTGGGAGTATGTCAGTGGTAGCTACATGTTTCCAGGCTTTCCTTGGCTTCCCGGGGGCTGGATATTCACTCCCTCAGACACTTTCTAGAGGTAACTTCAGGACTCAGGATGCGAGATCAGTTTGTCGTTTTGTGGGAGAGAGGATTCTGGAGTACACTTCCTGAGTATGGCGGCACTCGTAACTCCAGCTGCAGGTGAACACGTCATTCTGTTTTTCTGGAAATAAACGTTTATTGAAATGCCAGATGCAATGTTAAAACTTAAAGAATGCCATGCTTTAGGATGGAAATGCCTCCTACAAGTCTTATGTGCTCAGTGGTGGAGCTTTTTTAAGGTGGGTGGATCACAGGGCAACGTGCTCCTCAGCAGATTCATCCATTGAGTTCCCAGCTGAAGGTACTGTCACCCAGTGGGACCTAGAGGGAGGGGAGCAGCCTGGAAGGGTGGATTCTTAGCTCATATCTTTCATCGCTCTGCTTTTTGGCCACTGGGGCTTGAGAAGCTCTTCTTCACCGTGTCCTTTCGCTGTGCTGTTTCTGCCTAAGAGCTAGACAGCTGCAAACCCCTGAAACTGAGCAAAAGTAAATCTCTCCTTCTTGAAATTATGTATGTATCAGATACACTTTTCCAGCAATGAAAAAGTGGCTGATACAGATGCCTAAGCAAAAAACACAGTCCATAGTCTTAAGAGATCTAGGAGGTGTCACCATGCATGGAAATTAATAGTCTTCACTCACAAATATTTATTGAGCATCTCCTACAGGTAGGAACATCTCCTATATGTAGACATCTCCTACATGGCACAAAAGAGCCTAACTGGACAAAATCTCTTGTCTGTGGGAACTGTGCTCTAATGAAACTGCACAGGCAAGAGGAATCATTGTTAATAATTCTTCAGTTCAAATGAAAATTTTATTTTCCTAAAAATATTTTTAGAAGTATCTATCTTCAGATGTCTTAACAAACTCATCTTTAACCACGTCAGAGAAGGATTGGACATAACCATAGTCTTTTATTTTAAATACAGTTAGGACAGCTCTTGTTTGAAGATGTCTTATATTGCATTTTTCATAGAGTGAGTTAATTACATTCTAACTAATTGTGTGTGTGTGTTGTGTATACTTAAAGGAAGGTTTTCATGCTGAATTTGCTGCTCAACAAAAGGAAAATGATTCTTGTGAATGCTTGGGAGAATCCTAAGTTAGAATGGAGGTGGAGGTGATGCAAAGGAATCATTGAGGAAATGAGACAGGCTCCAGGAGCTGAAAGAATAGAGAGAGGGCATGACTCGGCAGTGCTTTTTCAGGTGAAGCATGAGATTGGAAGATCAATGCTTATGCAAATTAGAACTTGGGAAAAGTACCGAACAGCAGGATCATATTATCAAAAATCTGGCTGATAGTTTCTGAACTCACTGAACTGAGTCTGTTTAGAAGTACATTTTAGAAAGTCTAAATAAACATCCACACCATGGTCTATTCTAATTCAGGATCTTACTCTGTCTATTTTCCAGGTGATAAAGCAGTGGCGGTTATTAGTGTTATCGTCAAGTGTAGTGAGCAGTTGATCTGGAAGATGGTAGCAATACACAGCCACATAGCCCTGGAACTAGAAAAAAAAAAGAACTGAATGTTTATCTTTTTATTTTTCAGTAGAGGGGAAGAAAAATTCAACACCTTGAGTCAGCTGTGACTCAAGGGTCCATTATGCTTCCAGATTTTTTACAGCCTGTGCCTAGGGTATGGGAGATGAATTTTGGTCCGAGTGGTGACACGGGCAAATGTAAACCCCTGGGAGAGCTCGCAGGCAACTTGTGAGTCCGTCCTGAGCAAAGTGGACAGAATGTGGAGGCTGAAATTCCCACACTTGCTCCTGACCTTGGCTGATACTCCTCAGCGGTTGATAATGACAGAAAATACATAGTGAAGCTGAGAAGATGCAGGAATAAAGGGGTGAGGATAATCAGAAGTTGGCAAACGTAGAGGTAGTAAAATGGGGCAGAAATAGGAATGGTATCCATACACTGTGGGAAGGAGACGGTGGAATGGGGGAGCTATACGTTTGGGTCAGCAAAAAGCTTATGTATATATGATTAGACAGATAGACAGATACATAGATTGAATTGTGACTAGGACAATTCATCAGCTGTTCTGTTTCATTTTTGCTTTATCCTTTGCCTTTCCAAGCTTGAGTTGATTTTCTAAAATCATTCTGGCCTATGACTACATGACATACAACTATTCCTTTCATTAAAGAGCGGTTTTCTGCTCCAAGTCAGAAGCAGGGAGACAATAAGTGATATAACAGCTACACATTATTGCTAGAACAGAATCAAATAAAAATTAAAAGTCCATCCAGTGATGAGGTAGAAGTCCATAAAAGGGTCAATAAAAAGCCAAGATGAGCCCAAGAGAAGACTTGCTATGCAGCAAAATGCCAGCAAAAATAGACAGCGGGAACAACATGGTAGCAAGGTCTTTTCTGCCTGTGGCCTCGGGGAAGTGCAAGATGAAATTAATTGAAGCTCATCACCCATGAAAAGGGCTCCACTTGGAGCAGGAGCGGCACTTACGACAGTGGTGCTTCAAATTAAGACAAAGGATAACAGACTTTGGCGTTACTTTTGCAAGCTTTTTAACGTGCTGAGCCAAAACTTTTTTTGTTGTTGATTTTTGTGTTTATTCAACTGAGTGCTGCTTTTGAGCAATACCAAGTATTGTCTTGCTCCTCCTGACAATCGCTAGTCAAGAGGTCAGTTATGTGCTAGCCCCTCTCCTAAATATCATCCAGGGTTTAGTAGAGTGTCCTATATGCTTTCAAAAGTCTACAATCTGGTAGCAACATGAGATTAAGTTTTACAGACAGTTTATATAGGATAATTGGATTCTGATACAATCATCTTTTCCCTATATCTCATGAAAAAGATGTTTTGGAAAATTAAATGAAACTAGAATAAACATACACAGGTTTTATAAACATATTAGTAGATTTGACTCCTCATTTAAATGAAAATATTTGTCTTACCCATTATAAAACTCAAATTATGTCTTTCATAAAATTTAAAATCTTAATGTAAGCTGTTCATCTCAGCCAAATTTGTCCACATTGAAAATTTAGTTTGATCAATACAGATCACACTAGTAAATGATCTAGTGTAGGTTGACTCTAAAAACATGTAATTTCTTATCTCGGTTGAACTGCTATAAATAAAATGAATAGAGCAAATTAATCACTTATTATTTCAGTTTGGATTAGTGGTCTGACCCTGTCACATCTCCAAATGGTCATAATGTGCCAGTTCAAAGGAACATAGTTTACATGTCAGCAAAGGCTCTTGAAAGAATCAGGCTAACAAATTTAAGTGGAAGTTATAAGTTCTAAGGCACTCCTTTGAGTCAGTCCTTCGCACTCTCGTTCTCCAACCTGTTTCTGTTCCCTCCAATAGGGATCATTGAGCCTATGGGTATGGGACCACAGAGCAAAATAAATCATGTGATGATTGCTCTCTGGCATGACCCTGCCATGAGTAATAGCTTAGTTCAAACTTTGCACTACTTATGTATGCCATATGACATATATGTATGCATATGACCTATCTATGATCTATTCTATACATATCAAAGATATACAAATATCTTTCACTGTTTATATATATATATTACAGTTTTTAATATTCTATTGAAAAGTAAATTTATTTTGCAAAAATGTTTTGCTTTTTTATGGCACTGATGGCAATTCTAGATACAATTTGGTGTTAATTTCTACAATTATTAAAATCTTTGTTTGCAGAGTTGCCGTAACAAAGCACCACACACTGAAGTCGTAGCCAGCGGTCTTGTTGCGCCATAGTTTTAGAGATGCGGAGTCCCAGATGCAGCTGTCTGTAGTGTTGGCTCCTTCCCAGGACTGTGGGGAGAATCAGGCCCGCCTGGCCCAGGACTCTGGCGCTCAGCTGCTCTCTTTAGTTTTCTTTGGTTCCTATTTCTTTACTCTGCCCTCTTCCTGACTCTCCGTGTCTTGCTTTCCCTGAGTGTTTGTCTCTTCCCATGGCATGGTTTGTTTTTGTTGTTTTATGTTTGTTTGTTTCGGTACCAGGAATTAAACTCACCACATCGTGTTTGTCAGGCAGGAATTGTGCTGCTGAGCTACATCCCTCACCTGACAAGTTTTCAACAGTATGCCAGTCATGTTGGATGGTGGGTGCACCTCCAGGTGCCAAGTCCTCATTTGAACAGGTGACATCTGTGAAGAGCCTTTTATAAACAAGATTCTATTCTGAGGTTCCAGGGATTAGGAGTTCAACATAAGAACTTGTGGTGGGGGGCCCAGTCCAATCTATAACAATCATTCTGCATAAGTGATGAAAGAGTAAAGAACTGATTCAACGCAGGAAAAGATAACCTAATCAAGAATGAAATGGCCTCAAATAACTACTTACATTTAATTTATTTAATAGAAATTTGTGATTTTGCAAACACAGCATTTCACAGTGTGGTAACTGAAGTGATTGGATGACATGTCAAAAGCTCTAATAACTAGTATTTAATCAAAGGTGCTGTGTGTTTTTATCTGAAATTCACCCTAGAAATGCAATATAACTAATTGGACAATTTATTTTAGCATGAGATCATTCACACTGTAGAGAAGGCACAATAATCTTTCTTTAAGCTTCCCTCAGAATAAACTTGGATGCAGACATTAATAGCACAGAAACAATAGCTTCATTATCAACTCCTGCTGATTTTAGTACATTTACAGTAACAAACACAATTGAGCAACTGGAGCTATTGTTCACCAATCCTTTTTGTGACTTTTGAGAATATTAACATTCAAGAGAGTTCTCTGATATTAATCAAAGGTACACCATTGTCTTCTCAGCTATTACAATATGATAATCATACAAATACATGGAATCATAGACTCCATGTGTATTTTTTCATGAATGCACTAAAGACAATGGAAACGTATTACTCAATATACAAGAAAATCAATTTGGACTATAAATGCATGATCTCAGCAAGTAAAATTTCTAATCCTTTATTTTGTTATTTTTTTCTACTCATGGGTTGTTTACATTGATAGGTTTAATCTAGTAATATGCTTTAATCTGCCTAAAAGACCAATGAATGCATCACTGAGTATATGCCAATCATGGGCATTCATTTCTATGTATGTGCAAGCCCAGAGGAGAAAATTCATTCATTAACAGTAGTCATTTTCTTATTTGGTCAATTTTCCCAACTGTAAAATATAGGAGTTATGGTAAATAATCCTGCAGGTTTCCCTTTAGCTCTAGCATCTATGAGGTTTTTGTTGATTATGATAATAGGTGACTGTTATCAGCATGAGCTTGATGTAATAAAGATTGGAAATCACAGCGAGGGTGAAATTGAATGTGAACAGAGAAAAGGGTTGAATTAATATGGCAGCTTGTCATTGAACATGGATTACAGTTTCTTAACCATTGAAGATTTATGCTAAATATAATACCTTCATATCTGGACAGTGTACTGAGTTGTTCACTTGGAGTTTCTCATTTAATCCTTTCAAATGTGTGAGATAGTTTTGGGGTTGCCACGTAAATTGTTGAAAGTCATACAGATGGTCAATTTCCAAGGTGAGATTCAAACACATATATAACTATCTCTAGCCTCAGGGCAGATACTGATGGTAAAGTACCTCTGTTATGTAACTATACCAGGGTTATACCACTGCTATTCTGTCTTTCCAGTACTTAAAGTTTTTATACATGTTCTACCAAAGAGATCACCAGTACTTTAAGTCTTTGAATCATTTATGTCTGTCTTGATGGCTAGATTGGGACTAGTCATCAGGTTGTTACGGAGACTCCATGGGAGTCTGGCCAGGGCATCACAATTAAACTACTGTTTTTGAAAACACTAAGATAAAGTTGCATGTCTATGTGCTACTTTGCTGTAGACCTCACACTTACATTCACTGTGCTGTAGTGCTTTACCTGCCATGCATGCTTGACACCCCTGCTGAGAATTCTCACAGCCACAGTGTCTGTTTAATTGTAGGAAAGTCAAGAAGTGTCTTTTGGACAAGGATGCCCAAGTGAAAATGTTTTTCTTCAGACATAATTGCAGACATTTACTTGCTCTTCACTGTGACAAAAAAAGTGACAGAGTTGAAAATTTTTATCCAGATTTCTTCCTCTTCTTCACAGATAACTTTTAAATTGATTTGACAAATTGGTTTCTTACGAGCCCCAGTGCACCATATATTCTTTAATTAGTGATTGCCATGCAGTTCTTTATCAAGCTAACTAGTACAGTTGACTCAACTGGGATTTCAAATTTTTCTATATTTTGTTTGTTTTTAAAATAGCATCTTTTGCCATATTCTGCTTCCTGGGACATTTCTATTATTTCTGCTTTAATTACTTGCTATTATTTCCTAAATTTGTCTTCCTAATTGCCACATTTTTCTTCATGGTGTCTATTGGATTATACTGTCAAAGGTTTTTGTGTTTAAATTCACTCCTGCATCAAACTATATATGTCTTTTCAGTTTTTTAAATAAAGGGTTAAAAATTATGGGAGAAATTTTCACAAATTCATGTTCTATATGCTTTTCTTTGAGGATTAGTCATTGATTTATTTAGATTGTAGATACAGTATTCTAATTGGAGAATCTTGAGTTGTTTTTACAAAGCATAGAAAGCAGTTTCTGTTTTTAATTCTTTTCCTCAGTATTTCTAGTCACAGTAACTATGTATTCATGTTCACTAGCAACAGAGGAGAACAGAACACATAGCAGATATCCTGTGAGCAACATGATAGATCCAATCATTGGACTCATTATAATACAAATATTGTAATCAATCATAATATCCAGTGTTCCATAAATCCACAATTCTGTGAAGAGGAGAAGAATAAAGGTATTAAGCTATCAGGGAGTTTACTATAAAGGGAAAAAGGTTTTCCTGATTATCATCATTCAGAATTAGTCAGATATATACATGGTAATCATTCATATTTTAAGCAATAAAATGAAAACACAAAGCTTTGGTAAGAGTAGCTTTTGTTTTTATTTTGTCTAAAACATGAAAAAAAAAACCTACTAAACTTAGGTGCTAATTTAATTCCATTCAAGCTAATGACATAATGAACTTACAGAGCATTAAATGGGGAAAAAATATGGCCTTCTATTTCCATGTTTGAGCACGGAGCTTTGTCCTTCTTGGACAGAGGGAAGCCAGCAGCTGTCAACGCTCCCGATGACGCCGCGCACTTCCGCTCTGCTGTCCTGAGCCCGGAGGTGTGCTGAGCACAGCTTCTCCATTTGGAGTTCCGTGGTGAACACCATCCTAACGACTGCCACCTGTGTCATTTTGTACACGATAAGCGTTTCAGCTCTGCCTATAGGAGACAGAACTAGAGTCTTCTCTGTTGGAGATAATTAGCGAGAGTCCTACAGCTGATCCACTTACCACAAACCAGCTCCTCAAACGTGTGCTTTCCCAGCCTCTGTTCCTTGAAACAGAGATCTACATGCAAAATATATTTAATATACCCAAGTCGATTTGGACAATATTGTTTTAGGTCCACTAATTTTTGTTGCTCTTATTGTCGTTTTTGTTGATGCTGAATGGCTTCTAGGATGCTTAATACTCAGGTGAGTATTCATTACGAATTTCAGAAAAAAGGGTCAGGTGGGGTGTATTTTCTAAACGTCTTTGACCTTGGGTCTCTGTTTCTCCTCCCCTACCCCGATCCACACTCAGCAGAACTTCACATATCAACATTTTGGGAATTCAAGGGTGAAGATGTGTGTTTCCTATTAAAAATGAATTCTTATCCCTCCGGGAGAGAAAGCACATTAAGCTTTTATCAGTCTTCAACATTTTAACATGGATTAGCCATTCTGCTCTTTCTGGATTATAAACACTGCAGGCTTTTACTGTACATGGGAGAGGGAAAGATCATCCAAAGGGTCATACGTCCCACAGAGGCAATCCCAAGTGGAGCACCACCGTGAGTACTCCCCAGCTGGTGGACAGCTCCACACCGTGCCAGGTTCTGGCCTTCAATGAGTTATACTATGAAAAAATTTAACAGAATGAGTAATTGTAAGTTAGCGACCTAA
Organism: Chinchilla lanigera; assembly: GCF_000276665.1. NCBI lineage: Eukaryota > Metazoa > Chordata > Mammalia > Rodentia > Chinchillidae > Chinchilla > Chinchilla lanigera. The sequence continues at coordinate 2,071,715 of NW_004955406.1, forward strand.
GTATGATACTGGGTGAAAAAAAGAAGAAGAAAAGTGTATTTCTTCTTCTCTTTGAAAAGTTAGATTTCTGAGATCAAGGGGCTAGAATAAGATAATGTCTCTCCTCTCCAGTTTAGGGGAAGAGATGAATCTAACATGTAAAAGCAGGAAAAAACACGTGTTACATGCATTCAAAGGAACAGGCATGGTGCGCACAATGCTTGTAGAGCTGGATTCTGGAGCAACCCACCACACTTCTGGGTTGAACTCCTTGGCCTCTAACCCCATCTCCTCCACTGTACTAGGTCTGGAATGTCTCCTAATACCCTTAACCTCTCTATGACTCACTTTAACATGTGTGAGATGCGGCGGTGATCACCACAACTGTCTGCTAGATTATTGTGAGAGTAGAAGGAATAGTATGTGTAAGGCACCTGACATAAAGTAACACACACAAGAGCTTGTTATCACTAAGTTATATCTGATAGGCATTAGCACAGGGAAGGTGAAAGGAAAGTGGCAATGGAATGATGAGGGATGGGTGTGTTCTTAAAGGTACCAATGAATAGAGCTTGATAGTCTGAGAGGAGGACAGTCCTGAGCAAACAAGGAGCGAGCAAGTTTAAGAAATGACAAACAGATCAGTTTGTGTACAGCGCCAGCCCTTCATTAATTATTTTGACCATTTTGGGGGAAAACAGTAGTAGAGAACTTGGAAAGGTTTATAGTTTGGAAGTTCTGAAACACAGAGGAGAGGTTTCCTTCAGATCACCAGATAGAAGCTAGTGACCTAGACTGTGTTTTCTCAGAAGTCTGATGGGAAAGCATTGTAATTTGTAAGGGTTATCTCAAAATAGTGCATTCACTTACTAAACAGACAATTGACCTGTTGGAAAAAAATAAGTGCTGGACTTGGATGGAAAGACATGGATTCAAATTCATCCTTTATACCTTTAAAGTTAAACACTAAGCCTCAGTGCTTTAATCTTTGCCATGGAAAATGCAATTTTAAATCTCATAATTATTTTCATTAATGAATACATTGGATGAAAGAGGGTCTGATGTAATGTTAAGCATATATAGCTATCAAACCAGCTTTTGACTATATATTAGTATCTCACTACAATGAGTGAAAAATAAAACTGGAAGCCAATATTGCAATGGTAAGTCACCAGTCACTGCCCCAATAAAAATTGGCTCCACTTTTTCTGTGAAAGCCTTTTCATCTGACTCGGTTCGATGTGCTGCTGTAATTCTTTTTTCCCACAGATATTGGCATGAAAAATCCCATCTCATTTCTAGGTTACAGTGAAGATCTTGAAAGTTTCCAGAGTCCCTGAGGCTATTCATCCTGAGTTGCATCTTCTGATTTGACAACTACAGAAAGTTTAAAAATACACTGACTTCTGAATCAGCATCTTTTTCTGAGCAGAGAAAGACAGAGCAAATCTGGCTGGTAGTTATTTTCCAATCCTTCTCCTGCCTTGCAGAGGCTCTGTAATGGGTCCAAGGCTGGGAGCAGGATGCACTGTACAAATAAAAGCAAAATTAATAAAGGAGGCAGCATAATTGACAGTTTTGCTACCACAGCATTTCATTTGAATTTATTGATACATACCCTTCACTCATTGATTTTTAGGTTCACCAACTCTTTGTCTGAGCTGCACTCTTACTTTTGGGCTGGGAGATGGTGTATCCTTTGGGTAACTTTCCAGAATCACCTTTATTATTTAGTGAGTGGCACACAGTACAGATGGATATTAGCAAGGTCTCTGCCAGCAATAGAGGTGGCAACACTGTCCTGAGAGTTTTCTCATGAAACAAATCAGATAAAGAAAGGGAAGGATTGCCAAACCTGGCCACGGCAGATGAAGTAGATGCAATAATAGGCATCTCGATGGACGTGTATGTATGATTCGATATCGTGTGACCTTTCCTTTCAAACTCACTTTTAGGAGACAAATCCTACAGGGGTGTTGAGGAGATTGCTCTTTAGTTCCTCCTTAGTTCCCTGTAAGGAAATCTTCTGCGTCAGACCACCCCATAAACACTTGATGAAAGTATTTTGCCCATTGTTAGAAAAAGAGAATTTTAATCTTAAGTCCATTAAATAGAGTTCCTGCCTAGCCTAAGCTTCCCCTCTCCTCCATGGTTGCTTTGATGTATTCTATTAGTACAAAGCTATGACCTCCAGGGCTTCTCAGAAAGTGCACGGTAACAATTTGGACTGTTAGGAGATGCAGGCATTTGAAATATTTCTTAATGCAGCTCGCAGTGAAGAAAATTATCTCTGAAATCTGTTGCATTTATTTCTTCCCAGTGCCATTTGTAAACACTGACATGGGAAAAGCTATAAACTTTTATGGAGTCATCTTTATCAAACACACATTATAGAATTAGAACTTATTCCAGCCAACTGCATTATCATGAATTGCCTTTTTCTATCTGCCTTGGCTTATTGTAATAGACACAACATTACTAAAGAGTAACTATCCCCACATACTTGGTCTGTGAATTACTGACTGCCTTGAAGTCTTTAACTGTAAATAAAATCATTTGAACAAATTCAGCGAGGTAATCATGGATCAAATACAGAATTAATGTCAAATGGAACTTTTTTCTTCAGAAATAGAGGACCCTGTTTTTGTGGGCTTATTAAAAACAATAACTTTTGATAGAGCTTGCTGTGCTCTATCCTGGCCTCGAATTCATTTTGCAGAAAACAAAGGTGACAGTTGTGAAGATTACTGATTACATGTACAAAGAGTGATAAAAAATATGGTGAATATTTGAATTGCCAAAAATAATGGGATAAGTGTACTCCAAGTAAAGGGTAATATATTGGGGTGTTTTGAAGGGAATTGGTGGAAGTTTTACTGTAATAATTGTTAATTTATGCATTCACTGTACTTTTGATCATCCCTTTACACATACCATTGAATAATGTCTGACACAAAGTGAGACTTCTACCAGTATTACTTTCAGCAGAGGGAGTACCCGTAAGCATCCGTAGGACTAACACAGAAGGCCTTCTGAAACACACACATGTGTGCACTTGTGCGCTGCACACACGTCCACATAATCTATAGCTTGCATTTCTATTTTAGCTAGGGGAGAAGGCATCAAAACACATTTCTGAAATGTGAATTTCCAAAGTTGCAGAAATTAACCTAACACATCATGCTCTCTTTGAATCAGTTAAATTGGCAGCTGTCTCACGGTGATGAAAGGCCTCGGCCATTCTTCGATGATGTCTACACAATGCCAAGCAGCTAATTGAATTAAGCCCTTGCGGAAGACATCAGCTGGTTCCACTCCTCATTCCCCAGAGGAGCAAATGGAGGCCAAGAAATGCGGAGTGATTTATTCACATCCAGAACAGAGCCCCTGTTGGTGGTCAGAACTTCCAGCTCAATAACTTTTCTACTGCATCTCTTCGTCCTGAAATTCAGGGTGATAGAATTTAAAGTAGAAGCACTAGAAAAGAATAACTACTAAGATGATAATGTCTTGATCCAAAACCTACTTTTACTATAAATCAGACTACTTGGAAAACAGTACAGAGAACAATGCTACTGAACAAAATACCATTGTGTCATCAAAGTGAATATTCAGAGCTCACCTACTGAAATGTGTATACTTCCTAGGGTACTGCTCCTCATTCACTCTGCTCTTTAGGGTGTTTCTAACTATCTGTAGGTATGGCCCAGGTTTCCTCTTACTTCATAGAAAATGTTAAGATTTTGTTTGCAGAAAACATGGAAGAAGGGGCTGTGGCTATAGCTCAGTGGCATAAGTGCTTACTTGGCAAGCGCAAGGTCATAAGTTCAATCCCCGGTATTGGAAAAAAAAAAAAAAAAAGAAAGAAAGAAAACATGGGAGATTGGAAACCTATCAACAAGGGGAACTGGTAGGGTGAGAAGCCAGTGGGAATTCTGCTGCCAGATACAGGTAGAAGTGCACCTTCTTGAGGGTTAGATGATACTTAATCTGCTTGGAGGTTAGATGAGATTTAATGACCTGTCTTGTTAACAGAATCTGTGATTTTTAAAAAAATTTTTGTTTAAATAAATGCTGATTCATGATAACAATGGAAGACAGAGGAACCCTTACAAGCATAGGCATCCTAATTCTTGCATTTCTACAGCCATTTTGAAATGAAGGCTCAAGATCTCCTGAAAATGTCATCCTCATTCAAGACAGTATAAAAATTTTTAGTTATATGCCAACGTAATGAATCACAAAAAGCTTAAAGCATAGTCTCCTATTCAAGGAAACAAGCAAATATGAAACAGTTGTGAAACTTGCAGTATGGTTGTCAAAATAATATTGTTTATGAAGAATATACTTCTGCTAACTGGAACCTATTCACCATGCCAGATAAATGAGGTGTTACTACCCACAGTCCTCCAGCAGAGACATGAAAAACCCTTCTCTTCCCTGGTTGCCCTTAATTATGCCGAGTATGTGTCCCTTTGGGAGAAGGTCACCGTGTCAACAGTAATTAGGGGAAATGGCACTGTGGACATTACTGGGTGAGAAGTGGTATATTTCTTACCTTCAGTTATTGCCTCCTCGTTTGAATCATTAGCATCTGGCAGTTTTGTTGCTGAGCTTGTTGTTCTGATTTAAAACTTGGTGTAAGGTTGACTGTGTTCTTATCTTGATCTTATATTTCTGCCATGACTTGCATTCCTTGCTGAGGTCCTGACTTGAATGGGTGTGTTTTTCTTTCTTTCTTTCTTTCTTTCTTTCTTTCTTTCTTTCTTTCTTTCTTTCTTTCTTTCTTTCTTTCTTTGCTGAGCTGTTCTTTTTTCTCCTATTTCTCTCTGAAGGTGTTTCTTCACCACTTCTTTTTTCGTTATATTTCCACATTGGCCTATTGTATGTCTCTGGCCCACTCATTAGCTTTAAAAGAAAGTTATTCTCTTATTCTGCTGTTCAGTGTATGCGTACATAATCAATACTCTTCCTTGCTTGCCGCCAGATTTCCAGCTCAGTGTTTGCTCTCGGCTTTGGGCCTGCCCAAAAGGAGTCCCTGTGCTTTGGCTAATGTGCTGTTGGCTAAATCTGCAGCGCCTCAGGTCATTACACTGACTTTAATTTTGATGTATTTGTATTTTATCCAGTTCAAGTCGCGTTTCTTTCCTCTATCAATTTAATTACTTTCTGCCTGGGCAACACTGTGTTTATGCAATTGCTGCTAAAGTTACAAAAGGTTTCCATTGAAATTACCACCCAGATCATCAGCAGTGGAGCCAACAAGATCCTCAGAATATCTCTGACTGATGTCCTACCTTTGTGTGGCTAAGGCAATCTTGGATATTGAGATCTTCTTTAGGGAACTTCGTCAGGACTGCTTTAGAGCTGTGGAGTCATTATCGCAGAGGTGCGCGTAGGGTTATGGGGTCACTGTAACTGCATCTCAGTATGAAAAAATATATGACCATCTCTCTTCTGTACAAGTCATGCCATTACAGCAGGAAAGAAATGCCTCTTTTAGATATTCAACTTAAATTTAACTTGGCTACCCAAACTCTGGCTCTCATCTTTCCACATGGAAATATATACATTCCTTGAGTTGAATCATGTTCTTTCCAATGATTTTTCATTTTGATTTCTAAGTCAGCAACACTGATTTAATTTCCATGGTGCACACTACACTGTCACAGCTGGTCTAAAAAGTGACGTGGGAAAGATGGGAATTGTTCTTGTTTTCAAAGGCTCCCAATAATGGGGCAAAAAGGAAAACTGTATGAGAAATAATGCTGACCATGGAACAATGGAAATGCTCCCATAAGTACACAGCCCAGTCTGCGTAGTGTTTAAACTTTCATATATCGTCTAGGAGTAAGAGTTGCAACAGACCTTAGAAACGCTCAGGAGCCAGGCTCACAGGCTTCCTGGAGCATGTGTTGGTTACAAACATGATCAGCAAGTGATTCAACTGTTCCTTCCACTTGCACAGGACTCAGTGTGTGCAAACAAGAACTTAACCTGCCCCTGTCCTAGTTGTGACCCTCTGTATGTTCTTCAACAAACAGCTCCTTAACACAACTGTACACTGTGCTATTTATCAAGGGAAGGAGAGGAGAGATATTTTTTAGTTTTCTTTTTTAAGCATACCTTCTCCTAGTATCAGGTACTCTTTCTGAGCTTCGGTGTTCTCACCTGGGTGATGGGATCAAACAAAACATGAGCAATGGATGCAATGTTGTTTAGGACATTTTCAGCTCACATATGTCCTGCAGCAGGAGTTCTCTAAGTATGTCTGGTTTCTACCTTCTTTCCATGTTAAGTCATTTCACTGTTAGAGAGACCTGGACGTCTCTTTCTTACATCTACAGTTGCTATGACCTATCACACTAGTCCATTAGACCTGACAGAAAGTGATTTCTGTAGTTCCAAGCAACAGAAAAAGCCTGGCAAATTCTCTGACTCCTACTCTGTAGTCCTCCCCTTTCCAAGGTCGGTTAACTTCTCTCTTTGGGCCCAGATGCTTCACTCCCTTGGCTTGCAGCTGAATTCATCTAGGAGATCCACACTCTTGCTTCTAAGACTCTCAGAAAGCCAGTCTGGTGGAAGACCGGTCTTGAGCCTGTTCGCCTTTTGACGAAGGCCTCCTCCCCTTCCCCGTCTCCACACCCACCACTCTCATCCACGGTCCTTCTTGCTTCTGGTGCCTGAGTCTCCTTACATTCTTGGACTCCTGCTCGCTCACCTAGAGCTTGTGTTGCTGCCTGTTCCTCACCGACCTGGACTCCTAGACCAAGTTCTAGCTCTGTGCTCATGTCTGGACTCCAGGTTCCTGCTACACACATCCCTGTGCCGCAAACCACTTGCGCTAGCCCATCTGGCTTCCTGAGTTCCTGCTATTGTTGCATTTATCTCTCAGTCCACACCTGACTCCCCAGCCCTCTCCCTCATCCTCTTTCATTGGCCCATGGCCCCTGGTATGTTCTTGCTGTGTTTTGGGTATCAGCTTGTTCTTGTGTCGTCTCCAGATGATGCAGAACGGTCCTTTATCCCTGAGCCTGCAGGGGGCTCCATGTCATCTTCTCACCCATGTAAAAATGTTCAGATTCAAATCTGCTTTCCATTCCAGATCCGATCTGCTATGCCAGGCAACTTTACTCCATGGTATGATACAAACTCCATGTAGGCTAGCAGGGCACTGCAGTTTCGTTCTTGCAAAAACTCAGCATCTTCATTGTAATTTTTGCTTTTGAGGTCCTCTGTATGAAAACTTCTAGATAAAAATGTCTCCAAACAAAGCCCTTTTGATAGTGTGGAACCTCATCACCATGGGTGCAGCATAAACTTACCTTATTCCAAACAATGGGCAACATAGGCCAGGAGACAAGTAGGGGCTGCAGAGTTTTTATGGAATATAAACGATGTACAGTGTTGTGACAAAGCACCTACATAAAACTGTGTAACTTGTGAATTTCTTTTTCCTCAAATAGTCTAATTGATTGTTCATTGGGCTCACTCAGCCAAAAGTAGAGAGAAACTTTGTACAGACATCATTAGTTTTTCTCCATTTAGAGATTAATCATGAAGAGCTCTGGCTCTTTAATTCTGTAATTTGTATATTTAATGGGCTGCTGCAGAATCTATGACAGTAATTAGCATAGCCTGAAAACTCATTAATACGCAACAACATGATTAATGCAGCATTAATGCAAACATGACTGAAGTTATTTGGGTTATGTAGTAAGAAGATTAAAGCTAAAATGTCCTGTTTGTTTTACCAGTGGTGAGTATAATAGGGTAGCAAAAAAAAATAATAAAATAAAAACAGATACCAAATTGGTTGTTTTAGAAAAAGAAAAAAAAAAGAGCAAAATTTAAATCAAAGAGATTTCATTTTCCACTTAGCCCTAAAACTTAAAGCATAAGACATCAGGCTCTCTACTTATAAAATTAATTCATTTATTTGGAAATTTAACATTACTAGAGGTGAGTTCATTCACCTTTTCAGTTTAGCCTCGTTAACCTATTTTCAACTTTCACATAATTAGTCTTGCATTGCAAAGATCTTTAAAGCATACTAATCTTTGACCAATGCATTACACATTTATGTTTTGAAACTAATGTACATCATTGACTAGGCCAAATGATTAAAAGATCTATTGCTCACTATGGTGAAGTTACATGCTATATCCTCTTCTCACTATGTTCATCTAATAGTCATACACGTCGTAAGATACTGCAATCAAACATACATTTTAATAAAACTATCCAATTCTACATGTACAAAAGTAAATATTCAGTGATGTGTAGCGCGGTAAGAGAATACAAGTTTGCTTGTTTCCTGGCCCTCTAATATGGTTATGTTAGGGCCCTTTCTTTCCTTATTTGATATAATGCTTTATTAGTAGTTATCCTCCACTTAAAATGACTTCTCATTCTGATAGACAAATGTCTGATAGACAAATAATTCATGTCTGAAGCACAATTTCAGTCTTCCACTCACACAATCTTAAAAGACTGAAAAACGTGTATATCTGATTTCTTGCTTGTTTTATTCTAAATCTATATTAGGAAAAGGTTATCGGCTTTATTTTTTTCCAGTAAAAAAGTCAAGCAAGTATAACTAGATACTTGGCTTTTAGCTGTCTTGAGGGAAAAAAAGTAAATCTATTGTAGTATTTGCACTTGGATATAACCCCTGTGGGCTTTAAAAAGCTCTTTCCCACCTAAAAATTTCCCCAAGATCAAGCTGTACCTTAGGGGGGGAAAAGAAAAAAAAGAAAAGAAAAAAAAAAAAATCACCTTTACCTGCTATCAACAGATGGCGCTGTGACTGGCTTTTTTCACGCCTCTAGGACCAATAGATTTGCTGAGACTCAAAGAAACCCACGGTAAGAAGGGCCTCCATTAATGAAAGGAAATGGCAAGCTTACCCAACTTTGTTGAAGTAGGAGTCTTGTCAAAATCTCTGCAAAATTTCTTTAAGAATCTGATGTGTATTTCATTTAATTTAAATACTTCCTCTTTTGATGAATGTGAAATTAAATTGTAGTGGAAATGGAAAACAATATATTTAGAAATCTTTGTGCTTTGAAAAGCCAGTCGTTGTGTAACCTACGTATTATTATGTTAGACGAGCTAACTGGTACTTTCAGAGCTAAAAAGCTAAATTCTACTGACATATACCAACTTTTAACTTAATTTGAGAAGGAAATACCTAGAAACAAAGAGAAAAATGTACCATGGGGGAAAACCTTTTGATTCTAATGTTTTATTTCACCTCTATGGTTTTTAGTGTACTAGAGAACTATTTAATCACACCATTACCAAAGTGAATAAATGGCTACTTAGTGATTACTGGACTATTTAGTGATGGGGTTTTGCAGTTTCTTATATAGAAGCTTTTTCTCTCTTTTTTTGAATAGTTCACATACAAGCATCCTGATAAATGAAATGGAACAAACTCTGTTTGCTGCACGACAGCTCGGTCTGTCCTTTATTCCTCTGAACTGGGGAAGCAACCTGTCCTTCTAGAAGGTGGCCAGATGGCTTACACGGTGGCTGAAGGGATGAAGGGGTCATTCAGTCTCAGAAGGTGGAATCATAACAAGGGGATTCCACCAGCAGAGTTTGGGGATCAGACATTGTTTCCGACATGAATCCAGAGAAAAGAGGAAGAAACATGCTCAGTAAGGGTAAAAGCCAACCACGGCCATGGTCTCGAAATTCTAAAGCTTGGAGTGTCTGGGGACAGTCATGCCTTCTTTTGCATAACTGCCACCCTAGTGAAGAGTGCTGTCTCTAAGACACTCCGTGATGAAGGAGCCTCCAGTCAGCTGGGGTGGAAGGGAGGCTCCAGGTGATGAGGACTCTGGCCATCAGAAGTTAAACTGTGTGAGGGAGGGACCCAAGCTCTTTCTTGTTCTTACAGGAAAGCCGAGATCGCTCATGTCGGAGCCCCCTTCATTCTTGGTGCTGTGCAGGTATTCAAGGAGTCTCTGTCTATTAGCTATAGGTTCTTTAATGAGCAAAACCAGAGCTATGATACAGCCTTTTGTTATTTATATCAAATTGAGGACTCTGAGAGCAACTTGATGGACTAGCTGATACTTATATAGGGCCAATGGTTCTAACGACTTCTCACACATTAACTCATGTAATTAACTCATTTTGGGCGGATTACTCCCAGAAGGCGTATGAAGCAAAAAACCATCATTATCCCACTTAGAGAGGAGGAAATTAGGTTCAGAAAGGCTGAATGATTTGCCTAAAATCATACATAAATTAAGTAGAGGACTTAGTATCTAGTCTCAGGAAGTTTGGCTCTAACATTAGCCTTTCATTTTATTTTTTGACTAAACCAAATACTGATTTGGTTTCACTTTTACCAAAGAAATATCCTACCAAAATAGTATGCTACCTTTGAGGGTGGAATATATTTATACTTTGAACTCTGTGTGTTGTAAATTGGAGGTTACAATCTGGAGGTCACAGTCCAGGTCAGGCAGAATGTCCTATTTGGTTTGTCTAGAAGGAACGAGTCCCACCATCCTGAGGTGTCTCCGCAGTACATGGCAGGGACTGTCCAGCAAACTACTCTTTTACCAATTATTTCCCCAAAGGTGGCCAAGAAGTGGTTTAATTGAGAGAAGGTGGAATTATATTTGTTAAAACACTAAAACTTCTTAATGTTTGTCTGTTTGCAAAAGCAAACACTTCTCTGATTTTTAGAAACACCGTTGACATTTTTACTGAACTGAATGGACCTAATTTCTTAGTGTCACGATGGTTACATTCAGAAATGAAGTAATCACCAACCATACATTCAAATATATCCATTGCCCCATGCAGTTCTCTTGTCTTCAAGTCCCGTGTGAGTGTGAACTGAATAACATGGAATTCAGGTGCAGCAAGAATGTGCTCAGTTCCATATGGAGATTCACTTTTCGGTGACAAGAATGACGGTGTGATGGTTTGTGCTACTAAAACAATTAGGAATTTGATTCTTTCATTTGCTTTGTCGATTCAAATCTTAGTATTTTCCAAATATATCTTTGTAGATAAATATTGCATTGTAACCAAATCTGTGGCTTAGGTATTCTGGGGTCTAGAACAAAGAGGCTGGTGAAATTTACTAAAATACCCTTCCTTTGAAGGGGCTCCCAAAGTGCCATTTTAGGAGAACACTTGAGCTTGACTAGTCCATAGTTAATCAGCAGGAGATGACCAAAGACATGGGATTCTGAGAAGCCAACAGGTTCTTCCCCTAGAGCTTTTTCTGACAAGCAAGGGACAGTAGGGGTGGAATTGTTACTGAATGGAGGGTCCCATGGGATTCTTTTCAGGTCCTCGGTGTCCTAAGAAAGAATTGGATAGCAAAGGCAGCACAAGTGTACACTTATGAAGGCAAAAATGAGGTAAACTACAGGGTGAGGGCAGCCAGTGAGCACTCAGAGAAGTCCAAGGATAAGGGAAAGAGGTCTTTTGTATTCAGAATTCCCAGATTGGCTTCTCCTAGTGAAAATAAGGCCCTGGGACAGTTGTCCTAGCAAAAACTCCTTGGCCTGGCACCAGATGTAAACCACCCTATGGAAAAATTTGTTTGGCTTCCTGGTAGATATAAATGAAGGATTCAAAATAGATCTGATTGGCCCTGCAAACAGCACCAGATTCAAATGAGGGAGTGGAACTATCACTTTCTGACGGGTTCTGAGAACAGTGCTCAGGAGACATGGAGTCATTTCAGGTCCTGTGTCCTTTGCATGTCTTCTGGGTTTTTATGACCTTGGACATATTCTGCCCAGTTGTTTATTCAGTTTGCCCCAGCCCTAATCTCCTGCCTCAGGATGGCTATAGTCTTAGCTGTTTTTTTGGTAAACAGAATGAGCTTCTAGGGACCCATAGGAACATCTCTATCCTTACCATTTTCTGCTTAGATGGACTGGAATGTGATACACTTATTCCAGCACAGTCAAAGTCAGATGTGACAAAGTGTGGATCTGTGGGGAGCCCGTAGGAGTTCGTGGTATTTGTTCCTTTGCTGGTTTTTGTTGGTCACGATGTTTATATTGTAGTCAGCTCCTTCATTCCGTATCTCATTGCTCTACAGACCGGGATCTTCTACAAGAACTGAGGCATGATCTTCTAACACTGTCCTCAGAATGTAGGGTCAGAATCAGAAGTAAATATCTTCAGTTCATTGTAAGATAACAGAGTATTATTTAAAGGTAGACTAAGAATAACCATGTTTTAAAATTCCATTTCTGGGACCATCATTTCTTCCACAGAGACAGAAATTAGTTTCATATGGGTTCAGTTGCTTGAAAACCACTGAGAATGCTACTAGAATGGGCTTTGGGGTAAAACTCTTAAAATGGGTTTCTTTAATGCTGGTGCAGTTTTTTGTTGTTGTTGTTGTTGGAATTGAATGTTTTCAACCTGTAGGTTTGCCATAGACACCACCAAAATCCTTCCAAGGTCAAAGTGACTCAGAAATTGTACTAATGCACCAGGTTAGTGCAATTTCATTGTTTTTTCATAATGCTTGTTTTACAAAATAAAACATAGAGTATATTAGTATATTTAGTACCTACAGAAATGTTTGAAATATCATTTATTTGAAATGAATCAATATTTATGAAGTTCCATGAAATATGTATGTTCATACATGTAAACATGGAACTGTATACAATATATGAATTATATATGTATATTCATGTACGTATTGTGCACCTAGATCCTCCTGAAAGTTTGAAACATGATATTAAAACTGAAAGTGTTATAAATATGTCAGAAAATTCACAGAAACAAAAAGTAAGTAGTGATAAAGTTCCCCTTTATTTAAAAATATTTTCATAATTAAAAGTTTTCTTTAGCCTAGGCTTAAAAGCTTCATTTACTAAAGTCACTTGTTAAAATGCCCAGAATTTTACAAAATGACAAGCAAAACAGATATCTCAGGAAACCAAAACCCAATGTTGAATTTTCTGTCTTTTGCTCTGTAAAGTAAGCAAGATTTTATATAGATTATAATTTATAGCTTTATTAAATTGTGGCAAAATTAAATGGTGTGCGATTTACAGTTTAGACTATCACAACTTCCGTCAAAGACATCAGAGCTTTCTAAAATAAGTTCAAAGTGGAGTGTATTTATGTAATAGATGAAATATTTATAGCTCTTAAGGTGATTGAAATTGTGTATATAAAAGGAGGGATGAAAGCTTACAATTATTAGATATTGCTTGAAGCATTCTGATTAAAATAATGTCTTTTAAAATAATGTATTTCAGGACTTTCCTGTGAAATCTTGATTTCATATTAATGATTGCAGAAATATCTTGCTGTGCAAGGGCAATTTGGGAGGGTAATCTGAAGAGTAAGATGCATAGATAACTACATATAGGTATATTTTTCTCAAAAGATACATGCTGGTACAGGCATAGGTAGGTAAATATCTGTAAGTACCTGTGCATCTATGTAGAAAGGGCTATATATCTATCTTTATCCATTTATATAAATTTGTATCTAATACTTCATGCATATATGGACCAATAGATCCCCTTGTGTAGGTGAGGTCACAGCTGTATAAAGAAACATCTGAGCTATTCTGTCATGCCAGCTGGTGGCACTGAGAACACATAAGTCATTGGTTGCTCTGGACAACAGAGTCTGCATTGGTGGTTCCCTGGACTGGGAGTTCCATTCGTCCGTTTATCACTCACCTGGAGGATCTCTTCTGCAAACATCCCCGACTTCTCCTTCTCCATCTTTTTGCCTGCTGTTTCCAAGCATTTGAAAATGTGTTCCAGTCTCACGTAGCTCTGTCTACCTTTCCCAGAACAGCAGTTCAAGAGACATAACGGGCAGAAGGGGCAGGTGTGTGAAAAGTGGGCCCCATGCACACTTACTCTGCAACAATAAGAGCTGGGCAAATCATTGGTCAACATTCTACTTGATCTTAAAAGGATCTTAAAACTGGTGATTATTACCTAGCCAGAAACAATAAATTGTGCCTTCACCTCCACAGTTATTTAATGTGGTTCTGTAGAGCCCATGTAGCAAAATGAAAATAAGAGTTATGATCATTAAGAAGGAGTACACAAACTTATCAAAGTCTTCCAGGAAATAGAAGTGAAACAAAAAGGAACAACAAAATTTATTCTAAGCAATGACATTACAGTTGGATGATTATAAATGAGTGTGATAAATATTATTTTGATGCAGCAATAATAAATTTGAAAATTATGTGATTTATAATGGCAATAAAATATAATGTCTAGACTAAGTTAAAATACATTCAGGATCTATTTAAGTGAAAATTTTATAATAATTACTTTCATATTAACAAAAAATGAATGAGTTGATAATTAACACACAAAAGTAATACTGAAGGGAAAGACAAATTATCAGATATTAGAAATGCTATGAAATAGCATGATATTTTCCTGCAGCAAAAATCTATCAGTGGAACAAAATAGCACAGAGACTGACTCATGAGAATATGGCTTAGTATTCTAAAATGGGATTCCAATCATTAAACATTCATTCAGCAAATATTTTTGGGCATCTGTTATATCCCAGATGTGGTTCAAGGTACTAGAAATGCATGAGTAAATAAAACAAAGTTCTTACCTCATATGTTATCCTTTAGATCTAAAATGGCCCCCAGACGTCTCCCATGTTCAGAGGTGGGTTTTTTCCAAGGAGATCGGGCCATGGGGATGCTGCACCCATCAGTCCATTAATCTGCTGATGAGTTCAAGCACATCTCCTGTTAGGAGATGGTTAGAAGAGGTGTGGCGTTAGCAGTGCGATCTGGAAGGGTGCACTCTTGGACCTCCTCCTGCGTTCTTTCTCTTGACAACAGCTTTCCTCTTCTAAGCCCACCCTTTACGTCATTTTGGCAGAGGACCTTGCCAGTGGTGGACTGCACCCTTTGAACCTGTGAGCCAAAATGTTTTTAAATGTTTTTTTCCAGGCTTGTGGTGTGTATCTATGACACCAGTCCTCTGGGAGGTTGGGGCAAGAGGATCACAAGTTTGAGCCCAGCCTGAGTAACGTGGTGTCTTAGGGACACACTTAAAAATAGACCAGCACCACAAAAAAAAAAAATATTTAAAAATAGACCTTAGGGTCTATTTTTTTGGACCCAAAAATATAAACAGGACAAGGGATGTAACTCGGTGCAAAGACACTAGTTTGATCCCCAATATCACTAAATAAATAAATGATTAAACCTTCACTTCTTTTACTTGCAGAGGTTGGCTATTTTGTTCAGCAACATGAAAGCTAATAAAGTGTTAAATGAATGTATGTGATAGACAATGAAATAATACCCATAGTACAGAAAAAGTACTTACAAATTAGTAAGAGCACCCTCATGAGACTAGGGCAGAAGGATCTGGAATTTGAGACCAGCCTCAGCTAAATAATAAGACACTGTCTCAAAGGCCCAAAACAAATAAATAAAAAACAAAAGATGAAAATCCCAACTGTAAGGTCTGGGGATTTAACTCAGCGGCACAGCATCTGCCTGGCAAGCACATGGTCATGAGTTCAATCCCCGGTACTGGAAAGAAAACCAAAAAAGAAAGAAAGAAAGAAAATCCCAACTGTAAAAAAAATTGCTAACAAGTATCTAAATGAAAAACTATGATGTAAAAATAGTTCAAATTCTGTATGCATTCTGGAATAGGGACTATAAAACTAGACTACAATTCCAGTATTCAATCTAGCTAATGCAAATCAGTCTCTTTCACAAATGCCTGCTGAAATTTTCCAATGTGGAAAATGTTTAGCCTCACAACGGGTCATAAAACTATTTATAAATCATGAGGAGGAAGTACAGCAGCTTGAGAATCCTCTTGCAGTGAACTCAGAAATGAAAAGGTAGATGAAAATTCAATTTCATTAGTTTATAAACTCATACACTATAACAGATTTTAGATGTCATCCAATTCAAAGCTTCTCTGTCAGGCTAAAGTCCTGATACCCACTCTGTTCTGGAGGTGAGAACTGTAACGAAATCCAGTAGTTACTGCTTCCTGTTTCTCTGTCTTTTTGTGACTGTAAAGTGTGGTCAGCTTTTATGATATGAACATGCAGTCGGACACGGTTTTCAGTTGTTCCAAGGAGGAAATACAGGATTAATTTGAAAGATGAAAGAGCATTCTTTGTTTTATCAAGTTTAGGATTCAAATTTCCCTCATTCCCTAAATATTAAAACTCTTCATTATTATTTTTTTCTAATTTGTCCCACTTTTTATCCTAAGCATTCTTCCAATGTGATTTTTAGAATGCTTATCCAACGTTTCCAAGTTTACTTAGTAGCTAGCAGCTGAAAAACAATGTAATGTTTTAAAAATTAAGAAGTAATCCACATTTAAATAAATGAGATAACAAAACTTGAGTGTTCTAATAAAGAGTTAGTCATTTGGGGATTAAGCACAAACCATTCACTATTTCTGATTGTTATCTTGTCAAGTATAATCAGTGAAGATTTTCTTATTCATGTATTTATGGGGCTGGTGAGCCATACATATTTTATGAATGGAGACATTTCTAGCACCATCTAATGGCAGGAAAGTAAAAAGAAAAAGCTTTTCCAATATAGAAACTAATTTCCATAATTCAAATTAAGCGATGGAGGCAGAGTTGCTTCTGTGTTAACCTAACTTTTACACCCCCTGGTCCTAAACCAGCAGCTAGAAGTCCATCTCCAGGTTACTGACTGAGCAGGAAGCAAGTAGAAAGCATATTTGACAATGACGCCTCAGAGAGTCTGCTGCCTTACCGGGGCGTGAACAAGAAAATACTTAGGTCACAGAATATGTAAGACTGATGTGAAGATTTTCTTATTAAATTCTGGAGGTTTTTCTTTTTTGCACCAAAACTGTATCCTGTACACCCCGCTCATTTCCTGAAAATAGAACCTGTCCATGGCATTGGCATATTGTCTTCAGGTTTTCAGTAATTATTTATACATCTTTCACCAGTTCACCCACTAGTCTAGTAGAGCATCTTTTGTCACTGACAGTTTTTTTAAAAATGGAACCATATCTTTGTGATTTTAGTATTGAAATTTTCTCTTGATTATAAACCAGTGAGACAATGCTTACCTCGACTTTCCTACTTAGTTTGTGTTTCTGAGCAGAATTTTGAAAATGTATCCTCGGCCATATCCTTGGCATTAAGATCAGTGGACTTGATTAATGAGCCTGAAGAAGAGTTTAGAGGTGGCACCAGATTCTGACCTCTTTTCTTTTCTTCTCACGCTTTGGCCTGGCTTCCCTGTAAGAGAAGAAGAGAGGCCCTAGGCGGCTGCAGGTGGGTTTAAGAATCAACATGGAGAAAAGCCGTCTGGTGGGAGTGGGAGTGAGGGAAGTTTGGGGGAAGGGGCGCCTCTCCATGACAGTTTCTTTCATTCCGTGGACCTGGATCTGCCCCTGTCCTGTGACGCCCCTCACTCTGTTCTCCAAGAAGTTGGGTTCATCCTTCGTGACGTGACTCTGTCACCACAGCCTCCAGGAGCCTCCCTGAGCTCTGCTCTGCTTTCGTGTGAGCAGAATTAGCCACTGGGTTTCGCTCCGGTACCCCTGGAGATTACTTTTTGTAGTATTTTGCACTCATTTAGCTATGTCTGGCTCTTCTCTTACAAAACAGAGTCCCTGAGGTTTCTTGTTTATATCTGAGAAAAATAGTGTATGCTGCCGAAAGCAACCTGGCCATTCAAATAATTGCCCAGTGTTTAGTTTTTTTCTTTTTTAATATGGTTGATGTTATCATATTTCAGCCCTGCAAAAAGTTGACTAAAATTCACTGTTGATTTTTTCCACATCAAACAATGCTTGATTAACTTCTCTCAAGCAATGGGTCAACATCAATTTATAAAGAAAAGATTTAAGCCCTGTTACTGAAACCTAAAATATGTGAATTTCTGACTTTTAAAGATTACCCTACATTTTGAAGGATTCTTATGGGGTAGTACATTGTTATCTAAATAAGTACACACAGGCATACTTTTAAAAGAGGCAAAATCAAGATTTGCATCAAGAACATTTGAATGTACAGTTAATCAAAGAACTGAAGTAAATGAATAAGTGGAACAAATGTAAGGTAAATCTTTAGCAAAATACAAAAAGATAAAAAAGACAAGATCTGTCTTTGCTGTTACTTATCAGTGTTAGTTACTTATGCAATAAGAAATAGGAACTTACAAACTTGGACAG
The DNA here is from genome assembly GCF_000276665.1 of Chinchilla lanigera. Lineage (NCBI taxonomy): Eukaryota > Metazoa > Chordata > Mammalia > Rodentia > Chinchillidae > Chinchilla > Chinchilla lanigera. The sequence continues at coordinate 2,089,897 of NW_004955406.1, forward strand.
AAACTGATTGGGTAGTAATTTTCTACTAATACTGTCATAAAACCTAAGGCAGTCCACCAAAAATATGGAACGATAGGACAGTATACAAGTTCACTTGGAACATAGATCAAATTATGTTATAGACATGTAGGAAAATCCCAAAGAAAAGCCCATTATTCTGTATAACAATAATATGATAATAACAAAGAGCAAAAATGTGTATGTATTTTTGTATGAACTCACAATATGGTTGCTTCCCTTCTCTCACAAAAGCACTCTTTCTAATTTAGATGTAGAAGTGTAAAAAAGACTTTCCCACATTAACAAGAAAAAGCAAAATGAACAGATTGTAGTTTTCTATGAGTTTATCAAGGAACAGAAATTCTGAAAACCATAGATGAACTCAATTTTAGGAAGAATTGTGCCTCTGAGACGATGCCAGTGTGGCAGCATGTTCAGACCTGAGGCTGCAGTCCTGGATCAGGACTGGGGTAGGGTTGCTGGTGCAGGTGGGAGATCCTCAGGGTCAAGAAGGACCCCTCAGAGCCTCAGACAGCAGTGTGAACTGGTGAAAGGAAACAAGGTCTAGAAAATGTCCAGAAGGGAGGGGGGAGCCAGAAAGAGGGGAGAGAGAGAGAGAGAGAGAGGAGAGAGAGAGAGAGAGAGAGAGAGAGAGAGAGAGAGAGAGACATACTCGGCCCTTAAATCTTATCATTTTCCATAGTTGAATTTGAGTTTTTCTGAGAACTAATTTGATTTAAAGAAAACTAAGATCTGGAGATGGAATTCTATGAATTCTTGTAGTAACTGGGCAGTCATTGCTGCAGTAATCTTGCAGTAATTTCAGAGCTACAAAAAAATATTCTTGCAAAGATGGACTAAGTTATGTGTAATCCCAGCCCAGTCTCCTGGCGGTGTGGATGTGGAAGGGTGAAAACAGCAGCATCTCCAGTGCGGGCTGCTGGGCTGACACAGAGGACTCACTGCGGCTGAAGCCCGCTTTCAGGTCAGCATAGTCCATACAGGTCACTGGGCCATTGTAACTGCAAAGTGAAGAACTGAAAGGAATTTCAATTCAAGCCTTTCAAAAAACTGAGTGGAAAACTGGATGCAGTGAGTGATGAGATGGAATATTTTAGGGCAGCAATAGTGTCTCTAAAAAGTAATGAAATGAAAATTCTAGAACTGAAAGGTATGTGTGTACAACATGGACATTACTGGATTGACTGAAAGTAGATGGAACAGGACAGGATGAAATATTAATCAATTTGAGCATATGTAATTATGAAATAACCAAAAGCAAAATGTAAAAGGTTGACTAATAAACATGGGATCAGTAAACAAGGGATCCCAGGTTTATCATGCATGATGATGAGGTTCTAGGAAGAAAGGAATAAGAAAAGAGGAAAACAACTATATTTTCAAATCTGATGGTGAAGCACTAACCAAATGGTCCAGAAGCTCAATAAATTTCAAGCAGAATAAACACAATGATAAGCACATAGTAGGTGCTTATAGTCAAATACTGAAAATAAGAGACTCAGGAAAGCCAACTTCCAGGTAACGACAGGAGAAGTAACCATTATACACAGGAGAACAATGAAAGGAAAGATGGCCAACACTACATCAGAAGTAATGAGGGCCAGAAATCAAATTGAAGACACTTTCAGCTTAAAGAACTTAGTTATCACATCATGAAAATGCTATACTGGCAGGGACTGAAGAAAAGCACCAGCTAGATACTCAAATCTGAGAACATGGGAAAATGAAAAGAAAAACTCATGAATAAATAGGAAAGTGTTTTAAATATTCTTTTCAAGATATTTGTTAAGGTAAAAGAACCTATAAATATATTTTGCAGTTATAGGTAAAAGTAGAATTTATGAAGAAATAGCACAAATAATTGGAGGATGGTAAAAGGAAATATGCTGCTATAAAGATCTTACAAGTAAAGTGGTATAATATTAATTTCTGGTAGAATTTGACAGGTTAAAAATGCATATGGAAGCTAAGCACGGTGTTCCGCACCTGTAATCTCAGCACTCTGAGACAGGAGGATTGCAAGTTTGAGTCTCACTTGGGCAACTTAGTGCTTTAGCTCTTGTCTCAAAATAAAATAGAAAGAAAAGAAAAGAAAAGAAAAGAAAAGAAAAGAAAAGAAAAGAAAAGAAAAGAAAAAAGAAAGAAAGACAGAAAGAAAGAAAGAAAGAAAGAAAGAAAGAAAGAAAGAAAGAAAGAAAAGAAAAGAAAGAAAGAAGGAAAGAAAGAAAATAGAAGGAAACAAAGGAAGGAAGGAAGGAAAGGAGGGAGGGAGAGAAAGAGGGAGGGAGGAAGGAAGGAAGGAAGGAAGGAAGGAACAAACGAAGGGAGGGCTGGAGATATAGCGCAGTGCAAAGGCCCTAGGTTCAATCCCCAGTCCGAAAAATGAAAATAATCTTTAGTGCAAACTCTTTAAAATGTTTGCTAGAGAGATGAAAAGGGCAGTAAGACTGAATATAAAGATAACTGTATGAGTCAGACTAGCAAGACTCGCATACATCCCCTTCCGCTGTGCCGTTTGCTTGTTTTTAATTTTATTCATTCTAGTGCGTGGGGTTTCTGCAGTAATCTGCAGTATCCTGATTAGTGATGGAACTTAGTACTTTCCCTGTGGGCTCTGACTATTTGCCTACTGGAATGTGTGTTTTGTTCGTTTCGTCAAGTGACTGTTCTGAACCTGCCCACTTTCTTTCTTTAGCTCTTACTCAGCGGTAGGATTTCTGTACATATTCACATGTCAGTTCCCCGATTTTGGATTTCTGACTGGGGATGTATACAGATACTTTTTAGCAGTATTTTCATTGGCTCTGGGGAGCTGTTTTATGTTTGCTTCTTAGCTTTGACTTTGGAGGGCAAAGATTTGACCCACTAGGCATGGTTTAGCTACTTTCTTTTTGCTTTCCCTGTAGTTCACTGTGGCTATAGCCTGATCCTTTCTGATCATTTTGAAATGTTTTATATTTTCTTGCATCTGCAATAACAAGGGTGTGTTGGCTTGGATGAACATTTTGGGAGGCTTTCTAGATTTCTTAGTTCAAAAGAGACACATTCTGTTGCTTCCCTGAAAGGCAGTTTCTCTTGTTGATGGTGACATCTGTGGCTGGAGGTGGAGGCATTTTTTTCTGAGTTTGTATCTTTTTCTTGTTTCTGCTTAAACTTGATTGCTTAATTTTTGTTTGCCTTTTTCCTTGACTCTAAGAGAAACTGCCCCTTGCAGTGCCCTGTCCCCTAAAAGTAACATGTTCTGCAAATTTTCCTTTCCTGCCAGGGTGCTCCAGGGGCCTCCTTTCTAGCCAGTAGCCGGGATTCTAACCCAGCGGGTGTCCATCCTGTCCTTAGCGTTATTTCATTCTGAGAGGGACTGACTTTCAGCGGGTGATCTTATCGGATTTCTCCTGCGGCTCTCTTTTGTCTGTTTCTGATCATTCCCTGCCTTAGTCTACACTCCTGTGTGAATGCTGGCTCTCCTGGTGTAGGAGTTTAATTCCCCTTTCTGTATTGTAGAATTTCTTATCCCCTCTCTTCTATTCACTCTGCAGGCGTGGGTTGTGCGTGTCTTTAATCTCCTCCGTCCCATGGCTATTAGAGGAAATGTAGCAAGATGTATGTAAAGCCACTATCTTTATCCTTTGAGGAGCTGAAGTATCTGGAATAAATTTTCAGTGTAAAATATTAAATCATGAATATACCAGAAGAAAAATTTGAAGAGTGCTTTGTATTATTTTGTGAGTGGGGTTGTACTTTCTGATTCACACAAATTACCAAAATAATAAAGGAAGATATTTTAAAATTTTCAGTCTTTTGGTTTTAGCCTATAGGGTAATGAAAACTGGTAATAAAAATTAAAAAGAATATAGATAATTGGGAGAAAAGTTTGAAAGACTGGCACAAATGGTCAACATTTAATTTTTCCACAAATATCAATGGGGTATTTCAAATGAAATAGGCAGTATTCAGGGGTTACATTTTTAGGGCCTGGAAATAAGAGTAAATTAAATATATGATGAAAGCGTAGCACCCACTGGAGTGGATGATGCTATGGACAGAGAGAAAGCAGAGAGCTGGTTAGAACTGTCTAATAAGCCTAGTAGAGAAGAGGAACAAGCAAAGAGACCTGTGAAAGGAGAGAAAGATGCACACACCTGGGAAAGGGATTACAGGCAGTGGGGAGAAAGAACAAATACAAAGGTCCTGGAGAAGGGGGAAAGGAAAAAGAAGCAAAATAAAAAGAATATATATATGTGTATACATATCTAATATATATATACATATATATACATATATATACAAGGATAGGGGGCTGGGGATTTAGCTCAGCGGCAAAAGCGCCTGCCTGGCAAGCGCAAAGTCGTGAGTTCGGTTCCCGGTACCGGAGAAAAAAAAAAAAAAAACAATAAATATATACAAGGATAGCTGAGTGTATTACTGATGTCCATTGGTTTATTGAAAGGAATAGTTAATGCTTAAATTCTTTTTCTCTTGACGAGTTCTGCATGCTTATATCTGATGATCAGAACAACTCATTTGAAGATAACAATATGCAGTATAACAACCATTGCTGAATTCCTATCATCTTGTTTGGTGAAGCTCTGTATCATTTCTAATTTTTTTAAATTACTTGTTATTCTCTTTAATTGACTAATCAACCTTGCGTTCTTACATCTGGTAATCTGAGCAACTTTGTTGAATGTGTAATATGTAATATAATGACCATTGCTAATCCCTATCATCTTATTTTGAAATCCTATATTGTCTTATTGTTTTTGTATTGTTTTGTTTTTGTCTTCACTGTTGTTATATTGTTATTGTTTTCTTTCTCTTTAAAATAAAAAAGGAAGCGTAATAGGAAATTAGTGACAGAGTGGAGGCTGGGCTATTTGCAGACAGTGTAGACCACTGTGGACCCTTTGGCTTGTACTCAGAGTAAACAGGAAGGCTTTGGTGAGTTCCAAAGGAGAGGGGGAATGTGACCAGAGCTGTCTTTGGTAGGATGACTCCGTTATTTTAGAATAGACCAGAATGTGTGTGTGTGTGCATGTGTGTGTGTGTGTGTGTGTGTGTGTGTGTGTTGTGCAGGGGCAGTGTAGGAAAAAGGGGAAACCAGTTGGGCAAAGTAATTGCCATAATCCAAGACACAGGGGATGATGCTGCATGATGCACACTAATCCACAACATGCAAAGAGCTCTTATAAATAATGTAGAAATAGACGAGGAGGCCTTGTGCAGCTGGGCAAAGACATGCGTGCACAACTTCCAGGAAAATAAATACCAATGAATATGTATGACAGTTTACCAACACCAATAATAGAAAGACTGATTTAAAACACTTGTGAATGGGGAGGGGACCAGAACCCGAGGATGGAGGAGGGGAGAAGGGGACATGAAAAAGACTAAGATGTGTCCTGTACATATACCGGAATCTGTGCATGCAGTAAAAGTGAATTAATAATAACGATATGATAATAATAATAACAGGGAGAGGGGATCTAGCGAAGAAGAGAGGTGGGAAAGAAGGGGGAGGGAAATAAAAGAATCGAGACACACTCAGTACCTGTACCCACTCCCCAAAATGAATGTAAACATCCTGTGTCCCCAACATGCATTAATAAAAATTCAAAAATAGGAACAAAATAAAAAGGTAAAAGTATAAGTAAAGATTTAGTTCCCAGGCTTTGCATCTCAAGTTTTTTGAAATGTCTGTTCTTGAGTATAGCCTGGGGAAATAGATATTCACAATGTATAAAAGCAGGTACATTAATTCTTAGTTTTCAAAAATTAATATAGAAATAAGTATGACAACTTTAAATAGTTACCCTAATTAAGATATTAGCCGGAAATGGTGGCACACGCCTGTAATCTCAGCACTTGGGAGGCTGAGGCAGGAGGATTGTTGCAAGTTCGAGACCAGCCTGGGCTACAAAGTGAGCCCAAGACCAGCCTGAACTGCACAGCGAGACCCTGTCTTTAAAAAAATAATAAAATAAAATATTATCTTGGAGTCAAAGATATACATGCACAAATATTTTGATTCATATTGCTTTTAACAGAAAAAATTTGAAACCAAGTTAACATTACCTGTGATAAAATAATATGGCAGGTGTATTTAGTCATTGGAAAAAATGGTGTATCTATGTAAGTTGGTAGGGGAAGAAATAGTGCCAAGTGAATAGTCTGGTTTTAATACAAACAAGATGACATAGTATTATTTATTCCCTTGTGCTTGTGATCTTTTGCACAATATCATGTTTGTGAGACTCATGCATGTAGTTGACTGTAGGTCTATTCCAGTATGTTCATAACCATTTCTGTATTTATCCTTCCTACACCAATGGACATGTGTTGAATCTGGCTATGTATCTTGCTATAGCTGATATCTTCTCCCACCTGGTTGTCTTTCTATTCTGCTACTCATGCCTCTGTTAACTTTAATGCAGCCTGATTTCTCAAGTTTTCCCTTTGTATTAGAGCTTTTCCTTCATTAAGAGCTCTTTGCCTATTCTAGCCCCTTTAAGGGTTCATTTCTCTGAATATATTTTTAACGTTTCAAATATACTTACATTAAAGTTAAATATTTTTGTGTAGACCTTGTATTTTCAGATTTTAGGAGTCCTGGACCATGGACTCAAGTCTGTTTGCTCCAGTCTGTGTCCAACAGGTCTAGAATAATGGCTGCAGAAGCTATGATTTCTTTACTATGTCTTGAACAAATGAATAAGTATAGTGGTAGAAGAAATGTTCTGGGGAACCAAAAATTGAACTTGAGACCATTTCCTCTCTATCTTACTATTTTTAAAATCAAAATCTAAATGTTAACAAATGAGAAAGGTGCATTTTTCACTCTCCTGTCTATTTTAGTCAGTGTCGCTGCTTGACATAACCAACTGAAAATGCAAAATATTTTGCCACTGGGTGGCCCGGGCCGATGGGTCTTGTTATTCTTGGACCCATTCTTGACACAGGCCAGAAGTCAGCGGGGATGAGGGAAAACCTCACAACTCCATGCCAAGCTTCCGTCCTCACGGGTGACTGCGTCAATCCTTTGGCCAACAGAAGTCACATGACTGAGCCTGGGTCAGGACACAGAGATCTATAAATATATTGTCATTCTGGGAAAAAAAGAGGATGTTAATAATATTGGGCAATTGTGCCTTTTAATGTTCTGGCCCATGATAAATTTAATAAAGTTTTCCTCAAAGTATTTTATGAATTCATGAAAAGATTATTGTGTATTTAAATACATTTATTTGTATATGTAGTCCATTTAAAAATCAATCACATGATTTAAGCATGTGGCTTAAAACAGAGGAGTTATCTATGCTTGTTGTAGTCAGGGTGTGCAAGGAGAGCAATTTAATACAGGACACATAATTTACAGGATTACTTTATAATAGTCACCCAAAGAATCAAGGTCAAAAGAGTGCAGGAAATCTGTCCACACACTAAAGACCCAAAGAATCCAGCTGAGGACCTGGACCCTACAGTAATGTCCTGCGTGAGTCCAGCTGAAGACCCAGAGCCCATGACAATGCCCCCCATGAGTCCAATGGAGGCCTAGAGCCCATGTCTATGTTTCATGCAATCCTGTTTCACGGATCTGCACTGGGAAGGCCCAAAGGTCAGTGGTGGAAACTAGAGAGTCTGAGCCAGTGGGATGAAGGGTCTGTGGCAGCAGGCTGAGGGATCTGCACTGGAGCCAGGAAGCGATGCTCAAAGTAAGGACAAGAGCTCCCCCAAAGAGAACTGCAGCCATTCTCAGCGACAACAAGGTCCTGAGCTCCTCTTATGATGAGAAAAGCCAAGTTCATATCAGGAAAGCCAGCATGACTAGCTCCTCCAGGAGAACCATCAGCTGCCGGAGAACCAACAGTACCCAGAAGAACCAACATCTCCCTAACAGTATCTCTTCTTCTTTTCCAGTTCTCCTTATTTTGTTGCCAGCAACCCTCAGGCCGGCCTCCCACACCCAGCACCACGCTAATTCAGTTCAGCTGGGTGTTACAAGTTGACCACCAGTTGTCAATCCACCACAGTGCCTACAGCAATCATTAATTGTCAGGAACATGTTTCAGTAGACATGCGCATTTTAATTTCCTCATACACCCCTTGTCAAAGAAAGCCATTTGTTACTTGTCTTGTTAGTGTAAAGAGAAAAATGGCAAGGTTGATTTATTTGCAAAAGCTGAGGAAAGCACTAGGCAATACCAAATCAAATTGCCCCCTTCTACACTAATTCTTCCCTTCTCATGGGAATTTTCATCGACCTGCGTGGTTTTACGTATTACTTATGCTAAACATTCATTTTGTAGAACTCAGGAATTAAATGTTCTGTTTCTGGAAAACATGTACCTGAATATGCTGTGAATAGCACATAATCATTATTTCCAAGTGTGCCTTGGCTGGATACTCCTGTAATTCTTACTCTGATTCATTTTCATTCACCAGCTTTCCCTTGAAGTAGAGAGGAATGATTGTGTTCCCAGATTGCACAGTTACTGTTACTTACTCTCCGTCGATGTTTTGCTTCTTCTCCCTCCTTTTTGCTGCCACAGAGCTGCCTCCCAACGCCCTCGCAGCATCCGGCTGTCTTTGTGTCCTGAGTAATAGCTACGTTAACAGCATATGATACTAAGTGTAAAATAAAAACCTGGTCTCAAAAAGATTTCCATGTGTTCCATTTCTCTATCAGGTCTTCTTAATGCTCGCTCTCTGCCCATTCAGTCCTGACGGTCCATTCCCTCCATCCTTGTTACCCAGCATTCGGACCGTGGCGTCCTGCCCTGAGAACCGTCGTCACTGCCACCTTCACAAACCCCTCTTCATTCTAACATTTGTGGCCCTCTAGGAAGTCTTCACACAGCGACCTAGCCCTGATTTCCTAACGTTCTCTCCTACGTAGGCTGCTGTTCTATAACATTGTCTTTATTGTTCTAACTTTCCTTTCTTTTTCCTTTTCTGCAATGTGGGTGTCTCCCCACAAGGTTGTTTTCCTTCTCTGTGTTCTCTCTGAGGTGGCATTCCTAGCCAGTGACTGTCGGTTTATGTAGTCCCCTCTTCTCTTCTGAGATTGAGTTTCTCATTTCCAAATGATGATGTTTCATATTATTAATGACAACGCCGTGTTCATAAAACTGATCTTAGAGCCTCAATCCCGAAGCTCCTTCCTTGGCTGACCTCTCTGCTTCTGTTAGTAGCGCTGCCTTTCTTTCAATGACTGGTGAAAAGACTGCCCCACAGCACCACCCCATGTCTTAATGAGTCTCTCTTGAAATGTGAAATCTTTTAGTGTGTTTAGTTATTTGTCCATGTTTACTCAAAATCCGTATCATCATATTCCCAAAGCACTGTGATTTCCTCACTTCCCTCTCTGTAGCAAAATTATCTATATGCTCCAGATACTCCACCATTATCCTCCATGTACCCCACCATTAGTTAGGTCACCTTGATCCTGATTTAAATCATCCTGTCTCTGTCCCCCCCCCAAAGTTTCGCATTGTTCACCACTGACAAATAGGATAAATTTCACAGCAATGGCTCAGCCATTTTAGTTTTCTTATTGGAGGAGATAAGGGCAATAAAACTCGCAGTGGGAATTCAGGTGAGCGGGACTGCTGCACAGTGACTGTTGGGGTGAGCAGGCCTTTTCTATGGAGAGAAAGAGGTTCCAAGAAGAACCGGTACTAACTCAGCAAGAATGTAACGCCCAGACTGGCACACGGAAGAGCATCAGAGAATGTGTGGAAATGACGTAGAAAATGACAAAGACAAGTACATTGAAAGACCAAAAGCTTAAAAATCTGGAAGTCAAAGATGAGAATCTCAGAAGGCTGGGACAAATTGGAGCTGCCTCTTTGGAAAGTGAAGCCCATATCTTAAGCTTGTCATGTTCTCCTTTGACCTTCCTTAATCCCTTCGAATCAATTTTTACCTATATACGTCTCTATCATGACACCACACTACAATTCTCTTTTTTAACTCTTGTCTTTAGCCTGAACTAGAGCTTAGCACCCGGCATGGGCTTGTGCATGTTCTCCTTCACTGTGTAGTGAGGTACTCAGCCCGTGTTCATCTCCCATAGATGCCTATTAATAAACCTAAACTTTCAATACTCACTCACAAAATTATTTCACATTCTTGCCTCCAAACATTTGCTGAAACTCCTCCCTTACCTCAAGTGGACCGCTTACCTCTCTCCTTTGATCTGAAGTCCCAGAATATTGACGGTTGCACCTAAGCACTGTACTATGTGCTGGGTGGAGAGAGGGCACAGACATTGCTCCTGAGGGATTTGCAGTGTGTTGAACTCACGTGCAGTCCCTTCCACCACACCCCCACATGGGCACTACCAGCCCAGTTGGTAATGAGAGAGAAAAGGAGCTCTCTTCCTCTCAGTTCAGAATCCATTCATTATGGAACACTGTGCTCTCGAGTTTTTACTTGATATTCATCTGTGATCTTGAACTCTTAACTGGTTCTCCCAGTATGATTTGTCTGTTCATTTTCTCTTCCCAGTGAAGCTGGAAATTCTTGGAGACCTAAGATTGTGCCGCTTAGACTTTGTTGCAGGCTTAGAGCTCTGTGGTATGTGCCGGGATACTCAGTGACTGGAAGTGGAATCACTTGGTAGTAGGGAGAGGGCCATTTGGGGGACCATTGCCAGTGGCCCCTGCTTTTGACCTGGAAATTCTTATGAGACAAGAGCACTGTAAGTCCAGTATGGTGCTGGTACATGGATACAGGATCAGTAAAGAACCTGAAATTCTGCAGGCTGCCAAGCTTTTGAATGCTGTTGCAGGAAATAAGCTCTCATGACCCAGCATGGCAAGTTTTTCCAGTTTTATCTTCTATTATAGCACTGAGTATTTGAACTTCATAAGCATTTAACACAGGTCCCTAATGTTTCTTTAACATGTCAAAAATACATTCCTTCTCATGACTCACTGATAATGTTTAACCATTGATACTGAGTATCCAATTTGGGGCTGACCATGTGTCTTTTTAGGTTGATAAGTTTTGCATACATTTAAATTTCACTATATATTGATGAGCAGGAGGCCATGCTAAATGTGCAAGTACTGTGTGGCATTTAAAATGGACTACATTGAAAAGCAAATGGTTGGATACACACCAGTACACTGCTGTATACAATTTCCTGATGGTGCCCTTTGCATCATAAATAACAGTGGAAGTAAATGCTCGTTTATCAGAAGGAATCAAATACTATTACTTATTTGCTGATTGTTTTTGTCTCAACAGGTGTTAAAGCCAGCTTTCGAACCTTGGTGCCGGAAGGTTTGATCCTCTTTGCAGCATCTCCTGGCAATCAGGAGGAGTATTTCGCACTTTACTTGAAGAAAGGCCGTCCTTATTTTCTTTTTGATCCTCAGGTAAATTATTAATCCTGACAGTTGATAAGTTGAGAGTAGATATTTAGTACTAAGGTAAGTGTTTGCGTTTACATGTTGAATACACATCAGAAACTTGTAAAAGGATACATAAGTGCTGCTGTTGTCCTCCCTGTACCGAGGAAGAAAATGAAAATCACAAAACTGGTACAATGCTCCCACAGCTAAAATAGCAGGGCTAACTTTCAAACCCATCCAGCCTAAATGTCTGTGTGCTTACCAACCTAATCATGAAATTTAAAATTTTTAAATAAATCAACTTGAATGGATCTATTTTTAGTTTCTTCGAGAGCAAACGTTATGCCTTTGTTTTCTTTCTTTCCCTTCTATTCTCCTTCTGTCGTCATTCTCCACTATTTCCCCAGCACCAGTGATGCACCTATGCAGGACTGCTCTACTGTGTGTCTCTAGCTCCGTAGTTGCAAATATGATTGTGCCCCTGTGACACAATGTGCAGCAGATACAGCCAAAACAGTTAATTTACACTATTTATGAATGTTGCCCAAGAGCAGTATGGGATGGTATGGACCTGAGGAACATAAGATGAAGGTGCTTTCCTCTGAAAAGTCAGTGGTCTCTGAAATGTGATGTTTGCCCACGATATGCAACAGTTAGGAAGAGTTCATCAGGACTGGAGCGAGGCCCAGGAAACACCCATGAGTGAAGAAGGAAGTTTCAGGAGTAAAGTTTTTACGCAACGCCATCAGCACGTGCTGACAGGGGCAGAGCACATTCACTGCACTGAGATAAACCTGAAGTGACTGGAGACCAGGAAATAAAGGGAAAAGTTAGGGTACTTCAGGAAACTTAAGGATAAGGACCTGGTCATGTGGAACCTTGTAAACAAAAGTGAGGATTTGAATTTTTCCTGAGGGCAATGGGACAATCACTGAACAAGTTGTCTTCACTCTCCCTAAACAAATATTGGCAAGCATTTAATATTAGGCAAGACACTGGGATCACAAGGAATTGAGAAATGAATGAGACTAAGTAAAAACTTGAATTTCCACTTCCTCGAGTCTTCAACTTAAAACATTTTATGTGATAAATTGTGCTTGGTGAGTAAACGTTTTACATTATATTTGTAAAACTGGCACATTTTTGTCTCTGTGTCCAAATTGCATCCAGGATGGGGACTAGGAGCTCTTTGTAGGGACTGCAGCATCGCATATGCTGCAGACCCAGAGACCTGGGAGGCAAAATCAGGCCTAGCTGGGTCAAATATGTGCAGTCCTCGCACCTGGCTCAAGAGGCAGGCAGAGTCCTTTGTGCTTAAGGAAGGTGCCAACTAGCACAAACAACTAGGGCAGAAAGCCCTTGGCATCTTGACAAGGGTTGGATAACTCCCTGGCTAGGGTGTTGCAGGTCTTTTCCACAAGGACTTCCCGTGTCCCCTCGAAGTGCGGCTTTGTGAATAATGTTAACAGCAGGGCCGCAAGCAACACAAAGAGACATCACATCCCAGTTACGCAAACCCAGCCAGAGAGATGGAGCTGGATGGTCACCATAGAATGCAGGACAGGTAGCAACCGGAAACAAAACACCGACCCTGAAGTTCATTCAATTACAGAACAGAAAATATTTTACATTTGAAAACGTTAAGGACATTGGAAGAGACACTTTAAGCCCAAATTAGTAGGTTAAAGATAAAGTGGAAGAACTATAAAAATATGAAAAAATAAAGATACTCTCAATATTATTGAGAAGAGATTCAAAAGGGCAACAAAAATACATGTGCAAGAAAAAGAGATATGAGAAAAATAATAGAACAAAACAGGAGAAAATGTATGATTTAGAAAAGAATTGATTATAAATATATTAAAAGAAGTCAGCAAATTTCTATCAAGCATAAGCAAAGCAAATACTTCTATAAGATCTCTTCATGTGCTGGGCATTATTCTAAATGTTGTCTCCAAGCATAAATACACACTCACACATCTACACACATGTGCTTACAGAAACATACATTCTTTTGAGCTTCTTAGCAATTCTATGAAGTAACTACTCTTATTATTCCCTCATATTACAGGTAAGGGAGTTTGAGCCAGAAGTAAATTAATTTTTCCCAAGTCACACAATTAGTAAGTAAGAGATATTAAATTCAGACAATCTGGCTCCAAAGACTATGGTTTTTGCAATCAAGCTGTGCTTTCAGTACAAAAAGAACAACTGATTAATAACCAAAGATTTGGAGAGAAGATGGCACATGTACCATTTTCATGAGGAATATTTCAGCAAGACATCTACATAAAAGGGAAATAATAACTGAAGGCCAACATATAAAAAAGGAGGAGCCGTGGTAAAGAAAGAATCCAACAATATGAAGTTAAACCTGAATCTTTGAATTCTGGTTGACCAGAAGATTGTGAAATAGAAATATGGTAATGACAAGAAAAAAAAAAAGATCTCCTAACCCCGCTCCCCGACAGATCTACTAACTGCTGCTAAAAATTAGTGAGTGGAAGGAGATGGAGATATGAATGAATTGAAATATTGTGAAAGTATCAGCTCTGTTGGGGAAGGTTTCCTTGTGGAACTTTGAAGTGTGCAGCCTAGGGCCATTCTTCCGTCAGCCCCTGGAGACAGGGGTTGTTACCCCGCTGTAGATGGAGTGGCCTAACTAGGGCTGCACAGTGCTTTAGTGACAGAATTGGCACCGGGTGCAGTTTACCTCGTTCCATGTGACTTTTTAAGGGGTTTATTGCCGATCGGGTACTATGTGCACTTGGGCACTAGGCACCAAGAGATGAGAAGTGAGCGAAACGCCACTCACTACACAGTGACTGTGTGTATTTATCATTGATTTTGAGTATTTAGCAAATACATACGTGTGTGTACACACACATACACTCTACACATGAAAGACAGTGTTTGGAGAACTAATCCAAATACATTAGCAACAAATCCAAAACACGCCAACCATCTCTTTCCATATGAGTGTTGTTCCTCTTTCTGAAGGGTGTGATTATTTTTAAGATCAAAAAGTAGAAGGAAGAGGGTCAAAGAGTGCTTCGCTCTGTTCAGCCGTGGTGTTGCTTTGATTCCGAGATTGGCTTCTAGTGAACTCTCTCATCATGTTGAGGACTTTTCTTTTGGTACCGGGAATCAAACTCAGGACCTTGTGCTTACCAGGCAGGTACTTGCACCACTCAACTATATCTCCAGCAGGGCTTTCACAGTGATCAGAGCACACAAAGCACAGTAGTCACAGAGTTCACGGGGTGTTCCCAGGGCACCAGACGTCATTTCTGCCCCTTATACTTCTCTCTCGGGCAGTCACCCCTCAGCTTTCCCATCTGCTTTGTCCCTACCCCAGCTGTGGCTGAACCCTAACCTGTGTGTGTGGCTCGTAGGCACAGGAAAGCACTAATAAAATGGTCATGGACACAAATTGGTAGCCAAGGGAAGTAGGGAGGGTTTAATGACACCGCATAAGTGAATTTCTACCTAGAATTATAATCTTCATTCACAAGGCAAAAGCTGCATGGGTTTTTAGCACACTGAGAATTAATATATTATTTGAAAAGTACTGTGTTGGTTGAGCAGGAGTACCTTAAGACATATTTGAGAAGATGTAATCTGCTACATTATACTGAGTGCTCAGGTGTCCCTAAGCAACCCATGAAGCAGTGAACTCAAGCGAGCAGAGTGGATCCATCCTCATGTCCCAGGAATTTAGGTCTAATGCAGGGGAACCAGACCTCTTTACTAACTTGAAATGAGGACCTCAGTTATTTTTAGACAGTTGTTGATACAGAGGGATAGAGGAACTTTTGAAGAACGTTTTATGATTTGTTTCTTTTTGGATAGGAAAATAAATATAGCTTATACAAATTTAGAGCAACTGTACTTTAGAGAGTATAAAGGTTTGTTTTCTATGCCTCCTATTGTCAGTACAATTATTTGTATTTAGAATTCTCCAGGAATCATTTTCTGCCAGTTTTCTTTCCCTTTTGTCTTCAAACATGGACAAGATTATCTATACCAAGACCTTAGTATACTTACATACTTAGTGTGTCTTTCTTCTCAGAGTATACAATCCAGTGAGGCAAAATCTCTATTTTGTCCATAAACATACCCCAAGACCTAGCCGAATCCTTGGAACATAATAGAGACTTAATAAATGAGTGTCCTTTGATGGAGTGGCTAGCTAATTAATTGGAGAACTATTGGTAAAATACTACTAGTCATAATTAAAGATGCTATGGGTGAAAATGTCCAGCTTTTGATGATTATGTGACAATTTAGTATTTATTTGTTTTGTTTCTTTGCCTGGTAATTTGACTTCCATGGGAAAAAAAAAAGATTATATTTAACTTCCTGAAGCCATTAAAAATAAATAAATTTTGAATTGCAAAGAGAATGTCTTCAGGAAATTTTAAAAGCTACTCTTTCACACTTAGTTTTATAATGAGTCATCTTACATTTTGCTTTTTAGAAAAATATCCTAAAACTTGAATAACACATTCTTTATGTAACTATAAGCTTAGCATTTGGGCTATGCATATAAAACCTTATTTGCTTTAATTACCAACACCCCAGTGTATTACATTGAATAAAGGGGGGATAAAATTCTTCATAGTGTTTAAAGTTGGATATATATTTATATATTACTGATGAAAGTCTTGGAAACATTATTAAGGTATCTAAAAAAGAAAAGTTGGGGTATCCAAAAAAGAAAAGAAAAGTTAATTCTCATATATGCTTACTATGGTTGTTTGTTAAGCCTCAACAATTAGCTGTAATCTCACATTTTCTTTGTTGGATTTCAATTTTGAATACACTTGATCAAATATTTTATTGACTGATAACAATCCATGCTTGTCACTTAAGTGTTCTATGTTCAGTGACACTAGCAGAGAATCCATAGAACATTCTGTTTAGAGTTAGACAGAAGCTGTAAAAGTGAAAGCTTTCAAACAATTCTGAATAGCATCTATGTAATGTGTCTGATATTTTTCAAATGGAAGGAATAATAAATAGCATAATACAACACCAGAACTTACTGTTCTTTTTACACTGAAGATGAGGAAGAGGAGAGGAAGAATTTTAGAACCATCACCCAAAACTACTATTTTAGTTTCCTCTAAGTATAGAAGTGAGCTTGGCACACTGTGGCTGTAGGTTAGGTACTCGAAATTGTCTCCATTAAACGTGATTTCTGATGTAGAGAACTACGAATGCTTCAGACTGTTGCCAAACAAAATATGAAGAGCCACTTAGACACCTGATCTTTGGAATGCGGCATCGTTTGTAACAATTTTAACGCTAAGTACACTTTGATGAGACAGCATTTAATAAAATGCTCATTAATTTCATCATTAGCAAGGGTATGCTAAGAAGTAAGCCAGTTTCTTATGTCACGCCCAATTAGCATCCATGCTAGTAATCCCATTAGTATTGTTGAATCCGCTAATGGAAAAACTAATGGGCATGCTACCAGGGCACATTAATTGGGCACGACACCAGTTCTGCTTTTAATTATTAAACCACAATAACGAAATGTGTGTTTATAAAATATTAAAATGTTGAAATAGTGTCGAAAAAATAAAAGTGTGTGCAGGAGAAAACAGATATGCAGAGAGTCAACCTACAAAAAAATTCAAGGACCAGCAATGGTCCAAAGGGTCATGTGTCTAGCTCATGGGGTTGTCTATGAAAGTTGGGATACTGTCCATATGAGAAGCAACCCACTCATGCTCTTGGGAAATTAAAAATTGTTTTATTTTCCCTTTGGTGTCATGAGATTCTGTGTGCCACATATATTGTCAAGGATGTTATGAAGTGCAACAGGAGCCAATGAAATGTGCAGCATGGGCAGTTATATCATTGAGCTATTTTAGGAAACTACAAATGTTTCACTTATAATGCTGTGGTTAACATTGTAGTTTTCTCCACAACAGTCTCCAAGTCTGTCACATCAGAAAATTGCCAGTTTCCTCTTATGAGAAAGAGTGTAGCAAAATTATTAGAGTTTGTTGTAACATTCCAGGTAATTGAAAGGATTGTAATATTTTACTTTACCTAATTTTTAGTTTAAAATATTGATTGGAATGAAGTTTATTTTTCTAAGTAAAACAACATCATTCAGTACGATATAAACTGATTTTCATTTAGTTTTAGTCTTGTTTTTCTTCAATACTGGTAAATGAAATCGATGATGAAGTTGGAATTTATTTTGCTCAGTCTTCTTTGCCTATTAAGACTAAAGAGATTTCCCTTGTGTTAAAGATAACATTCCAAAAAAGTACTCACTTAGCTCTATAGTACTGAGGCAGCAATTTTCCATCTAGTACTCTTTCTTTTCTTCCTTAACCTCAGGTTCTTTTTGCTAATCTCTCTTCTTGGCATCTTCTATTTCTTAGGTTGCAACCACTTATGAACACATTTTTAACTGTTACGCTGTTATAATAGCAAGAATTTGCATGTTAGATTTTATACTACAAAGAATTATGTAGTACTCCACATTTAAGTTCAGGGTATTTACTACTCACTATTTTATTTGGTGGTACTGGAAATTGAGCCAGGACCTTCACATTGATCTACATCCCCAGTTCTTTTTTTTTTTTTTTAATTTTTATTTTGAGACAAGGTCTCACCAAGTTGCAACCCTCCTGCCTCAGCCTCCTTCCATACTGGGATTGCTGGCCTCATAACCACACGTGGTTAACTATTCACTAATTTTTAGTGTTAATTTCATTCCTTCTTATTAGTAGTTTAGTGAAGAAAAGAGAAAGTAACTTACCTGACATTTCTCTATCTTTGGAATGAATTCTCATTGATATTCTATTAATTTTAAATTCTTCCCTGCTTTTACATAGTTCTGCCATGAAAGTTAAAGCCTAAAGTTTTAGAATACTCATTACTTTCCTCATGAACACAGATACTCGAAATCCAAGTGGCTTTGTGGGAGACTCTTACTCCTCAGAGAACTTCCTTTCAGATTCAGACCCTGAAGCTCAGAACCATAAGCTTCAGGAGAGACAGACCCATGGGAAACAGCAGCTTTAACTTTCAGTTCGGTTTAAAAGTGAGGGCTTCATCAGCATCATAAAGAGGAAATTGTTCTCTGACACACACATCGCGTCTGTGTGTCTGATTGCTCTCATCCATCCATTCATTCATTTGTTCTCTGAAGGGATCCCCAGTGGAAGTCACCACAACTGATGATCACGGGAAGCAATACAGCGATGGCCAGTGGCATGAGGTCGTTGCTGTTAGGCACCAGGCTTCCGGCCAAATCACTCTGGATGGGCAGTATACAGGTAAGCAGTTCTTTGGTCCAGATGCAGCTCTATTGCTAAGCTCATATTGCCACATGACTGGGCACTCAGGCTTCTGCCTCTGTCCCTGTCACCAAGATCTCTGGTCAGTGTCACCTAAATTGCAGTTGAACTTAAGCTGCTCCTGAATGGTGATGTCTGGCACCTAGGTTCTCACCACGCAGGCTTCTGTAAAGCAAAACACGGGCAAAGTCACTGGTCGCCACTCAAGGGCTTTTGATCATCTTTCCTCACACTGCTTTGACCTCCAGAAAGCAAAAAAGGAGAGGAAAGCAGTACCTGCATTTAGCAATGATGAAATCAAGGCTCAGGAGTGTGAGCAATGTTCCCTGGTGTGCACATCTAACAGGCAGCATTCTGTATGCACGCATCCTGTTTTGTATTAGTTTTCTTTCCAGCCTGCTGAGCCTACCATTCACATATACTGATAAAAGTCACTGAACCTGTGTGATAATGAGAGCTTTTATTAATTCATATAGACGAGGTATAATTTTATGGGCACCTACTATGTCCCAGGTATAATTCTAGGCATCTGGTTACAAAAACTACACAGGACTTTATTGTCCTAGTCACTTTCCTCTTCAGTCCCTGAGACACAGTATCCAACACCCACTACCTGGAGAAGGAGAGATTCACTTTGGCTCGCAGTTTGCAGAGGTTCCAGCCCTTGCATAGTTGGCAGTGTGGTGGAAGGGCTGGGTGTGGAGAAAATCTGCCCATGTTCTGACCAGGAAGCAGCGAGAAAGGTCAAGGAAGGATCGAGGAGGAAGATGAACTCTCCCAAGCCAAGCCCCCAGTGACGGCCCTCTTCCAACCCTCCCCATCCTCTGAAATGAGCAGATCTGCTAGAAGCCCCATAATCGCCTTCCACACTGCCCCATGAGTGTGAGGCTCTACATCTAGAGAAAAACCACAGCCATGGAGAGATGACATCGTGGAAGGTTACGGGAAGCAGAAAACAGAACAAATAAAGATGGCCCAAGTACCAGGGGGTGGTTAGTTCTGGGAATGGGAGCAGAGTAGGAGAGAAGGGTGGGTGCTTCTGTGTTGATGCCCATGTGTCTGAGTGGAGAAGAGCATTGCATTTGCTACAGGATTTCAGGTCAGTGATCTGAAGCCAGATCATTTTATTCTGAAGGGGGGAAATCGGCAGAGGATTTGGAGAGAGAGAGGAGTGACCAGATACTTCCTTCACAGAACATCTCTGGCTGCTCTATTGAGAATAAATTTTAAGAGAATAAGAGTGGAAGCAGGGACGCCAGTTAACAGACTTCTGCAGTTACTCTGTTACTCACTATTGGTGACTCAAACCAGGGAGACCGTTGTGGACAGAATGAGAAGTGGTCAGAGTGTGGATGTATTGTGCATGTCGAGTTAACAGGCTTTGATGATATGACTGAAGGAGAGCACGGGTTGTATGCTGTCACCAGTGAGGTGAATCCAGCCCATGTCTGTTTTAATAACCAAAGTTTTCTTGGAACACAACTCTGCCCGCTTGTTTGTGTATTACTCATGCCTGCTAGAGGTGACCACCTGCCTGCTGAGGGAGGCT
Organism: Chinchilla lanigera; assembly: GCF_000276665.1. NCBI lineage: Eukaryota > Metazoa > Chordata > Mammalia > Rodentia > Chinchillidae > Chinchilla > Chinchilla lanigera. Next base: position 2,110,152 of record NW_004955406.1, read on the forward strand.
GCTGGCCTTGCTTATAAACAGTTTCCAGGTTTGGGACCTCAGTAGGTGGAGGAGTGTAGCTGTCAGAATTAGGGCGTGCAAGATGCTGGGAGAAGATTTGGAAGGGGACCTGCAGAGCTGAGCTCTGAGCCGGTTACGTCTTAGATGTCTGTGGGATATGCAAGTGGACACAGCAGGGAGGCTGCAGACAGAATCTACTAACAGGTCTGGGTGCCAGGAGGGCCTCCAGATTGAAAAGTGAGAGTTGCCAGCAAAGAAGGGACCAGACGTAAGTAGGGCGCATTAGAATGTATAGGGCTCTGAAAAGTACAAAACAATGAAATTTATCTTCCTCCCAAAGGAGCAGAGCGTAGACAGAAATCTTAATGGGGAATTTGCATCATTACAGAATAGCCAGGTATGCAGGCTCCTCTTCTGGTCTTGGGCCCTGGTAATCTGCCCAGGGTTCAGCTCACTGTTCATCCCTTGGCAGGACTCTGAGCAGAAGGGGGAGGCCTGAGAAGAAGGAGAGAATTCCTCCAACATCACAGTGTGGGGACTGTGAGGAGAATCAGCAATGCATACAAGTTGAAGGGGACAGGGTGGTGTTGAAGGACTCAGAAAAAAGGCTTTGCCCCGTCAAATTAGCAGCTAGCAGTTGTTGTCCTGCTGTGGCTGGACTTCCATCTTCTCTTCCATAGGCTCCTCGGCTGCCCTGAACGGCAGTACCATCATCGGAGACAACACAGGACTGTTCGTGGGTGGCTTGCCCCACGGTTACACCGTCCTGAGGAAGGAGGCTGGTGAGTTCACTGTAGAGTTACAAATTGCCCCCAGCACTTAAAGTCAACTTCCATTAGTTTAAAGTCTGACTAGGTATTGTGTTCTATCTCATGCTGTGTTTTCTATATTGTGTGTCAAAATTTGCCTTTAGGGTTCTTCTTTATTAAAGGAACCATGTATATTGGTATGCTTCCCAAGCCTTGATATGGAAAAGAAGTTTAGTGAGCATTTGCTGAAATACATTGTACTAATTTCAGTCACAGGTATATTATTTTAGGACTTATGCATAGATTTTTTTAAGGTTTTAAATTCAGTGTAAATAATCCAGAAATAGAAAAAAATGAGCCTAATTTACATTCTAAATAGGATGAGGATCATTCCCCAAGTACTGACTGTCACCAAACCAATCCCTACGTATTCACAGATGATGAAGATGTGATCTTTGTCACAGTGGAGAGAATAATATCTAAACAGAAAATGCCAGCACAGTGCTATAGTTGAGGTATATCAATAATTTCTACATCTTTAGGACAAGAGAACAAAAGCACACTCTAGAACTAATAAAAATTAATCTGAATGAAATGAGTCTTAGGTAGAAAATAACCACCCTTCAAATACATTGCTAAGGCTTTTAGAGTTTTTCCCAAAGTCTCATTCCCAAATTTCTTCTAGAAAATTACAGTGTAGCTACACAAATGTTACAAAGCAGCTAGGACTCAGATGAATATAATCTTTCCATGAGTGGTGGTATTCATGGGATCATGGTGAAAAAGATCAAAAGAAGCAAAATGTTTTTGGTACAGTAGGAAGAGGTATTTTGAATTTTCAAAATCAATTAACAGTTACCCCCTCAGAAATGTTTCTAGCCGAGAGAATGTCCATTCATTTGACTAATTTAGGCTGATCTAGGAATACCTCTAACACACACACACACACACACACACACCCCACTTTCATTCTGCTTCTTTGCCCTCTTGGGCAATGGCTGCTCTAGGTGCCAGAAGGAATGAATATTCTGGTGCCAGCTGCTTTTCCTGCAGAGGTACCCCTCCATTATACATGAATACATTGACATGGCATGCACAAATTGGCCTTCAGATCTCTGCTGGTAAACACCTGCCCTGGAAACAAGTAAAAACTCGGAGATGAGACAGCTCTCTACCCCACAGGGAAGGGCACAGCCATGCAAAATACACCTTTTCTCTCTGTGTCAGTATTTTTCTGCCTTCCTGCCTCATTCTACCCTTTTCCCACTTTCTCATTCTCTTATTTTCTCCCAAACCCCAGAGTATGTAAGACTTGCTATGCTCATATGCAGTACCCTGCATCTACCTGCTCTTCAGACTTCCCAATTTAAAGTCAACATCACACAAAATCCCAAATGAGAAATCAAATGATCAGTTCATTTGGATACTGGATTGGTCCATCCTGATGAAGGAACTGTACTATAAGTACAGCTTGAGTAGAAGGGTTTCCTTTGATCTTATTTTTAAAAGTTGTCACAGCTGTTTAGCATTGAGGCTCCTAAGTGAAACTTCTGTGTTAGTGCAAAAGGCAATAAACTTGCTAGCACTGTGAAGCCTAGGTTTTTGCATAAACATCTGTATCTGGAGTATAATGGATCTGAACCACAGCTCAACACATAATTACTCCCATTGACCATAGCGGATGGTGTGGTGTTGACCTGAATTATTAGAGGCTTGCAGTAAGTAGGTGGTGAGAGTTACTGCTTATTTTTTTGTTTTTTAATGGGACATACAATTAATTGCTTAAAGAAGAATCTTTCAAAATATATCATCGGCATGTCTTGACACCTGCCAATTCTTGCAGAGATTATCCAGAAAGGTTTTGTGGGCTGTCTCAAGGATGTGCATTTTATGAAGAATTATAATCCCTCTGCTCTTTGGGAACCTCTGGACTGGCAGAGCGCTGAAGAGCAAGTCAATGTGTACAACAGCTGGGAGGGATGCCCTGCTTCGTTGAAACAGGGAGCCCAGTTTCTAGGAGCAGGTAATGTCCACAATAGACTTTGGTGGTTGTTTATTCTGGGTGTTAGTCAGCTGTCCATCACTATACCAAAGCACCTGTCATAATCAACTTATAAAGAGAAAAGGTTTATTTTGACTGACAGTTCTAGTGGTTCCAATCCATGATCATTTGTACCTGTGGCTGTGGGCCTGTGCTTGTGAGGCAGCATGTTAAGGGGGGAAGTAACGGTGGAGCAAAATTATTCACCTCGTTGCCAGGAAGCAAGAGAATGCAGGGAACCCAGGGAACCATGATCGTCTCCAAAGTTGGGGACCTAAACATTTCCCACTAAGCCCCATGTATTAAAGTTTCCACTACTTCCCAATCATGACCCCTTGTGGAAAAGGCCTTTTTAACCCATGGGACTTTGGAGCACATTCAGGATCCAGTCTATAGCAGCATGATGTCCTCTTATCGGCATAATCTGTCCCCTCCTGTCTGTTTTTGACTTCATATGAATCTCTCCTCACAGAAATGCATAGCTCTGCCGGGAGCACGTAAATATATTTTAAAGCCTGAAAAGGTAATAAAATCATAAGATTCATAAGTATATATTTGCATGTAGCACTTCTGGTGGCCCACATAGCTCTTGGCTTACCTATGTTGGTGTCACAAACATCCTATAGTGAGATTGGTTGTTTATTAAGTAGCTTACTCTGTCTTCAGAACAGAGAAGCAGCTGATACTAATAACATTATGATCTGTGTACTTTTTCATTGCTTTTTTCTCATTAATGCCATTGCACTGAGTTTTTCTTAGTGTGACTACTTATTGCTAATACTTATATGAAATGATCTTGCATAATACAGGCTTTTATGTGATTTAGGAAGTAAATTGCATCCCTTTAAAAGGCACGTCAAGTTCATCCTGCCACGTTGGTACAATTACAAAGGGGGATTTCATAACACTGATTGGCCTTTCTTTTGTGAGACATTTATACAATGATACATAATGTCCTGGGGTCTTACAACACCCTCAGTGCTGGATTGCTTTATAAGGCTAACATGTACATGTTCTTGCTCTTAAAGGGTTCCTGCAGCTTCAGGCAGACGTGTTTTGCGGTGGAATGGATTTTGAGATTTCTCTTAAGTTCAGAACTGACCAAGTAAATGGATTGCTTCTTTTCATTTACAACAAAGATGGACCTGATTTTCTTGCTGTATGTTAATTTAATTAAATGTACCTTTAGATGTCAGGCTTAATTTTAAAAGAATATTATACTGGATTGTGGCTTCTTTGCTAATTCACTTTTGTAATTTTTCCCGAAACATTTTTTAGTTTAGGGTCCTGTGAAATGTTTTATTATCTAGGGTTAAAATAATCATTCTGTGAAAATTGCAATTTTAACAAAACTGTCTAGATATAAAGAATTAAGAAAATGCAATTCAGTTTCCCAGAATGTGAAAAATATAATTTCCTTATTTAATTTTGATATAGTTTCAAAACAATACAATTGATATATGTTTTCTATTACATATAATAAAGTATAACAGTAGAATGAAAATTCATAAGCATATCACACAACCCAAGAACTAAATTATCACTATATATTACTAGGCATAAAGTATCTCCTATTCTGTTTCTCTGTCTCCCACCAGAGATAATATACAGTCAGAATTTTGTGATTATTATTACTTTACACTTTATAGTTAGAATATCATACACAAATACCAAAACACTTGTCTTTGAAAAGTGGTATTCTGGGGGCTGGGGATCTAGCTCAGTGGCATAAGCGCCTGCCTGGCAAGCGCAAGGTTGTGAATTCAACCCCTGGCACCACAAAAAAAAAAAAAAAAAGAAAAAGAAAAGTGGTATCCTGCCAGGGTGCTCCACACACCTGTAACCCTAGCACTCTGAGAGGCTGAGGCAAGAGGATTGCAAGTTTAAGCCCATCCTGGGCAGTTTAGTAACTTATCCTGTCTCAAAGTAAAACAAAATGCAACAAAACTGGCTTTGTGCTCCATCTTTAGACAATCTCCGTTGGTGCCCACACCAGCTCTGAGTCATTCTCATTTCCACGTTGGTCTTTATTCCCCTGGGCTCTCTCGCTCTTCTTCTCTCACCAGTGGTGGTTTGGTTGTCCTGCGTTTGCTGTGGTGGATAAGAGTGCTGTGAACTTCTGACGAGCCTTTCTAACTTGTCTTGCATGTCTGTCTGTACGCTGCCCCTCTGCCTTTCCTTAAAGTTAGTGCCCCCATGCCACCGTGTTTGTTAGCTCCTCTCCACGACTTTTTACTTCTAAAAACCTTACTTTAATTTTTCCTAATTCCAAAGGAACAAAAGACATCTGTCTTCTGCCACCATGCTACCCTATCTTGATCATAGTTTTGACCCCACCCCTATGTTTACCTCTCCAATTAAGGTGATTGTTAGCAGTTACAGCAGCAGGTTATGAACATAGTTTTAAACCCAGTATTTGTGGAATGAAAAGCTGTTAAATGATGCCAGCTTACCTGGTGTACTTCCTAAAGAAGATATTTACATAAATACATAATTTTGTCTGGTATGATTTTGTTTTGACAGAATTGATCTCAAACTTTCAACTATCCTATGGTTGCTGATTTGACTTCTAATTAAATAAAAGTACTTTAGGTAAAATAATTATCAGGTAACATTTTGAAAGAAAACATGTGTGTATTTCCTTTTCTATGAATATTTGAATAAAATTTGTTCACATTAGAAAATGGCACATTAATCTAAAGGAATACACATAGAAGCAATTATGTGAGAGATTTAGAACAAGGCTGAAATATTGAATCAAAATACATCTTACAAATTTGAAATTGAGTTTACTAACCAGTTAAAATAAGCTTCATCAAGCTTGACATTTCATTTTCTTATTGTCTTGTCATATTTCCCCCAAAATTAAATTGATATATGAAGTAGAATTTTCTCATTTTCTAAAAACTCAAAAATACAGCCATAGTTCAAGTATTCTGTTCCCTTCAGTCATCCCGTCACTTAGACTAGGATTTCATCTTTTAAGTATTATTTTTTTTGAGTTTAGGATTATCTAATGCTACATCACGTAGCATAATCATTCCTGGGTATGAATTTATTTGACTCAATACAACATTCCTCGTGTCAATCGTAAGTTTGCGAATCATTTTCATTATCTGTTACCCCAGTTCTGCTTAGGATAAAGTGGAGCATTTTTATAGAGTGCTTTCAGGGAAATTTCTTGCTTTTCTTCAAGAAATTGACCTTCTGCTCTCTCTCAAACTGCAATTCTGCAGCCTTTTTATACACACCTATTTCTTCTTTAATGTGAAATACAGGTAGAGCTGAAGAATGGAGTCTTGAGCTTCCGGTCAAATGCCAGCCTTACCTTTACACAAGTGGATCTATGGCTGGGTCTGTCCTACTGTGACGGAAAGTGGAACGAAGTCAGTATTAAAAAGGAAGGACCCCTCCTAGCCGCAGGGGTGAACGCACTGATGGAGCGCTACTCAGCCTCTGCAGCGCAGCCCCTGGTGGTGAATTCGCCCGTTTACGTAGGGGGCATCCCACAGCACCTGCGAGGCACTTTTCGGCACTTGAGTCTGGAACAAGGTGAGTCACCTCTAGTGGAACGCAAAGGTCAGTGCAGCCCTTATCCTATCAGGTTTGATGGTTGTGTTTCAAGACATGACAGTAAACTCAGGCTGCTAGTAATATCCACCAACACCTTCTCCCTTTTTTTGGAGAATCTTAAGTCTTAAAAATAACCACTCAATATGTCTTCAAATAGTTTCCTATGTTACCCTTAAGAGTACGCTGTCATCTCAGTTGCAATCAGCATGTTTACTCCATCATGTCTGCAGCAAACATAAATATTTTTACGTATAATTGCATACATAGAATGTATAGTATGTATTAATATATTCTATATCATACATAGTACAGTATGTGGTATGTACTTAATGTATTTATTACAAATAATATGCAGATAATTATATAGGTGAAATGCAGAATATTATATGTATACAGTTGTATATGATATATAATGGAGGTAAATATATTCCCTTTTATGTCTTCCTTGAAAATATACATGGTTCTGGCTCTTGCTGATATTGGTCAAAAATGTTGATGTGCACTACTAGAAAAAATGGCAAAGAAATGTATTACTTTTGGGGCTTTTTCTGATATAAGCGCTAGTTGTCCCCATGCTTTTTCCACTACAACTTTCACGCCACAACAGCACATGAATGAGTGGCTTTAGTTGAATTCCAACCACTAGTCGTGAAAAATGTCTATGTTGCTGATTACTAATGACCACCAAGGAAAGGAAAAATGTGCTGCTCATAGTTAAAGCAAGCATTACGCTTATAGATGTTTGAGCATAGCTAGAGAAGTTATGTACATAAAAAAGGCTAATGACAGCCAAGCACATCAGGTCTGTGCCGAAGTGAGTTGGCTCTTCATGAGAAGCATGAGTTAGGCCTGTGATTCATATCCCTATTTTATAGTTGACTGCACTTGAAAACAGAGAGGAAAGAAACTTGCCCAAGATCACATGGCTGGGGAGCAGATGGCCAGAGTGAGTGTGTCTGAGGCAACCTGGTGGCTCGGGCCAGCATCCTCATTATTATCAAACACCCCTCTGTGCACGCTGGCCCAGATGGCTTCTCTCTAGAGTGGAGAAAGCCCAGAGCTCCCGGCATGTGAGCAAGCACATCCCAGGTACAAAATGCTCTCTATGCATTGTAAAATGTAGGTACCATTAATGGTTAAAATTTCCAGGAAGCAGTCTTTGCCTATTTGGTAAGTACATAAAGATTTAAATGCCTCTGAATGGAAAATATATGACAAGCTCTAAGGAGACTTTAGAAGGGTAGTAGTAAGGAGTTAATGAATAACTGAGGGGTAAGACAGTAATGACATTCTCAAGGCATTTAAGATGTAACAGCAGCTAAAAATATTACCTGCGTAGAGGAGCTTCTGCAGGGTTTCAGGCTTTTGAGGTTAGAAAGGACTTGAAAACTCCTTGTATGAGTGAGGTTATTTGATCCTGTTTATAACTAAGGAAATAAACAAACCTGCCTCCACAGCCTTTTCCTCCTGACTTACACCTCACTCCACAATTACTGATAGTCCTGGAGACATGGCTAAAATGAAATTTAAGACGATAAAGATAGAAATTTAAAACATCAACAGAGACCTAAGGAGAGTAATTTTACCCAGACCAGGACTAGGTCTCTGATCCTGAAGGATATTTTATTTATGGGTAATAATAAATTTTTATCATTGCAGCATCATTCTTATCAGAGGTCCTCAAACTGCTGATAAAATATTGATGTATAGTAGCTAAAACATGGTAAAAAATCAAAATTAGCTATTATTACTAGCCAAGTACAAGGGTATCAGCTAGAAGGATTACTGAAAATGTAGATTTTTGTGTCCCTCATTCCTTGAGATTCTGACTTTATGCTTCGAGAAATGATGATTTGTATAAGGAACTGGTATTTGATCAGGGAGAATACAAATTCGGCATGCAGGTGGTCAACCGCAATTAAAATGAATCACACTCCCTTCACATTCTTTCACTCTAATATCAAGAGTCTTAAAAATCTTTCTTCTTTCTTTTCTGTCTTTCTGAGTTACATTTTTGTCAAAGGCTCTATTTTCTGGTCAGATTAGTGCTGTTTTTCTTATCCATTAGTATTGCAATCTTCCTTTGAATCAAATGTGGAATTAATTTCCTTTTCATTTTTTCTTCTCTCCCCATTTTGGAAGAGAAAGCATAATTTGCTAGAAATGGTGCACCTCCTCGGGTCATGGCGGGCGTCTTCTTAGAAGCATTGCGTAGGACAGTCACTTATGTCTATCTATGTCGGTGTGGCACATGGTGTCACTTGTTCTACACAGGGCCCCTAAAGGACGCGGCGGGACAGGCTGCTGCCGGACCACGCTTCCAGAGAAAGGGCCACTGTTTTTCTCATTCATCATCCTGGAGCTCTGGGCCACCTTTCTGTTATTTAGAGACCTGGGCAGGGGTGGCACGTGTGTAGAGAGGAATAAGAAAGGTGATTTTCACAGAGGCAGATAGCAAGGGAGGGAGTCGCCGTTCCTCTGACAGACACATCCTTTCCATCATTCCGCTCTTCTTGCCCTCACATTTCACTCAAATTGTGGGGTCTGATGGGGAACGCTTTTGGGGTACAGAGTTGCCCGTGGCCGGCACTGGAAGGCACACAGTGCAGACTTTGCAGGTGCGTTCAGCGGCCTCACCTCCCAGATCGAGGCTGGAGGACTATTTCCTTAGGAGGATGGATACTTACGAAGCTCATTCTGCAACTACCTGAATGTTTTCTCTCTAGAAAGACTACTATGTCTTTTGTGAGCTTTTTCATTAGTACATATTTGCATTACACGGTGTTTGCATTCCTCGTGTGGAGTTGGTACCTGCACAAAAAGCTGCACTTTCTTTTCTCATCCTCTTTCCCTTCCTCTCTTCCTCACTCCCCTCCATCTCTTAGTCCCTTCCCCTCTGAGGAAGAGCTGTCTCCCTACTTTCTATTACCTATCTTTACTTTGCTCTTTATTTACATTTGGGACATGTATATATACATGTATGTGTATATATATTCTGCAATATTTAAGCTGTGTGTCTGATTCATTTCACTTTATAGTACAGCCTCAAGGTATATTCATTTTCCTACAAGTGACTCAAATTTAGCTTTTTTATGGCAGAGTAGTACTTCACAGTGTGTAAATACAATTTCTTCACTCATACATCTGTGGATGGATTTACAGGCTGCTTCGAGATTTAGCTATTGTGAGTGGTACTGCTAGCAGCACAGGTATGCATGGGTCATTGTAATATCACTTCTTCTAGCTCTTTGGGGAAGTTGCCTAGAAGGAGAATAGCCAACTCAAATTGCATTTCTAGTTTTAGTCTTTTGAGGAATCTCCATCCTGATTTCCATAGTGGCCATACTAGTTTACATTCTACCAACAATGTAGAAGGGTTCCTTTTCCCCGGCAGCCTCTCCAGCAATTTTTGCCTTTACCACATTTTAAAATTCCATCTGGTCAGTTAATTCTTTTTCTAATTTTTAAAATTTTCCTAATTTTAATTTTTTTCTAACTTTTTCTAACTTTTCAGTGCAGTATTGCAGCATGTAATGACTACTTTGTCATGGAAGCTGACACATGTACATAACTCACGGCAATTCTCTTTTCATCCCCTGGCTTTCCCCTCCCCACTCTCCCTCTATCTCTCGGTCCCCTTCTTTTTTGCAAAAGATCTACTTCCCTATTCCCCATGGCATTTTAATATTGTTAAATTTAAATTTTTTTTAAATTGTAGTGAAATACAAAGCAACATAAAGCTCACCCTTGTAACCGTTCTTAAGAGCCCAGTTCAGAGATATTAAGTACACAAACATTGTTGTGTAGCTGTCACCACTGTCAGTCTTGAGGAGTGTTTTCATCAGCCAAACTGTACAATAATATGAATTTCTTAAAATGACTCTTACGTGTTTGCCAAAGCCGCTTTTGTTTGGCCAAAGCATTTCAATGGTCTCATCTGGTTGCAAGGAGTATTCAAGTACAGGGAAGCCAGGTAACTCAGTTATGTGTCTTCAGAAAATTACTGCTGGTACAAATCTGGGCTTCTGAGCTTCTAAATTCTCCAGCAGGTGCTTTTACACTGAGCCCCACTGCTTTCAATCCAATTCAGCCAAACTGTTTGGTGTCTACTGTGTGTTTAAGATAGACTCACAATATTGATCAGTTGGACCTAAAGAAATGTCAATGAGAGCAGGTGATTCAAAAGAAAGTGGGCTGCAATTTAACGTTAGAGGACCCCGTATAGAAGCTGAGGAGAGCAATGTGGTCATTCTAATGTTGAGAAGAGCTAAGCCTATGTGTGAAGCCTTTCAAACTTGATGATGCTTTGTGCAGGGAGAGCATGCACACTGCCATGGTCTCTGTCCGGGCCTCTTGGTCCCAGTTTTGTGCAGATTTCTGGGTAGAGTCCTGCCATACTCCAGCGAGCTGATCTCTGTTCACATAATCCGGCGCGTGATTCAGAGCAACAGCTCTTCCCTGGCTGACTGGACGCCTTTGCTGCTGTTGCTGTTGCTAATTCTCTAACAAAACTCCAGATCCGTTTCACCCACACTCACTGTGAAACTACAGAAGGGTGCTGCACAGTGATTTTTCTAAGGCCACCTCTGTAGAACACACACTCAGGGAACCTCATGACATTAAGTTTCCCAGAGCTGAATGCTAAAACTTTATGCATAAAGCCCGGGTGTACTTGGGGTGTACGCTCCCTGTGCATATTCAAGTCTTGCATATTCGAGAACAGTGGAACTCCATGAGCTCCATAGGATGCAGCATTATCTCATCCCTACACCAGTTTAACTTGGCTTACATTCCAGACCTCAGAAATGATTACCGTGCAACTCAGGCAAAGCCTAAGGATTCTGATAGATTTTGAAACAATATTCTCTCTCCTGCTACCCTCCCTAAAATCCTCAAAGTGTTTTTTCTCCCCATGAGCTTGTTGCATAATCACACTAATTCACACATTAGTTTTTGTTTCTTAATGAGGACTGACTTATGCAAAAACTCAATTTTCTAGAATTGAGGGCCACATGATTCCTGCCTTCCTGAAAGGTGTAATTGCCTGAATTTTATTTTGCAACAAGAAATAGAATTTAGAAAATGTGGTCTTACCAAGGTACAATAAATGCTTTTTTTCAAAAGTTGGATTATAATTACCCACATGTAGACTTTTACAATAACATAAATGCTAGTATGTCTTTGTGACAATTAACTTCCCTAAAAACAAGAAAATGTGTCAGAGATTTCCCAAACAAGACCTGCAGGTTGAACCATTGTCTCTGGCTAGCGCCTCACCCAGGGTGGGTAATTAGAGAGCCCAGCCTTCGGGATGTACTAATCCCTAACTCTCTGCTAGGTTTCGGCGGCTGCATGAAGGATGTTGCATTTGCGCGCGGTGCTGTCGTTAACTTGGCATCTGTGTCCAGCTTCGCTGTCAGAGTCAATCTGGATGGATGCCTATCACCTGCCAGCGCTGCTAACTGCAGGGGAAATGACTCCATCGTGGTGTTCCGGGGACACGGGCTGAGTGCTCAAGAGAGTGGGCTCCGGCCCTTCACAGGTAACTGGCTGTCCTGTCCCTGTCCACTGCCTGCTCCCTCCTGGCCAGCTAGCCAGGAGCCTGCACGAGGAATATTTTAATATTTCTGCTTCGTATTTCCATTTAAGAATACCTGTATCGAGTGAGAGCCTCACATGAAGGGGGTGCAGTGTACAGTGACTGGAGCCGGGGTCGTACAACGGCAGCAGGTAAATACTGTTTATCCAAAACGTCTAATTGTACACACATGCCCATGTTTATGTGCATAAACTCAGGATGATAGCCCAGGAGCAAGAGAATTTCTGACAGAGCATGCCTTGATTCAAAAACATCAGTGGCTAGAACATTTCACACATCAGGGCTTTTCACTTTTTAAGAACTTACTATGTGCTACACGTGGATTTTCTTCTATTTGAATTCACAAAACGGAAATTCAGATGTCTCCAGGATTTAGTAAGCACTGCCTACCGTAATATGCCCAAGAATGGGAAACCTTACAGCCTGCATAGACCCAAAGAAGATGAATTTGAAGGCCAGGATTACCTTCAGCTGGGCATCAGCCCCTTGACTGTCTCGCAGTCAGCGCATTAATGACCTGGACGTGGTTGGAAGCAGATGTGCTGTTACCACATCATTGCAGATGTTTGCCATGGTGTTGACTATTAGGGTCTTCAAATGACTCCCATAGGAGGGAAATTGCTGATCAGGTTAATTTTTTCATTTTTACTTCAAAGAGTAACACTGGGAGATAAAATACATTAGCTTTAGTCTCAGACAACTGACTAAGAAACAATTTGTACTTCTAAAAGTGGCGACAAAATGTCTCTGTGTCATAGCGTCATAGGAAGGTACTTGTCACAGAGAGGTTTACATAAATCACCAACATTCTCCCTTCTGAGGTCCAGTATTTGTCAGAAAAGCAAACACATCTGCAAAGAGTTGCACTTGTGAGTCTGGAAGAAAGTTTATCGAGCAAGTCACAATTTGTCTAAGGATAGTTTTTCAGCAGAATGCTCTGGTATACTTATCAACAGCAATGAGTTATTACCCCAGGGATACTTTGAGGAATCTTCTTGGTCTCGAAGATAATTAAAAAGTGAGCTGGGCTACTATCAATAATGCTCAAGATGCTTTGCCTCCTGGTTTTCCAGAAGAGGAAAACTTGACACTTTCTTGGGATGATTTAAATTACCATCTACTTATAGACAAGACCAGGAGCTGAATAATCTCTTAAGATCCTGTTCATCTTCAGAGCCGAGAGAAAGCTCTCATGTATTCTATTCATGTGTTATTTTAAAGAGGGTAGTAAATGAGAAACAAACAAACAAAAAAATAGAACAGTGTTTTCTGCCCCTATTTCGTATGCCTGTACTTTCTTAACAAAATGCTATAAAGCTTGTTTCATGTATGCCAGCAATTTAATGTCTGTAATTTGAAACACTGGGATACGTCAGGTGTTTAGAAAGTGCATTGCTTACATAGCTTTAGCACCCACTGATAAAGTACGCAAACAGAGCACTAAATTTATAGCCACGATCTGACCACACAGTCTTATGCCATAAATTCATATTTATAGTCTGACCACAACATCGAGCAGCTACATGCTCCCAAGGGTTGGAGAATAATTGCACTATTTAATTATTTTTGAGTCAGTTTTGCTCTGTCCCTTATGAGAAGACCATCTGTTAGACAGTGCAGTACTTTGCCCTGCACCACATTTCAGAACTAATAAAATCAGCGTCTCTCCCATTGTCCCACTCCTTGCAGCTCGACTGTGGGGGCTGTGTCTGCTGGAGGCGCACAGAAACCCTCTCCCCTGCATTTCCTCGCACCCTTTCTGCTCCACGCGTTCCCCTGAAAGCTGTCCCATTTTAGTGGTCTGAACAGAAGAGTCAGAGGAGGAAAATATTTGATGTGGGAGAACTGGAGTGATCTTCCGTCGACAGGGCTCGGGCGCCCGTGAGCAGCGCACACCGGTCTCATCCATCATCCTGCCACTGCGTTCCTGGGGCTCTTTCTTGTGTCTCCCATGCAGTCAGCTGTGGTGAAGTTGTTACTGATCAGGACCATAGAAATATCTAACAAATAGTTAAAGGTGACGGACTTTTGAAATTAGGAGGCTCAGCTTGCAAGTGAGCTTCTGTGGCTCCTTGAAACGCTCTCATTTTGTGTTATTATTTTGAGATACTCCGAAGAGAATACCTCTGAAAACAATTCTGGAGACTCTCAAGGGCACAGGTTTTCCTACCCTACCCCACTCCCAATGCAATTAAGAATGTATCTAGTCTATCGCATCTGGTAGAACTTTGCTGCTTTAAAATAATTTGAAAAACAGTTGAATTTGGACAAGGAGCCTAGTGTTCATGTACAGTACAATCGCATGTGTGATTTCTTTTTTGGCTATTATGGGAGATATCAAAGTGTCAAACACTGTGTATAATAACAGTCTAATTATCTGGCTTCCAAAGGGTACATCATTATATGGCTTGAACTTGTTCTCTGCCTACCATCCCCTCCTGCTTTATGAGTGATGTTTAAACATGTCTGATACATTAAATGTTTTTGGAAAACCTGGACTCGACTTGGAAGAATGTTATGTCGATGGAGTTTTGATGGTCTTGAAATATCGCTTAAACTGAATGGCTCAAGATGTGCAGTCATATTAAATCAATGCTGAAAAGTTACAACTCTAATAAATTGTATTTATGCTAATGGTTCAGTCTGATTTAGTGCGGCCATTAAAAGTGAGGAATGGGGCAGTAGTCTTTTCAGGACTGCCATTCTCTCTATTTTCTCTTTTATTCTTTCGTAGCTCCGCCAAGTGTTCCAACTCCCTCCAGAGTCCGCAGCATCGACGGGTATAGTGTTGAGGTGACGTGGGTTGAGCCCGTCGGGGTTAGAGGTGTCATCGAGAAGTACGTGCTGAGAGCCTACAGTGAGGATGACCCCTCCGTACCCCGAACACCTGCTGCCATCACTGAGTGTGTGGATACCAGCACCTTCACAGGTAAAGGGATTCCCTAAAGGAGTAGATCTTACAAGCTTCTGTTGCATTTGGATTTTACATAAAAAAGTGTTTCTGAAAGCACGTTAAATAAATATATATTTTTGCTTTATTAAAAACAATCATCATCGGGGCTGGGGATTTAGCTCAGCGGCAAAAGCGCCTGCCTGGCAAGCGCAAGGTCGTGAGTTCGGTTCCCGGTACCGGAGAAAAACCAAAAAAAAAAAAAAAAAAAAAAAACAAAAAACAATCATCATCATCTTCCATAGTGGAACCCAATATCTTTCTCCCTAGGTGAAAAGGATGACTGTGGAGTGTCTGTGAGCTTCCTGGAGAATTTCTTTCCAAGGTTGTTGGTTGATATTCTCTCCTTCCTTTAAAGGGCAGAGGTGGTCCCAGTGCTCGTCACTCCATAGACCTTTTTTGAGGATCTTATTTATCTACAGGACCAGCTTACCTACCTTACCGTGCAAAACTTCACTCTTTGGGATTAGACCAAGTTCACACCACTGTAATTTATTGTAAAATTGCTGATTAATCCTAATTATCTCAAAGTGGAGGGATCTTAGAGCCCCAGCAGTCTGACTGGCAAACCAGCGAATCGCTTTCTCACACTGTAGCCTGCCATGAAGCACAGTTACACCGAAACACACCCACACCCACATTTGCCTCTCATCCAAGCCCAGGGCTATGCAAGAGGGTGGTATTTTTCAGCTTTATGAAATATTAAACATATTTCAGTGGAAAGCCACATTTAAGCCTCTGATCAAAAAAAGTAAAATGGATCAAATATGATAGAAAAAAAATCCTCTCCATGAAAATATTTATAGATTTAGTCATTGTATACATGAGTGTTACAGTAGCCTTACATAACTTTTGTCCTCCCAACATCTCTGTTGCTCAGCCCCCTCCGTCTTTATTTTCTCCTTTAGATTTTCTAGAATCTATAACCTAAGTGCCTACATAGAACCAATTTTCTACAAAATAAAAAACCCAAATGCTCCACTTGCTCCCTCTGTCCCTACAAACACCATGGCAGCTGAGCAGGCTGGAAAATACCAAGTGGTTTATCAGTAGATCTTTTCAAGCCCTGACTTTGCATGAGCCTTGGTAATGACATATTTCTATAGTAACTCCTTCTACCGTTCCCCTACTTCAATACTGTTTATTTTTCCAAGCTATCCAGATGCTAACTTCCCTTGTTCACCCTACTCTCCTGATGCTTTTATAATTTATATTAAATTAGTCACCATAGATGAGAACAGGGTCAATTATATATGGTTTTTGTTACTGTCTTACTACAGAATATATGTACTAATTGCATCTTTCTGTCTGGTAAGGCTTTTATGAGGGGTTAAACAGATTAGTATGCTAAAGCACTTGAAGCCATTTCTGGCACACAGTAGGTATTTAGGATCATTTAAATTTCATTATTTTAAAAAAACTTTTCTCTCTTTTTTCCTACCTGATTTTATGGAGCTTCCTTTATCCTAGCAAACATAGAGCTTTCACACAACTTCTGGACTCCGGCCCATCCTGCTGTCTGAGGGGCGTCACTGATAACTTATCGTTTATATATGATAATCTCTCTACTGCCTTAATGTGACCACAGGCCCAGTGAAGCAGCTTCACCGCGGGACTTGTTAGTCAAGACTGAATGACCTTCTTCATACCTGCTGCAGCAGAAGCCCGGGCTGGCGCTCAGCAGCCCATGGAGTAGCTTGTCTTCTCCTGGACTGAGGCACACCAAAGTCTGACAGCCCCTGAGTCACTGTTCTTGAGGCCTCATACCAGGACCACTCAAATTCCTTCTGTTACCGCTGACTGTTAAAAACAAGCTCACCCACATAATCACAGAGATCTGTTCCTCTAAATCTCCCTCCGGTCCCTCTCTCCTCGTCCCAGGGTGCCCTTCAGTGGGAGGCAGCTAGGCACAGGCTCCCCGCTTCTTCACCGTCTGGCTGCTACTCACTTCTGTGGCCAAGATCATGTGTGCAAGCTAGCCTTGCAGGACCCTCACTCCTGCCTTCAGCAACTCTCTGCACAGTAGGTTCAACATGTTTATGGCAGTTCCTGCCAAACAGACGCATCACAGCGTCCTTACCCACCCTCTCCACCACCCCTGGGCACCATGCACCCTCTGGCTCTTCCTCAAAGTCCAGTGACCATGGATACGTAGTTTTAAATCGATTCAGGGCGTCAGGGCAGCTACAGCAGCACAAGCAAAAACACTCATGCAAGGTGACTTAGAACGTCTTCAGCAAGTGACAAGAACGACGGGATGAATGTGTTTGAAGTGAGAGGGAGGATGTTGAGGGCAGATTCATGGCAATGTATCTTTTAGAGCAACAATTTTTAAGAAATCAACAAGTACATGTTGTGATCACACCTTACACTTGCCTCACTGGGGCAACCAAGAAGCGAGCGTGGCTCCATGTATGTGTGCAGCGCACAGCACAGGATGGACACACGAAATGCGCAGTGTAAAGATCAGATGTCTGCAATGTGCCTAGCACAGTGCTGAACTCATGGTGGTTTTTTCAAAAAAAGGGGAGTACCTTTTTGGCAGAATTATGTGCCAAACTTGTGAAAGTTTGCACAAAGTATACTTTCTCAATCAAGCAGGATGCAGGACTATGCAGTTTATTTTATCATAGCCAACACTAAATTTCATAGACTTATTGATGATTTACACTTCTTTTGTGACATGGCTAAGTAGGTTAATTAGTAATTTTTCTACTGAATGATTCACATTTTTTCATTGATTCAAAATATCTCTGTTCATATAATGAATATCCGAGTACTCATGTGAATTTTACCTTTGATATGTATTTTATGTACATATTTAAAAATATTATATGACATTAATATAACATTTTAAAAGTTTTTTTGAGTTAATTTTCCATGACTTATTGGAAAAAAGTCCATATTCTTCATTCAGGTAGAGTATTATATGCATGAGATATACCATATTGATAGTATATACTGCCTTTTTTGAGGTATTAATTGTAAATTGAAGGTAAGATCAAATCAGAAGCTGGGTGCAGAGGAGCATTTCAGGTTAATTCAGCCTCTTCCAAGATTCTGAAAGCTATCTCCCTGGAGGACAGAACCTACCAGCTTGACAGTCAGCACAGTATATTACAGGGCATGCAGAACAGAAGAAAGATATACCGGGAGAAGAAAATGAGAGGATCACTGATCAGTTGGTATTTATTTTATTGATTTTTATGTACCAAACCTGAGAAAAGTTAGGCAAGAATTATCCACTATTAAGGTGATTATGTCTATGTCTCCTTCAGATACTAAATTTTTGTTCGCACTTTTCTTGTTTTTATTATTTTATATTCATCGTTTATATTTTAAGCTTCAAAGCCATGCTGTTTTAGATATCTCTATTTCCACTGAGCTGCATATTCATCTGAAGATATTTGTATTTTAGGAGGGAAGTTTCAGTCATTCACATTTGCTTTTATGACCCATGCTATTACTTTTATTTCTGCCACTGTGGTTTAGCTTTCTAGTTTTGTCATTGTTCTTTAATGATCCAAATTTTGTATTCCTGCCAGGATGGACTAGAAATTCTGTAATTTTTTCCCCACTAACCCTCTGTGCTGCCTGCACTTGTCACACATGGGCCAGCATGGACATGTGCAGCAGGGCCTCTTGAAGGCCGAGAACAACTCTGCCTTGGCCCAGAGGATTCTTCAGTTTGCAGACTCTGGATAACGAGGAGATATGTGAATTGAGAACCATCAAACCCAGCTTGGGTAGCAGCCAAAGTCAGAGGCTTTCACAGTAAAAAAAAAATAAAATAAAATAAATACTAGAAATAGGGGAAGAAAGTAACAAGAGAGAGAGCCAACAACCTGACTTGGTGGTATACTAGTCACCTTTCTGTTGCTACGTCAAATACCTGGGAGAAATCAATTTAAAGGAGAAAAAGGTTTACTTTGGTTCATGATTTCAGAGGGGTTGGTCTATGGCTGATTGGTCCAGTTACTTTTAGGGTTCTTCTGAGTCAAAATATCATGGTGGAAGCTTGAGATGGAGGAAAACTGCTTCTTGAAGTGCAAGTGTGGTTACCCTTACACTTCCTTGAAGAATGAGAAATGGGAGGCCAGGATCCCCCCATCCCTTCCAACGACAGGGCCCGGTGACACACTTTCTCTAGTAGACCTCACTTGCTAAAGTTTCCACCAACTTCCAATAGCACTAGAAGCTGAGACCAAGCCTTCACCATGTGAGTTTGGGGAATATTTCAGATCCAAACTGTGACAGGTGGTGATGCTGAGGGTGTCTGGATTGGCCGATGACAGTCAGGCTTTGCCAGTAGTTGGGAAAAGAAGGTATCAAAAAAAAAAAAATAGGTAAAGTGGATAAAAGCAAATTTTGCTTCTTATCTTGAAAGTAATTCCCCTTCAGCACTTCTGAGGTTACCTTTGTTTAGATCTTAATATTTTAATTAATTTGCTTGAGAGAGTCATATTTATTTGACTAAAGTAATGCTGCTGCTGGGTGTACAGGCAATTTAGATTTATTGTCTGATACAGGGTTCTTTACCAATTAAGTTAAAAAATGTTACCTGAAAATGTATTGGTTTCTTTTCATTAATTTTTTTTCTGTTATTAATGAGCTCTTTTATTCTTCAAATCTGGGTCTTCAACTTGGAAAAATCTTCTCTTGTGCATGTGTAATCTTTAGCTCTGGTGAGAAACTGCAGTTTTGGATTTTCTACACATTTTCTCAGGTTGTCCCCCTTATTTTAATACCTTTTATGTCCCCAGAGCATATCATATTTTTATGTTATAAATACATTTATAAGCATATCCAGTTTTTTTATTTATTTATTTTTTTCCCAGTACTGGGAATTGAACTCACAACCTTGCACTTGCCAGGCAGGCACTGTGCCACTGAGCTAAATCCCCAGCCCTATTTTTATTTTTAGAACACACTTTGTGGAGTCAAATCATTCTAGGTTCAAAATCCAAATCTACCACTTACTTGTTGTGTGATCTCAGAAAAGTTTGGAAAATATCGCTGTACTGGAGTTTCCTCTTGTATCACCTAGCGACGAAAACCTCCCTTTTATTTTGAAAAGTGTTGTGAAGATAAAAATTTATTATTTACATAAAATATTTTGGACAGAAGCAGGCCCCCACAAATGCCCGGTGAACCGGTAGTTACCCTTACTCTCCTAAGTCGTGGTTTCTTAATTTTGGAGCTGTTGCCTCACCTTGGCTTCCCTTTTCACTTCCTGACTTCTGTGCTGCTGTTTCTGCTTGTTGAATCTTGACGAGTTCTGATTTCTCTACCTCAGTCTTTATGTGATTTATCTTGTTCCTCATTGTATCTCCTGTTATTTTCTGCCTGCCTCACAGTACTCCCAAGCTTCATCCTTATCTCTGTTGGCTACCATCTACTCTCTATCCCTTTGTTTCCTTGACTCCAAGTTTTTGGATCTTACTAATATCATGCAAATGGTGATTTTTATATATTAGAGACCTCCCAAATCAAGTTCTCCCCAGAACGTGATGTGATGTTGTCCTGTAATCTGAAGGCTACATTTTCATCTTCCTTTTGGGCTACAATGTCCCTGTCTTCACCTCCAAAGAAAGGTTCAACCGCCTCTCCCTGAACCTATTTTTCAGCCGAGGTATTTGCACAACAAAATAGAAACCCTTCCAAGGAGGATGGGAAGGTAACCTGCAATAGCCTCGCAGGAGTCCTGCGGCCTAAACTCCTTTCTTCCCAGTATTCGGTGAGATTGGGAAGTATGTTGCACCCAGTCTTTGCCTGGCACCTTCCATGTATTTCTACACATTTTACTGGGATTCCTAAGATCGGAGCTCACACCATGGGTGCACGCTGGCTCACTGGGGAAGCCTTAAAAAGCACAGATGCCCATGCACTCAGAGCTAAGCATGTGCAAAATATTTGAATCAATTTTTCTGGCATTCAGCCTGGGCATTGCCATTTTCAAAGGACTTTGGGTAATTTCATTGTTCCCCCAGCATCGGGAACACTGTGAAAAAGTGCAACTGACCCCAATGGTTAAGTTTCGATTTTCTCTAGAAACATAAAGTGTGGGTGGTAGGAGGTAAATGTGTATCTTTTCATCTAATGTGTCAGTGTAAATACTAAAATGGTGAAGGTAAATAGATAATATTAGCAGAAGAATGTCATAGGGCAACAAAAATTGTACTGATTCTTGGGGAGAAGTGGAAATACAGTCAGACTTAGAAAAAGCAGAAGGCAGAAGAAAGCAAATGATTAAAAATGAATATCAACTAAGAGAAGTGCAAGAATAGAATAGTGAAACACTATATGCCATTCATGAATTTGATTACCAGTGGATTAAATGAGATAAATCCCAACAGCACGGAGAGTCCAAAGGTCAACGGTCCCACTTAGGAGAAAATGGGCCCCTTTGGGCCACAGAGCCTGGATTCTGTGCCTGCGAAGGCCGGAGTTCAGAGCTTGGAGTTCTTGCAAGTTCATTTCCTTCGCCAGAGCCTCGGGGTGGAAAGCCCCACGGTGATGGCTCCTGTGTATCTCTAGACTCTCTGCAAAGGGGGCCAATTAACTCCACGCAGGCGTTGCTGATTTTGCCCTGCAGTCCAGTTAATATGCAGAGCTGCTGCCCAGAGAGACACGGTCCCCTCCAACGGGGGCTGTGCAGACAGCGACTTTGCAATTTGATTTGAAATTCCATCAAGAATGACTAGATCCGAGGATTGGCACATATGCAGTTGTTTTTTCCTTAAGATGTTTGAACACATAAACTGAACGATCCATGCAATGAGCGCGATACCCAGCATAGTGCTTGGGATGTAACTGGTACAGAAAATGTTTTCTCAGTTTTATGCTTTGATATGTTGAACTAAATCTAAGAGCTGTATTTATTCAACTGGTAAAATACAATAATAAATACAGTTTATTATTCACTACCATGAATTATTATAATATTCACTAGTAGTATCTATTCACCTTAGTATTTTTAGAACGTGAACCAATCATAAATAAGCTGGAAATGACTCAAACACTTCTACATTTATATAGCAATACAAAAACGATTACAATTGATAATATAGCTTTTATCACCAGAAATAGTCCAGACTCTATCTGCAGCAGACTTTAATCTTTTATCTGAAAAAGGTGCATTGCAGACTGGAATCTGTCTAATTTTTCCACAGCTACCACGAATAATCAGTGACCCAATTCTGTTGACCGTGAGATGGTCCTCAGATTGCTTATTAAACGCACCCTCACGGGCCTCCTAAAGCATGCGGGCTGGCTTTAGAAATCTGTGTTCATCTCAGCAGCCCTCCGGTTGGTCCTCTGCAGAAGGTTTGGTGGGCCACACCGTGGAAGACTCCCGTGTTGAGAGGTGTGAGGGGTGAAGCGGTATTTGAACCTGCTAGTCTTGAATTCATCCCTGCTGCCTTCCTTCCCTGCTCCAATTGCACTTGCGCTAACTGCTAGAAAGATGCTAGGGCCCCTAGCTTAATAGAGCAGTGTGGGTGGGGTGCTGGCCTTCAGAGCAGAGCCCTAAAACTGCACTGTGGAATCCAGGTGATAATTACCCGGGGGTCTCAGTAAAAGGGAGATTCTGACTCATTAGCTCCGGAGATACCGGGGAGAGGGGGAGAGTGTGCATTTCTAACAGCCACCGCCTGGCTGTGCTGCCGGCGACGAGCAAGAAGCTCACCATCTTTATGAGAAACGAAAGCAAGAGCAAAACCAGAAACCAAAGTGGCATTCTAAACTGCAGGAGGCTTGCGAAGCTCAAAGAGAGAGGGAGACAGCGCGGTTCAGTATGTGGCGTATAACCACAGGATCTTGGCGGAGACCACTCTGCCTGTATTTAAGTACTAATAGTTTAGCTCCCCGCCCTGGAGGTAAAGAAAGCACAAAGGCAAGCAGGGTAGAACTTAAGGTACTACCGCAGGCGCAGGGCGCTGTCCAGCCCTGAAACGGCAGATTCCCGGTAGCCAGAAGGATGTGACCTGCAGACTTTCCCAACTGAAGAGCGAAACTCAGCGTGCTCCCTTCCCAGAGCACGCAGGCGGATTCCTGAAAACTCCTTGAGGCGTACAAAAAACCGAACGGCTGTCCTGTATGGGCCATGTAGCAGTTGGAAAGGCGACCTTAAATCATAGGGTGTTTTGGCGTTATGTCTTCTGTGATGTTAAATCCAGCCACAAGTTTGTCCGGCAGACACTGCTCTGCACATGTGTGTACGTGTACACACACACACACACACACACACATGAGAATGCACATTGTCTGTTTAAAGTGCGCATGTTATTAAACTTTCCTTGGCAGTCTGCAGAGACGGAGTGAGAGAGAGAGAACAAGTGTAATTTAATTCCGTGCAATTTTGGGGACAATTTGCAAATTCTTACTCTACAGCTGTTAAAAGGGCTGGAGGCTACTCTCTGTGTACACCTTTATTTCTTCATGAGACAGTGAGTTCCTGGAGAAAGTGTATTATGTGTTATATTTAAGTCTTGCTTAGTATATTTCTCAAGGCTAGGGATCAATGTAGTTTCCTTAAAAGAATAAATAAAGGAATGAATAAATAAATGAATTTAGTTTTCTGCTACCAAGGCCCTGGGTAATATAACATTACTATTGTTTTATCATGCTGATTTGGATTGAGTATTGAGCCACTGGTCCTTACTAAAGTCTCATCGGAACTATAGTTCTCTAGAATTCTTTATGAAATAATCTACAGAACAATCACAACTTATGGTTCTATTTGGAATCTAATACCTATTTTCTTCCCTATGGAAAAAATATTGGTACAATAAAGAGAATCTCAAGGTTTATCCCAAAATTCATACTTCTTAATTGAATTTAAGCACCATGTAATTACAATGTAAAATAATAGTAAGCCAATACTGCTGCAAAGCCGATAATTGCACAAAGCAGAAAATATTGTAAAATTATCCCTTGTGTTCTAGGCCAGTGCTAGGTTCTATACTCGCAATTTGCTTTTTTGTTGTTCGTTTGTACTGGGAATCAAAGTCAGGACCTCATACTTGCAGGGCAAGTGCTGTACCACTGAGCTATATTCCTGGCCCTGCAAGTTGTTTTCACACACTATCAAAATATAGACCAAGTACTCTCTCTGAAATGTGCTATTATGATAAATAGAGACGAGAGTTTTATGAGGGAAAATCCAATAAAGATAGGTTTATCATTTTTAATTCATTTCACTTGAGATAAGGAGGACCCCAAATAACAGTGATTTAATAAAGTGAAGTTTTTCTTTCTCTGGTAATAGATGTCCACTATTAGTCAAAGCAGAAGTAGAATATATATTGAGCTAGGGACCCCTGCACTTTATCCTTTCATAGTGCTATCTTGGGGACAGGGTTTTTACCTCATGTATCAAGAAAGCTGCATGAGCTCCAGCCATTCAATCTGATTTCCACCTGGAAGAAAGGAGGACTGTTTAAAGATATGCACATTGCCTTTAATTATTTATTCAAAATGCGTTCATGCACCTCTAATTAGCTTCTCTGAGCAGAATTTAGTCATATGGCTGTACCTAGCTTCAAATAACATGGGGAAAAATTGTCTGTTTTCAAACTGACAGCTAAAAAGTATCTTTTTACTATACTGAGGAAGAAGAATGTAATACATAATGAGAAGGCAATTATTAATCTCTATCACCATCAGCAACTACTAAAAGAAATGACAAAAAATTCATATTGATGCTAGTGTTAAAAGATGAATTTTGAAGAAATCTTTGCCAATTTTATGCTACTCTATAAATTAATATTTTCAGCCTATTCCAAATACTTTTTAAATGTAAATCTTGACAGATATTAGTTTGAAAACTTCACAATACAAAAATATGGCCTCTGACATCAGCAGTAAAAATAGAAATGATGTAATGTCTCTGCTTAGCTAATGTAGAGGAATTTCATTAGGTAATGCAGTGTTGATGTGTTAATAGCTTTGTCCAGCGCTCCTGAATACATAATGTGCCTCAGAGACTTATGTATTGTGAATAGACTGTGAGTTTTTTAACTTTTTAAACAAGTTGTTCATTTCATTTTGTGAAGTAAGAATTTGAAGTACAAGATTTGAGTATTTTTTAGTAACACTGTACCATAGTTTAAAATGGTGCTAAGATACAGAGTTTGCTGCATAGGACTGGGGGTATAGCTTAATAGCACAGTGCCTGCCTGGCAAGCGCAAGGTCATGAGTTCAGTTCCTGGTACCGAAAGAAAAAATAACAGAAAATAAATTCTGCTACACAGCAGTGATCAACTAAGCATATCAATAATACTTATTGTAGTCATTACAAACACTTTAAAGTTATCAGTGATATTTGATAATCACGCCAAATTATTGGTTTCCCCCCTTTTAAAATCACCTTTTCTACCTTTTTATTAATTTTAAAGGGAATAAAAAATAAAAAAGATACAGAATTTCAAAACAAGATGAAAGGAAATTAACAATGATTGTTATATTGCATATTGGTATCTTCAAAGTAGTTGTTCAGATTACCAGCTATAGGCATGCAAAATTGATAAAAAAAAAAAAAATAAGCACTAACTGTTCCTTTCAATGAATCTATAGAAATTAGTAGCACAGTTATCTTAGCTATTGTGCGCGCCCGGGCGCCCGTGTGTGCATGTGTATGTATTTTTCCCCTTCCTTGTAAATACATTTGCAATGAAGCGAAAAGTCCAGTGTAGTCGATGGTGACACACACAGGCGCGCATGCGCATGTGCGCTCCGCGAGGTTTCCTTGCGGATCAGGTGCTTTCGCAAAGGAGCCTTACAGGCACACACTTGCTGCCGCGGCGAATGAGCATACTACTCCTCCTTTGCAGATGGAACTTGGAGCAGTAAATGGGACCTCCGCACACACGGTAAGAGCGTTTCAGTTAAAGTTTTGCCTTAAAGAGTGCTCTTATCTTTGGGAACATCGCCTTCGCGTGTCTTTTTCTGCTTGTGCGAGTGGGGCTGAGACACAGCGGGAGGAAGCGCGGTCCGGAGGAGCAGGGCCAGACTCTTCCCTGGCCCAGGCCCGTTCGTGTTTGCACGTGAGCAGCACAGCCCGCTCTGCCGACAGCAGCCCTCTGCAATGGGCCGATGCTACCGAAGGCGCTCAGTGGGGCAAGGAGGGCGTTGGGAACTGGGGATGGCTTTGAAGTCTTTACTTTCTCCTGGCTCCTTGCTGGCCTCCCTGCATGGTCAGGAGAGACCCTGGAGAGCTCCCCAGATTCCCAGGTCAGCCCTGCACGTGAGATAAAGAATTTATACAAGCATGTGTCTTCTGACTTTTAGGGTGAAAATGACAGAGGTTCTACTTCTTACCACAAAGGCATTGACTGAACATGTGAGGTTAGCTTAAGCGTGCTGAGAGAATCTTAACCGGACAATGCTTTGAGGGCAGTTAAGGACCCTGTAAACCGCACTCTAACTCTGGGATTAGGCCCTGTATTTTATAAGGGAAACAAAAGTATTTTTTTTCCCATTCATAAGCATCAAAATCTGCATAGTCTTTGACCCAAAGCACAGGATCTCCTGTGTCTCCTGCGGAACATTTGAAACAAGGTCAGCAACCTGCTTGCAAGGAAATTAAAGACAAGAAAAATCCCTCTGAAGTTTGCAGAGGGTCACACAGGTCCCGCGTCGGCGGGTTTGCTCTTCCACCTTTTGGGTAAAATGGAAATGGACTTTCTTTTTATGAAAACTAGAGAGTCTTCTTTTTAACGCCTCCCTCCCTTGTCTACTGAGAACCCGAGAAGAAGCGTTCTGAGTGTGTTTCCAGATCTCTCGTGGGACATTAAAATCTCATCCGTATTTAACAGGTGTCCTCACCCAATTCCTGGTGACACCGTGCCCAGATGTCCGCGCTAGGACTTGAGTTTATTTTCAGAAGTGCCTTGCGGTGGGTTGGTTTACTCTTAGTACTCCTGTCCCCGGGCTGGTTTGGAACAGAAAGTTAAAACGTGAGATCTACAGGCGGCATTGCAGGATCTGGAGCTGCAGAAATCCCTTTCTCCTTGGCCATCCCGGCGGGTCCCCTCTGAAAAGGGGGCCCCTTCCTCTGTGTCTCCAGGTTTGGTCGCACTCTGCCTGTGTGGGGTCCCTTACCAGATGGCCTTCTTAATAAATGCCTTGCCCACCCGCACTTTCTTGATCCAAATGTGAGATGCCAGCCGCTAAATAGAGGAGTGCGCTGGGAGGGCAGCCCCGGGAGCGGAGCGGGAGCAGGTCTTCTGTGCCGTGACTGCTTCTAATTAGGCACCAGTAGGTAGAGGACGCCACTTCGATGCAGCAGGACCGGGAGTTGAGGGGAGGAGGGAGTACATCCTCCGTGTTACCCCGATGCCTCTGCTAACGTGCAGCTTGCTGGTCCACGTGACGTATCACGCGTGATCTTTGCAAAGGGGCGGCTGACTTTGGACTCGGGGTAGACAACTGCCGTGTGCACATTTCACCGCCAGACTCAAAGTGCAAGGGAAATGAGTGGGTAATGAACGCAGAACAGCCAGTTCTTTAATTGAATTAAAAGCTGGGTGACATCAATGCAGACACCTGTCCAATTACAGACAGGCCAAGGTGTTTACCGTTGCTGTACAAGCGATTCGAAGATGACAGAAATCTTTCCGCCCACAGATTAACATAATGAAGGAGAACAGATTACGGTGGATGGCGGCCAAACACCTAGGTTGGCAGCCGAGGGTGGGCTGGGAGGGAGGAGGGGACAGTGAGGGATGTAAATAGACACGGAGTCCTTTCTCTCTTCTCCAAAGGGGTTGGGCTTTAGAAAACGGTACCGGTTTGCTCCTCATCTCAGGTTAGGGTCCCAGGCAGAGCATTTATTCTTGTCTGCACCAAGTCAGAGGGGTCAATCAGAAAGTCTCAGCGTCAAAACCCGCTCCCATCACACACCGTCCTATTGGGACACAAAAGCTACACAGTCAAAAGCTGTAGTGTCAACTCCACAGTGATTTTCTCTTCTGCAGTAAGGTTGCTTGCAATTATTAATATTTCTCTTTGACTCCTTTGAAACTTGAGGTGAGCGCACAGGCAGGAAAACATGGTGATATTAATTAATCAGTCAAAAGATACGGTACCTGTGACTGTGGAGTGCAGCGGCTCTCACAGGAGGAGGGGTACTGGGTGGGGGCAGGGGATGCCGTCTGCATTTTCAGTCCGACATCGAGTGTGCACTTTTGATAAAGCATAATAATAGTAAGAGCTGAGGGAAAATGGGACATGTACGGGGTGTAGTCAGAAGGTGCAGTGACTTAAATTTTTTAAAGAAATTATTACAATAAAAGACACATCACCATTACCCCCCTGAAAGGACTCCCCTTCACTTTGAACACACTTCTCCCGTCGTTCTTGCCACTTTCTGAAGCAGTTCTGGAGTCCTCTTTCCGGAGGGTCTTCAGCTGCACTCTCCTGGGTGCCTCCACGTCCTGAATGGACTCAAAACATGTCCCCTTCATGGTCATCTTGACTTCGGGGAAGAGCAGAAAGCCACACGGTGGCAGACCCACTGAATAAGGAGGACACATCCCAGTGACCTTCCTAGCCTGCCTTTCTGTTGGACGGCCCTACGCAGCAGCTGTCACAGTATTTTCGATCACACTTCCTAAAGACATGAGGGGGGACTCCCAGGGCTGCTTCAGAGAGGGCAAGAGCAGTGGGGTGAGTGTGTTCTTTTACTGTAATAAAGTTTTTAGATTTAAGTATTCACCATGTATTTTGATCGCACTCTGTAATGTGGAAAGATGCCCCCACATTCCTGAAAAGGACTTTCATGTCACAGGCTTCCTCTGTGCTAGGTGGAACTCTCAGAGCACCGTTTGGAGCCCTATCCAAGACAGCTCTTAAATTCCTACCAGGCTCATTGTATTCTTTCTGGGGCTTTCTGCACCCAAGGCAGCAGGCAGACCACAGTTCAAAGGGAGAGGGCTGGCTAGACTTGCAAGTCCCTTGGTGTGGCCCGTCACGCCTTCGCCACGTGAGGCATTAATGCAAAATGTGCAAAATGCATTATCGCTCCAGAGTCAGAGCCCGGGTCCTGCTGGCGGGGATGATTTTAATCCAGACGCCACCGATGCGCCTGTGTTTCACGGGACTCTCACACTTTTAAGACATCAATACTCTTACTTTATGCTTGTTGGCTGTCCCTCCAGTGTGCCTTCTTCCATTATAGGAAAGACTGGCAGGTTGCCTGTTGTGGTGGGGACCGTTTTCTGATTTCACAGAATTTTGTGGCTGGAAGGGAGTTTGAGAGGTCGTCTCGCCTGCCTAGCAGCGACGGGCACGGTCAAATGCAGGCAGCCTCCCCATGGCGATTCTTGTCAAATGAGGGCGTGCGCAGCCAAGCACGCTCCCCGTTCCCGCTGCTCAGCGCAGTTGACTGTAAAACCCCACGTGTCACAGTACAGGGCTGCACGGTTTTCTCTTTTTGTCCTGCTTTTTAAAAATTAAGTTTATTGGTACATTTTAGATATACATAATGCTCACATTGACCATAGGGAATTTGTACCTGTACATCATATGTCTTGATTCTTCTTTTTTTTCCCTACTCCTCTCCCCTCCCTTCAACCCCTCTTCCCCTCCTTATTTACAAAATATTTGTTCCCATTTTTCCTTCTTTTCTCATTTTTTTCCTCTTCCCTTCCTTCCTTTCCCCCTCATCTCCCTAGTTCCCCTTCTCACTGGAATATTTTCCTTCTATTTCACAAGCTCTATTAAACATTTTGGTCCTTATTTACACTTTCAGTTTCTCACAACAGAGGCACAGTGCCATATTTACACAAGTGTGTCTGCTTTACTTGGGTTTTCTGTGGACATACTATCCTGTCTAGGGCTCTTTTGTAAATATATCACACTGTATTTCTCAGTGTTCTGTTAAGTAGAATACTGACATGGACTTGGGGTAAACATCTTTTTTAAATCTGTGTTTGACTAAATGCAAGCCTCTTACCCTCTTAGACTGGACAGTCTGAATCTTAGAAGTGCCCCTTGCATGAGTGCAGATACCTTGCTTTCCCTATTACGATGTGTATCAGCAGGGTCCCTCTAGCAATAACATTTTCCTATATTAAAAGCCTTGTAAAAATCAATTGTCTGCTAGTGTACCTTTCCCAGAGGCAGACAGAAGAGAAATTGATAAATGCTTTCTTAAGATGATATATTATCACACTAGCACTACTTTTTTCTGCAGAATGTATACTCTAAGAATGACTTGGACACATAAAGCCAGACACTTAGTATAACCACTCAAGGATATCATGGGATATATCCAAGACTACCTTACTTAGTCTTGGAGAGAATGTACTTTTTCATCCTCCCTTGGTAATAATACAACTTTTCATAAACATCATCCTTAATCCATTCTGGGAAACTTTCCATTTTGAGAATCAAAAAGAGATAAACTGGGTTCTAGATAGTAGTTTGGCTTTGTCTTTATTCCCATTTACTGAAGATATCTAGTGGGGCTAACCCATCCTCCTGCCCTGGCTCTTAACTGTAACCTGACAAGAGGAGAGAAAATGCTATGCTATCATCCTACTATTCTTCATTCAAGTGGGCGATACCAGTTTGTCTTTAGAGAGCATTATCCCCATGGTTTGATGAACTTCATCTTGGAGATGCAAGAGGAAGGGCCAAGGCCCTGCTTTCGCCTTGGGAAGGGGACAGAAACACCATGCCAGCCTCTCTGCTTTGAAAATGTGGCTTATAAACTATCCACACTTTCTATTTGGGAAGTAGAGTGGCCAGCATGTCCACATTCTTCTCTTTTTTCCTGTTCTGTTCTGCAGCTCTCAGTTCCCAGTGTTTATTATGGCTTTGACTGCCTAAAATGGGAAACGTGAGCACATTGATAAGTGACTGAAAGGATGCTCTAGTTTCTCACCAGGAACTTTCTTTTAGAAGCTTAAAATTTTTCTGTGAAAGGTAATAGAATCTGGTAAACTTCTTTACCAAAGGACAGAGCTAGAGAAAGCAGGTTTGCTGAGGGGAGTATTCCTCAGTGATTATCCTTTTAACAATCGTCTTTAATTAAATATAGCTCTCTTATCATCATGGACTAGGAATTCTGATCTTAAGATAAAAAGAAAGATTAGCAGGAGAGTCCATCATACATAGAGTGAGAGCAAGAGAGAGAGAGAGGGAGAGAGAGAGAGAGAGAGATGAAATAACAAAACCAAGTCTTTATTAAAAGAAACAAATCTGAGGACCCAACTTTGTGAATCAAATGCCATGTAAGGGTGTGGAGGACCACAAGTGAGTCATGGTGAGGATTTTGCTGTAGTTTAGGAGAACAACTCCAGAGCATTCAGTAGCACTGGAGGGAGCTTAAGAGTGCTCAAGTCTGTCGGTCTGAGGCACCAAGGACTGAGGAAGGGTTTTTGGATTGGCAGTTTCAGGGAGGCCTGGCAATGTCTGAGAGATAAAAATCACTAAGTGGCCATCAAGGCAAAAGCTGGGTTGCAGTCACAGCATGACACAGCTTTGCACCAGAGCATTCTCCTTACATGCTTGGAGTTGGGTGCTGGTGACTTGGTAGCAACCTTCTGAAGGCAAGTAGTGCAGTGTTCTTTTTTTCATAGATGAGGTCTCTGAGGCCGCTTCTTCAAGATAGGGTCTCGCATTATCTGTGTGCAGATGAAGAAACCAAGGCACAGACGTCTGAACAACTAGCCCACAGTTGTGCAAACCAGTAACAGAACTGGCCTCTGTGCCCTGGTGTTCTGATCTGAGTGTCTGGTCTCTGCAGCTTTACAGTGATGACGGGCATGCAGCAACAGTACTTGCTTTAAGACGTCCAGTGGAAGGATGAGAGCTTCCTAAGAGAGAGTGAGCTCAAAGTGTGGCTCGTGGTCTGGGAGATGCAGGAGGAAGCAACACAGGAGCAGAAATGAGGCAAAGCAGGAGGCGAACACAAGGGGTTGAGAAGTTAGAGTTAAGCCTGACGAGATGGTCACGCGTGCGTGTGAATGCGTGCATCGGCTTGCTGTCTTCTCTGGCCGTGAGGTGCAATGTGGATGCCAAATGGGTAGATATTCCCATCTAGAAGTGAGGCCTGGGGCTCAGGGGTACAGAGGAGGCCTGGGGAGCTGTGAAATGGAGACCGGAAGGTGCACCCAGGGTGGAGGGCAAGTAGAAGGTGTCAAAGCAGATGGCTTAGGACGTCTGCTCCATTCCAGCCTTTTGGCTTTTAATTTCTAAAATTTTCTATTGGAGAAGGCGGCTATGAAAACAAGTCCTATTTAAATTTGTATTTGAAGGATGCAGGCTGTCGCCACTATTGGCACTCTAAAACAGTGATGTACTCTCGAGGCTATTGAAGGCTTAATCAATAAAGGGATATCTGGAATGGGAATATCTCTTTATAAGAATGACGACAAGCCATATTTAGGATTAAGGATTACTCCAAAAATCTTCCTGAAGAAGAAAAAAAATAGTGGTGAACAAATGCCCAGATTGTATTTTTGGTACTGCTTAATTCACAGGATTAACTAAATAAGGAATGTCTGCCTTGATTATAAATACCAGTAAAGAAAAATGTGTTTTCATTTTTGCAGGTACTTTTAATAGCTGAACAGATCTGACCCATCCACCACCAAGCCAAGTTAATTCAATACTTTCTCTTAAAACAGGTGTCTTAATTAAATAAACTAATAATTCTGCAAGTAGAAGTACAAAAGCATAATTATCTAATTTGCTAATTGTCCCACTATGTTAATTTGCATATTTGTTAGCTGCAACATAAACAAATAGTTTGTCTATGTGTATCCTACTGTTAAAATAATGAAGCCACTCTTGGGAGTAGCATCTCCTGAAGCGTGTTAACAGTTACTGCATAAAAAGGACTCCTTTGTTAAATGCGGTAGAAAAATGCCAGGTTCAAGAAAATTAAATAGTTTTGTTTCTGTGGGCGGTCTAGGAACCGGTGTGAGATGCTACACATCTTAACTGTTGGGTATCTTGTACTCTGTTTCGTGTACTATATGTGGGTCCCCTCCCCCTGGCCCACCCTCACTCGGTGAAACATTAAATGCCTGTTTTACAACTGTCTTGACAATAAGTGGGTTTCATAATGTTTTCTCATGAGTTGGCTCATTCTGTCGTCAGGATATGTTTTTGTTTCCTCTCTGTCTTGGTGTCTGTCTTTGAATGTCTCTCTCTCTCTCTCTCTCTCTCTCTCTCTCTCTCTCTCACACACACACACACACACACACACACACACACACACTCCTCTTTATAGATGCTCATGGTACATATGCCAACGATGTTTGTCCCCCTGTCATTACAGCCACACTGACAGGCCTGCTACCCTTCAGAAACTACTCGGTAACCCTAACTGCTTGCACTCTGGCTGGCTGTACCGAGAGCTCACAGGCAGTGAGCATCTCTACTCCACAAGAAGGTAAAGTAATTTCAAAGGTCTTGACTTCCACATTTCAGTCATGAATAATAAAATAGGAGAAGAGCTAAATGCTGCTAGGCCATTTGCTGGAAAACCCCAACCTAATTTGATGACAAAGTGCATTGCCAGGCCATAATTGCTCCATTTTTTGGGGGGTGCGAAAATGAATCAAACTCCATACCCTTTAATGACATGCATCTTTAATAGCTGTAATGCAGATTAATGGGCTTTTTAATTGCTGTTACATTGTTCATGCAAGAGCCTTGTCATTAATATGAAGCATCTGAAAGATTAATGAAAGCTTCCTCATTTTACTATGGCTCTGAAGTAAATCTAGAGACAGTCTGACTAAAAAGAATTGATTGTATGGCACAGTATGAAATTGAGAATCAAACGCTTGATTTCCATGCTCTCTTTTAACTGCTAAACACCAGCACAGGCAACAATTATTTCAGTGTGATGGAACCTCCAAATGCCAATTGAGGCATTATTAATCACTTCTCAGTTCCTTCTGACTTAAGTCTCACTTTTGTTGTACTTGGAACTTGCAAACTGTTGGCATAAATTAATGTCTCAGAAAGCACACGTTCAGAGGCAGTGGGAAAGAGAAAATACTTTAGCAGTCCAAAGTGAAAGCTTTGCCCCGGCACTGGAAAACATCCCTTCAAGAAATAGCAGCCCTCAAAACATGGGAAGCATGGTTATTTCATGTTTCCATCTCCTGGAGGAGAAGAATTGCACATTTCTTCTGCTGTCTAGTTTTTAAGTTGTTACAAGACTTAAAAGCTCGATATTTAGGGAAGAAAATTGTCTACCCATCTCTCTTCCCAGCCTTCATCTCCTCAACCTTCTGATTTCCCTTCTGCCCTCTCTTCTTTTTTTTTTTTTGTTTTTTTTTTGTTTTTTTTTTTTTTCTCCGGTACCGGGAACCAAACTCGCGACCTTGAGCTTGCCAGGCAGGCGCTTTGCCGCTGAGCTAAATCCCCAGCCCCTTTCTGCCCTCTCTTAAACAGTTTGGCAAACACTGTTTCACATAGAACATATATTTATATACATGACATAGTTCTGTACAATGAAGTAGTGACAAAGAAAAATGTAGAATTTTTATTGTGGCCCTTTGTTCTCTGTATTCTGCTTCTGATTGAACCAGACTCCCCTCACTTGCATACACACCTTCAGCATTTCCCCAGTATCTTCCCCATCTTCCTGGTCTACTGAAAATAGCAGTTTATCCCAAGGTGTTATCGCATCTGCCGATGTCATGATCTTCGCCTGCTCTACCCATACCACCACCCACCCATCAACCCTCACACAAACACACTGTCTTATGTCTCTCACTAGCTCCTCCATGTCCACAAAATCCTCTGCGGATTTTGGCGGCTCCATTCACACTCATCTCATGGTTATGTCTCAGCGGAATCCAAACTCTTTCTGTTCTTCTTTCCTTATTATATAGGGAATTCCCAAACTTGTAACTTTTCGAAGAATTCATTCGTAAAAGATGGAGTGATGGTCATGTCTAGGGTCAAATTTTCACCATATTTAGTTCCTGTGCCTCAAATTCATTGGCCACTTCATGTAAGATGAAGAAATTTTTAAGAGTACACACACAGTAGTTTCTACATATCATCAATTGATTCTGTTTTTCTGGGTATTTTAATAGCTGTATGAAACACTGTCATCAGAGTGAGTCCCAGGCTCCTCCAGGCCAGGACACCCTATCAGCCTAATTGCTTTCCTGAGTTCAGGCCCACGTAGCCACCGTGGGTTATTATACTTTTGATGAAGTAAGGCAGACTTCAGTCAAGTGAACTAGTGCAGGTCCTCCCCATCCATCACCGATGCAGATTCCCATAAATCCAGGACAGTTATTTAGCGCTTTCCTAAAGCAATTACTGACAAGCTGCCCACGAATCAGGAACATATCCATGCATGGGATTTCAGGCTTATTCCATGATTTATTGGTTTAGGTCTGAAAAGTTTGAGTTAGAAAAGTAAACTAAAGTTAGACTCTATAAATCTTTTTCTTTTTTCTTTCTGCTCACAGCCCCACAAGAGGTTCAGTCACCAGTAGCCAAGTCCTTCCCCACTTCCTTGTTCCTCTCGTGGAATCCACCCAAACAGGCAAACGGTGTTATAACTCAGTACTCCTTATACATGGATGGGAGGCTCATCTACTCGGGCAGTGGAGAGAACTACACGGTCACAGGTAAGATTTCCACCGTTATCAGTTAATAGGACATGTAAATGCACACATACATGCCGGATACCTGCAGTGTATACTTACATGGAAATGTGGTTTTTGAGGGTGCACTGTTTCATTTTGTCTCCTGTCCCACGATCTTTATGGTCATTTTAGTCTTATGGTGAATTGTGCGGGAACCTTCGGAAGGTACCAGCCCCAGGGGTTGAGCTGAGCTTGCTCCTGCTCACACAGACCACAGGACTGAAGCTGGGCCCAGTGTGGTGCCAACCTCACACTCCCAGGTGGGGTGATGGTCGAGGAAGCCTTCAGCGTCCATGGTCCCATGTCTGCTACCTTAAAATCCTCATGTATGTGGAATAATCTTAAGACGCAGAAGTGTGGCTCACCGTGATCTGAATGTTAAACCTTTTATGTAGAAGCATAATCTATAGTCCTGGATCAGTTCTGACATGTAAGTAAAGTGAAGTCAGTTGTTAGGAGACTTCCTAAACACAAGAGTTCTACATCAGCCCTGTTATCTGGGGTTGTACCCTGTTTATGTTTGCGTCATGCGTAGAGTGGTTATATATTTTATATTATTTTTACACTGTATTTAACTCTCAGGTGAGATGTTATTAATCAACTGTTGATTGATTTAAAAACTGAAGCCTAGAGATATTAAGTTCTCCATGAAAGGTCACGACAAGCTAGAGTCAGAGGCAGAATGAATTATTTATGCATTCACTCATTCACATTAATGCCAGGTAGAAAGGTTGGAACTGAGCATCAGCCACGAGCTGTCCATCCTCGCTGGGGACCCATGGCTTCCTGGGGACACGTTCAGACAGGGGTGTGGCATGCTCTCATTTACCTATTTTTGTCTCCTCTTTTTATCTAAGAACCTTAAAAGGATAAGAATTACTTTATATTTTATTCATCACGATTGGATCAAGTTGTATGACACTCACTCTGCAAGGTAGAAATTGTTATTCTCTACATTTTCCAAGTGAGGAAACGAAGGCATGGGAAGGTCAAGGTCATAGTCACACAAGCTTTGATACCAACGCAAGTGTTCTGGCTACAGTCGAGGGTGTATGATCTTGAAACAAGTTCACCATCTTCTCTAAGACTTAGTTTCTGAATCTGGAAAATGTGAAGTCTTCAGTATCTTGAAGAAATTAGACTATAGTTAAAAACATAGAGCGTGTTGTTAGCATTTGGTAAAGAAAGGCTAGAATTATTTTTCCCCGTAGAGCACAGGCTTCATAGCACAAATTTCAAAAATGGATTACTTTACCTTGACAATATTGGTCACAATATGGAAGTTGATAGCACTGCTTTAATTACAAATTATTTGAGAAATAATAATTATCATTAAAATGTAGTAAGGAATGAACTTTACATGTGTATTAATAACTAATACACAAAGCACTTTCCTAAGACCAAGGAAAATCATTGTGTGTAATAGGTTGGCATAACTTTCAGGACCAGAACAGGCATTGCCATTGACAATCCTTCTCTGCCTGCCAGGTGAGACCTGGGCATATCCCTACTGCTCACTGGCCACTGTCATAGCTCCCTACTTCTTCTTTTTTGTTGTCTTGAATGAGCCTGCTTGTTTGCCTGGTCATTTCTGCTATTTAACCCTGAGTGTCCTGAGAACATGACCGTGGCTATTTTCCTGCACCTCAGGGGCCTATCAGGGAGTGGGTGGAGGAATGAATGAATGATGTCCTTTGACTCCTGGAAACAAAGAAGAAAGAGTGCTAAGGGAAACTGGTGGAGGGTGGGAGCAGGATGGGAAATTTAAAATAATGACAGAGAAGGAAACCATGGGCCCCAAGTACCTCCAAAATGAGCAGGACAGCATGAGGTCACGTAGTATAAAAGCCAGAGAATAGCAGAGAGGATAGGGGGCAGGAATTCACACCTTTCTGCCATGTTGTTTATTTTTGCCTTGGAGCCAGACAACTAGGGACAGAGTCCCTGAGCCATCTAAAACCTCTGCTCCTTGAAGTGGTGGGTGTCAGGTATTGAATACCAATTTTCTGAAAAATGATGCTGTGCTCTGTATTTTGTTTGTCTGTGTGACTCTGGCATCTGCAGTGAAAGATTGTGGCAGTTGTTACCATGCTGGACCAGTACGATGGATGTCTAGGTGTAATATAAAAGGAAGGAAGAAGAATATTATCTTTAATATGTCTATAACCATCTTCTCTAGCTACATGGCCCTAGGTCAATGATTTTTGTTCTTTATGTAGGATGTTAAAGCATTATGTGTTCAATATACTCCATACCTTTCTTTTCCAAAGCTTTCTTGGTTTCTTACAAACACTTATATTCCATGTTGCTCTTATCCCCAAGTAGTTTAAAATATGGTTCATGCTTAGTCTTCAGTATTGGTCCTGATGAGGGGAACTGAGCCTGAGAGACTAAAGTGAGTTTGAAAGATATACATGATTATTCTAATCTTAAAATTAGAAAACATGAGGTCTAGGTAGGTCAAGAAATTTTAACTCATACTTAGAGTGACCAGTTGAAATATAGGAATAGCTGGTCCCAATATCTGTGATTTTAATCTCTACATGGTCTTCTGTTGAATATATTTTATTTTTTCTCACCCACCATAACTCTGAAGAACAGACAGGAGCCTAATTACCCACCACAGAACACCTGCATTAGCCTGCTAAGACTACCATGGCAAAATCACAGCTTGAGGGTTTGTATGACAGAAATGAGTTTTTCACACCTTAGAGCAGTGGTGGTAAACCTACAGCATATGTGCCACAGTAGGCGGTTTGTCTCATTGAGAGCTCTAAAAGTTTCAGTGTCTCTGTTCTGGAGAATAGAAATGTAAGATAAAGGTGTCAGCAAGGTTATTTTCTCCTGAAATCTTTGTCTATGCCTTGCAATGGCCACTGCGGTGATAAGTTTAATTATGTCAACTTGATTGGCTTGGGACCCACCCAGGGGATTATTGAACCCCATGTCTGTGTGTGCCTGAGTGGGTCATGGAGGTGTGACTTTGGCATCCATGTCTGGCCCATGGCCGCTTCCCCTCAGCACTGTTCTGCCCTGCTTCCCAGCTGTCACAAACTAAGCATTTTTATTCTGTCACATCTTTCTGCCATGTTGTTTATTTCTGCCTTGGAGCCAGACAACTAGGGACTGAGTCCCCTGAAACCCCGAATCATGTAAAACCTCTGCTCCTCGAAGCTGTGGGTGTCAGGCATTGAATACCGAGGACAGGAAAGCTGGCTAGTACAGCCAACTTTCCACTGTGTCCCAACGTGGACTTTTCTCCGTGCAAACACATTCTTGGCATCTTTCCCTGTAAAGTCACCAGTCTTACTGGATTAGGTCCTCACTCTTAAGACCTCATTAGCTTTAGTTACCTTTTAAAAGCCACTGCCTTCTGATATAGTCACCTTGGAGACTAGTGTTTCACCATATGAATTTTAAGAGGACACGATTCAGCCCATAAGAGGGCCCTAAACTAAGTGTCTTTTCTACTGTTAGCATAGGCTGAATGTCTCTTTTTGCAGAGTTTCTCAAATCACCTGAGAGTTTAATAAAATGGACTTTAGGATCCCTTTCAAGTCTAATAATTCATAAATAATTGCAGTGTGCACTAGAGTTAGGTCACTTATATCTCCCGAGTCATT
Organism: Chinchilla lanigera; assembly: GCF_000276665.1. Taxonomy (NCBI): domain Eukaryota; kingdom Metazoa; phylum Chordata; class Mammalia; order Rodentia; family Chinchillidae; genus Chinchilla; species Chinchilla lanigera. Next base: position 2,149,321 of record NW_004955406.1, read on the forward strand.
CTGTCTACCAGGACTCACAGAAATGCCACAATGGGCGAGGGAGCCTGACTGAAGTCATCCAGGGAGGAGGCGAGAGAAAGTGCCCAGCCTTGGAGAAGGGCTTTATGCTTCCCAGGCACTATGGGCCATCTCTCATTTCATCATGGTAGTTGTCCACGATGCTACTGGTGCTCATTATTTCTTTGTGCTGGACAACTTGTGACCTAAGGTCCTTTCTGTACGGAATGGAACTTCCACCCAGGAGAGCTGGTGTTGTCCAGAATCTTGGCAGATTAGGACCACTAATATGGACCTATCAGGTACAGTACTAAAATATTTCTTAAAAGGAAATTAATTAATTAATTAACTAATATTTCCTAAATATCTCCTAAACTCCAAAAAGTGGAAAATTTAGGGAAGTAATTCACAGCAGTTTTAAACTGTAGTGGTAATATGTGCTTACTCAAGATCATTTAAAAGTTACACATTTATAATATCTGATAATCTCAACATGCAAAGAGAAGTGCTTCATATTTTATATAATTCCCTTTAGTACTTCACTTGTTCTAACAAAATTGGTCTAGAACCTATGTATAATTATATAGCACTTCATATTCCTTTAGCTATAACTATAACCATATGCCCATATCATTAAACTAAAAATATTTTGCAACATTTTAATAACATCATACTTTATATACTGAATGCACATTAATGCATTTAATCATTTGAACTTTTATTTTAAATGTATGATAAATAGCATTACACACAAATCTTTACCTGCTAGATTTTTAGGAAAAGAACAGCTATATCAAAGGCAGTTAACTTTTACAGAATATTTTGTTTTGTTTTGTTTTTGTTTTTCTTCTAGTACCAGGAATTGAACTCATGACCTTGCACTTGCCAGGCAGGCACTTTGCCTCTGAGCTAAATCCCCAGCCCCAACTTTTACAGAATATTTGATGGACATTTCATCTTATTTCCAGAAGAATTTATCTGCTGTGACTAGTTTTTAAATCTTTGATTACCTTATAAAAAGTACACTTTCACTTTTATTTGAATTTTTAATTACTGGTTATACTGAATACTTTCCTGAATGATTATTAGGAATATACATTTTATTTTGATTCTTGTGATCACACTTTTGAGGAGCAAAATTTAATAGGGATAAGGAATAATTTTGAGATTTTTATTGAGCTTTGTGTCGTTTTGTGTTTTTCCTGGTTAGAGCCACCAGTAGTATTTAAAATTCTTTGCCCTCTGCACTATAACTTGGCATAAAATCCCCTCCTAAATATTCAAAGTATCAACTATTTTTTCTCACTCTTGCTCCACTTATTTGTGACCTCTGTTTATTTATTTATTTCAACCATTTATTCATGGTTCTTTACATAGAACCAGTGCCTTCCCATAATGCTTAGCAAGCGGATCTTTGCTGGCACAGTGGATACTGGTGAAAGCACATGCATTTCAATCCACAAGCCACTTAGCATCTAGGTGCTTTGATTTTTTTCTTCTTTTTCTTAGATATGAAGCATTAAAAGTCAAAGGCATTGCCGCACCTTGAGTTAGTACAAAATATATTTAAAAATGCATACAGTTCAAATTTTTGCCTTGCATAGGCCATAAACTAGTAGTATGCTGGGTCACTTCTGACACTGAAAAATGAATCCAGTTAGAGAACCTCCCAAAGGCTGTTGATGTTTGCTATAATAAATAGCACACACTTTAAGTCAAACTTTTTCATTCTGTATTCAAAGGTAATGGATTTTTTGTAACCATAGTAACCTTGGTGTATTTCTGGATAAATACATGAGGTATATACATTCTAGTTTTATTTTTGAATATAAACTACCACATTATGTATTACTAATAATATGAAAAATAGGATGTAGGTTAGTATAATGACAGCTTAAACTAGTATGCATTTTTCTTCTGCAAAAAATAAATATTTATCAAAAGTAGAGGTTCAATTAATTTTTCCCCCAGTTTTGTGATATTGTGGTGGTGCCATTTATCTTTTTTGCAAGATCTCCATTAATCTCTTATTTCTGTCCCATAACAGATTTTTAAGAATTTTAAGGTAAAAACAATTGTGCTTTAAACCTTATGATTAAAAACATTATTGAAAGATTGAAGAACCCATATTGCTATCACTAGCAGAGCTATTATGGGCCGACGAGGTGTGTGCATACAGCATGTTCGTAAATAGGTAGGCAAAGGTAAGCCTTGTCAGATTGCTCAACGTCACGGGATTGTTTCCAAGTTCAGGCTAGGTAGTATCCTGATTGATGATGACTATCCAAGCTGTAGCCAACCAGATCATTCTCATTTTAAAGGTGCACCCTACCAGAAAGTGGCATTTTTTAAGGAGCTTGTGAAATGTTTTAGGGAAATCTGAAGTTTTTAGAATGAATAACAAGGTGATGATCTTCGGGAGAGATACATATCCAACAGTACAAGTAGGTTGCTGTGAATCATGGCACCTGGTGAGCAAAGGAGAACAGCACCTCAGAATAGTCCTATTCTTCTACATAAACTGCTCTCAGTTAATTGCAACCTAAGCCATTGTTGTTGATAATTCCAAAGTTCCTGAGGAAGAATGGCAAGCAGTGGCTTTATGGGAAAAATAAAAACATGCACAACATCAAACGATCCTGCATGTATATGTTCACGTATCTCATCCAGCTAATCCCTGGCTGTCTTAGGGTTGCATATGAATGACAATTTCTAGAACCATAGATGACATCTTCCACTGCTGTTCACTAAGGGCCTATGTTTCTACCAGCAAGACCAAGGCAATAAGACATGGACAACAGCAATGTAAGAAGTGTGTGTGTGTCTCTGTGTGTGCACGTGTGCACACGTGTGTAAGAGAAAAGATAGGAAGGGAGTACTGAGAAAAAAGAATGGATGGGAAATAAAACTGAAAAGAGGAGGGAAAGAAAGACTAAAAACAGATGAAATTCTGGTAAAGTCAGAGAGGCAGTAAGTATTTATATCTTTGACCAACTACAAGTGCTAAAACTTTTTTTTTTCCTTTGGTCTTATTTGTCAAGGTCAAAAAGACCATGTGTTAAAGAGCAAAACAGAAATGCTCATCTTCAACCTTCCAAACACTTAAGTCTTACGATACGAAATTTATTGAAGAAGAAACTATATTGCTTATAGCACAATAAAAAGCATTTAAAGGTTAGGGACTTTAAACCAAGCGTTATGAGAAGCTTTATCAACACTCCACAAATTTAAGCTAAATTATATTCATTCACACTGATGGTTTAGAATAGTGCCTTTGGTAACAAAATCAAACTTCACTCTAACCTGCATATGTTCTTTAATTTTGCACTTTTGCATACCACAAAACAGTGCATAGAAAACATTTCACTTACACAATACCACCAGAGGGAATCCTATTGTAATGCTTGTGCTTTAAACCATAAGCCCAAGTATTAATAAGGTAGAGTATGTGAAGGTTTTCAGGCAAACCATGATTTCATTCATGAGTCACCACATTCACTTTTTATGTAATAAACGTAGAGCATTTAATCATAAAGTGCTAAAAAGCCTTGAGAGAACAAGGAGAAAATTTTAACCAGTGGGAACCTGGAATTTGCAGAAGCCAAGTTTCTAAGCTACTGACTCAGCGATGAAAGACCTTAAGATATTTAAAGGTTATATGAATCACTAGAGGCTTAGACAGATACCCTGGGCTAAGGCACAGTGGGTACCTTCTTGTTTAGTAGCAAAGGGTCAAAAGAAATGGAATAACTTGTACAGAATACTATCATTGGTGCTAACTGCACGCAACGCCACGCAAGGGTCATTCCTTCATAACATGCCTTTCTGATGCACCAGTACAATACATGAAATTTTAGGATCTGTGCCCAAATACATCATCAATCTGATAACCAAACTGAGGACTGCTATATTGTCATATGCTGGAAAAAGACTTTTATTTGAAGGTGCTTCATTTGGAAAACCACTGGATTTAAATGCCAAAAACAGTTATAGAATGTGTCCCAAGAGCTTGTCCCATAAATGCTGTTTATAACTTTATTGCTAAAACTCTTAAATTGTAACTCCATACAGAAAAGTGACTCTATCTAAGGGTACAGCTTGGCGAATATTTACAGCTAGTCATGTCTATAGCAATACCATCCAAATCAAGCAACAGAATTATCAGCACTCTAGAAGCCCCGAGTTTGAACCTCAGGTCTTGACTGCTAATGACAGAGATTGGTTGTGCTGTTCTTGCACTTAATGGGAGTGAGGTCAAACAGTGTGTGTTTTTGTTTTTCATGTTTTTTTTTTGAGAATATGGAAGGCAGAGTGACTCAGAAGAACAGTATGGACCCTAAATCCCATAATTCCTAGGTGGCTGCTAACATAACACCACTTGCTAAATTCCTACCTTTGAGAAATGCACTGAAGATTTGTAAAGAGTCATCAACCTCTTCTCAAAGTCCTCTCTGGAAAATAATTATAGAAACAGTTCATCTCTGCAATTAGGATTATGCAATTAAATCACTGCCAAGGATACAAGCAAAATTCTAAAACTATCCTAAAAGCCCAACAATGGAATATTGTATGACCATATAGCATATAATGCTGTAGATGAATATAATGTGGATGTATGTTAAAATCCAAGGTTTTAACAGACAGAAAGTAGTATGTATCTATACTGGTTAAATGTGTGTATACATAAGTACACATACACATATATACACGTATATGGATGTGTGTATATGTATACATTTCTATATGCAGGTGTTTTCACTACTTTTCTCTTGCTGCTGAGACAAAATACCCAATGCCTATAACTAAGGAAGGAAAAGTTTAGTTAGCTCACAGATTGTGGAGGTTTCAGTCCATACTAGGCTGGCTCCAAGACAGAGTGGCACCTGGTAAAGGGCAACAGTTCATGGAGGAGGAAAACAGCAAAAGCAACAACAGCAAAATGGGAGGAACAGCAGGAAGAGCAAGTCTTTTTCCCTCCCACATATTGTATTCAGGCTACCTGCACCAGGGCGGGTGTAGCACTCACACCCATAATCCCAGCATTGGACCATGGATCCATTCAAAAACTCTAGAAGCCCGCCCCATGATTGCATGAGGCTTTGGTGGGGACATTTAGACGCAAACCGTAACAGCAGAGATATATAGCGTAGTGTTCAGAGTAATTACCTCCAAATAATGAGATTCTAGTCCTTTCTTTTTCTTGAAGGAGTTTTTTTCATTCTTTGTATCTCTGCAGTTTAGACATTAGAAATTGGATTTTTTTGTATTTTCCCTACTTCTAATGTGTGTGATAAAATTGGTATAAATAAAGGACATTTGGACATTGAATAAACATAAAGGACATTGAATCTGATTTCACTCATCTGTTAATACTTATCTTCTAATTTCCTCTAGTCTTTGCCTTGACACTTACTCAGCTGCTCACCTCACTCATTGCCTTTAGACAGGCTACCGCCAAACCACCCTGAACGTGCCTGATGTCATCGTTACCTTTAGACAGTCTCACATACAGTCTCCCTCTTACCTCTAGTGCTATCCATGCCCTCACAATGCTGGTGATCCACCTCAATTCCTACATCTTCCTTTATTCACCAACCTCTCCATATAATTTTCTACACATTTGCCATTTGAACATATATTTGCTTATTTTAAAGAGGATAAGTCATAAGGCACAGTAAAAACTCAAGGGGAGAGAATGCACCATCAGTATGCCATTAATCCTTTCTATGGCCTCTGTCATAGCTATCCTGTAGGAGTAAGGATCCAGTCACCATCTCACAAACTTTTAATGAACTGAGTTAAAGTGAATTAAATTGGAAAAAAAAAAACATGGAGAATCAGTAAATTAATATTTTAGAGTAAATAACAAATATGGATGCATAATTCAGATGTAATTAATATGCTAAACTTAGTAAACAGTTTTAATGAAGTAGGCTGTTCCTGTAGCTTCCTAGAAAATTTTATTTAATCACCCAACATGGAGCAAAACACATTTCTGAATTGCTTGTGTTCGTTTTCTAGGACTTCCATAAGAGCATCACCAGCTATGTGGCTTAAACAGTGGGAATGTATCATCTCACAGTTCTAGAGGCTAAACTGTCCCATATCAAGCTGTTAGCAGCATTTGTTCTTTCTAAGGGCTATGAGGAAGAATTTCATGCCTCTTTCCTGGCTTCTTGTGATTTACTAGCGAGCTTTGGGGCTCATTGGCTTGTAGATATATCACCCCAATCCCTGCCTTCACTCACTGTCTTTGTATGGTGTCCTCTCTGTGTTCTGTTTATGTCCAAGTTTCCCCTTTCTGTGAGGACAACAATTACAGTGCCGTAGGATCCAGCATAATTACCTTACCTTGATGAATTACAGTTGCAAAGGCTTTGTTTCCAAATAAGGTCAATTAGGGTTTTGATCTAAAGTGTCCCGCCAAAAGTTTCAGGTGTATGGTAGAGCTTTTGGAGGGTAGTAGGATCATTGGTGTGCTGTATTTATCAGTGGACGCATGATCTACAAGGATGTATCCTTGGTTCTGCCTCTCTCTGCTTCCTGACTGCTATGATGTGAGTAGCTTTCCTCAGCTTAGGCCTTCACACCTACTGCTGCTGCCTCAGAGCCTGTCAACCATGGACTGATCCCATGGAAACTGTAAGTCAAACTAAACCTCTGCTCTTAAACTGTGGGTATGTTGTCCCAGGGATTAGAAATCTGGCACCGCTGGTGTAGTGGTATCATGCAAGGTTCCCCAGGATTAGAAATCCGATTAGTAAAGTCACATTCTGAGATCCTGGAAGCTATGATTTCAAAATGTGAATCTTAGGAGGATACAATTCAATCTAAAATTCTATTCCCTATATGGCTGTGTATTTGATGCCATGACTAATAATATGCTAAAACTTCTTTCAGAAACCTAAGAAAATTTAGTGAAGGTAAGGCACCTATTTCAAAACCAGTTTGAAATTTGGTACAACCTGTAACAGTAAAATTGAGAAGAAAAAGATATTTGCTTCCATCAGTAATGGTTCATTCAATGAACACTTTTGGCTGTCTACAGTATAGACAATATTTTTCTAAGCATTGTGGATCAAACAGCAGACAAAGGATTCAAAGGCCCTGTGTTCACGGGGTCTTTGTCTCAGTGGGAAATGGTTTGAGAAGATCTCATACTCTTTTGTGATATTTGGAAATGAAGGCTAGGGCCAGCATCCTATACTTCATTTCTACAATACACCACTCCAGGGTTTTAATTTTCTGCTTGTCTTTAATATTCACCATCTTCTAAGGCCCATGCTTTTTGGTGGTAGTGATAGGAAGTTCTTCTCTCAGTTTTACTAATTTTTACCAAAGTCCTAGTCCTGTTCCCTGTCTCAGTAAAGCCTTGGATACCAAGAATTTTCCCATCCTCCTCTATTCTGTGTTCTGGTAACAAACTGTAGTTTCAACTTTCATGTGGTGGACAGCTCAGTGTCTTGGATCCTTTACACTCTCATCTATGGGAAACTAAACTACATGGATCTAAGACCTTATTGTCCTCTGTAAATGCCCATATCTAAATGCTCCATAGCTAAAGTGCTCTGTATCTCAAACTGCTCAGTTCAAATATCCCCTTACCTAATAACTATCACCCAAGGGTCTAGCTCTTTCACCCATCACTTGTGCTAAATGTATTTGTGTTTTTCTTTGAAACGATCAAAGCTTTTATCCCTCTATGTCTTCCCAACTACTAGGACCTCTCTTTCCTTTAAACTAGCTCCATGGTACAGAACATTTTCATTGTCTGAACTCCCTTGCACTGTCAATGTTACAGTACACTCAAATGAAAATCCATCAAATGTACACTGATCTACATGTGTTTTTCATGGCTAAATCTGCAGGGCTAAGATTCTTTGAAGTAGATTTGATAAGCCTGTAGCATTCAGATGCCTGATGTCCAGTGTCCTCTAATCTCCATAGGTGTTGGATTCTGGCTCTTAATCTTTCTCCAATCTGCTTTTTCTCCCATGCACCATGACCATATATGGAGTCAGTATGCACAGTTCTTACTGACCTTGTGAATCTTAGCAGATGACTTTGCTGAAACCTCAGCTGCAGCCTGTGGGTGGGGTCCCTCAACTTCCTCTCATGGAAACTGTGAGTTTCCCCACCCAGAGTCAGGGCTTCTGTTTTGCCCTTAGGAAGCAAAATAGTGTCCATTTCTTTTTAAGATTAAGTAACTGGAATTCCTTCTTCTCCTACCCTGTTGAGGACCTCTATCTCGAGTAGCCTTGTCTCTCATGCTAGCTCCCACCACCAGCATTTGGAAAGGCTGAGGTCTCTTCCATGTGGTTGGGGTATGGACATAAACAGACAAACATTGTATTTTCTCCAAATCCCATCTCCCACTCAGCAGCCCAGCCTGTCTTTCACATCTTCACAATCATATTCCTCACCTGTAGTGGCTCACTTTCCTTGCTACCTTGCAGGGTTCATTCCTTTCCTAGTGTTGCTATAACAGAATATCTAAAGCTAGAGTCTTAGTTGCTTTTCTTGTTGCTGAGACAAGACACTCAACACCCAAAGTTAAAGGAGGAGAGGTCTACTTCAGCTCACAGTTTCTAGAAGTTTCAGTTCATAGTTGGCTGGCTCCAAGGCAGGGTGGCAGGTCAGCAAGCAAGTGATGAGAGACAAACAGAGATGCTCTTCCTGACCCTTATACCTTATACAGTCTAGCAGCCCTTAGGGAGGGTAGCACACACATCCTTAATCCTAGTATCACCATGGGGCAATCTCAGAATCACATTCTTGATCCCAAACCAATCTGTGGACTAACTTAGAAATCACACACTCTAGACCCAGCCACTTCTGATGAAGCCCCACCTATGATTGCATGACACTTTGAGGGGGCATCTAGACACAAGGTAAGGGGAGCAGACATACTGTATTTATGGTGCACCCTAATCTAGTCTGACCTCAACTAAACCTGATTACATCTTCAAACACACTGTCTTACTAAGGTCACATTCATCTGTTCAAGGCCTCAGGACTGGAATATATCTTTGTGGGTAACAAAATTCAACCCAGACACCTCCACTGGTGACACAACTACTTCATCACTCAATTGCACTCGTTCTAATCAAGGTTGTGAAACTGCTGTCAATTTTTTCCTGTTCCCAATTCAAAGAGAATGTGGAAGCCATAATGATCCCTCCTTGGATTCTGGAACATTTTTCCCATGGTGTTTGAGACCCCTCCCCTACCCTCCCAGATTGTCTGCTATTGCTCAGGCTCTGATGTCGTCTCTTTATTCCCTTCTTCCCCCCTCTGCACAAATGTTGGTTTACACCAAAATTTTTGGATCACTGCCCACAACATTCCTATCGTGACTCGATAATTTTTAACTTCAGCTCACATATTTTTTTCTAAGCTGTGAACACTTTTCTAAGTGCATATTGGACACTTCTATGACAGGAATTTTATTTCAACTCCATAAAATTGAATTTATTTTATATGCCACCCCACCAATTTGTTCTTTTTTCTGGGGTTCTCATCCTAGAAAACACTAACATTATTCATTCTTTTGCCTGAAACAAAAAACCTGGGTTTAATATTGGATCATTTCTCCTTCATCCCTTACATCTACTCATAAACTAAAATCCAAGCTCTTTATGTTGGTCTAAAACACTTATTTATCTGACTCTTATCTACTTTCTTGATCTTATATTATTCTCATTTATTTCTATAATGTTACACTGGTTTTCCTTCTGTTTCTGTTTATTTTTGAGATAGGACATGGCCTTTCACATTTCTGGGCCTTTGACCTTTATATTTCCTCCTACTGAAGTCATGCTCCTTGCTTCTTTACCTGGTTGGAACATCATTTTCCTGGAGTCCTCAGATCTCATAAAACTTTCTCTGTGTCATTCTATGTAAACATGTGCATACTTGCATGGATGCACACACACATGCACACATACACACACATAGCTGCTAAGTGCAGAAACACAATAAAAATTTTCTCTTGTCCCCTTGTAGCACTGAGCACAGGAAAAACTTGTTTGGTAGAGTTTCCTTTCTCCACAAGGTCATTTAAGGACACAAGCAGATGCAGCTTCAGTCACAATTTACACATGACTTCAGGGTTCCGTGCAGTTCCAGGCACTGCCAGCAGATGTGGGAAGAAAATGCAGGACCAACGTTGGAAAAAACCTGGGAGTGGAAAAGTCATTCTTGCCCATATCCCAGTGACTAAAGCTGAGGAGATTGAGTGACCAGCTAAAGCAGTCCCCATGTGCCAGCTCACAGTCCTGTAACTCAGAAGTCTGGATGGGTTTAGTTGGGTTCCTCATTTGGGTTCTGAAAAGTCACAATAAAGGGGTTGGAGTGTTTGGACTTTCACCTGGAGGCTGTGGGAAAGAACTCATTTCTACTCATATAAGTTGCTGGAGGGATTCAACCACTTGCAGTCGTAGGCTATGGCCCCTGTCCCTGCTCACTGTCACCCAGGCACTGAGCTCAACTTCTAGAGACTATGCCCCGGACTGTCACAGGGTCTGCTCCATCTCAGTGACAGAGAACCTCTGTCTTATTAAATTCTCTGCCTTATGCTCCAATTCTCCCTGACTCACACCTTCACCTGGAGACAGCTGCGTGTGTGCTCCTTGCCCAGAGACCCCTGCCCATGGTTTCAGTGACACCTGGTCCACTGCAGAATGAAAATATTAGATAGAAAAGTCCACAAATAAAATTCATAAATTTTGAGTAATTTCTATTCCATGCCATTATAATTGTTCTACTATGTTGGTATTGTTAATCCCTTGCTGTGCCTAATTTACAATTAAACTTTGCCATAGATAGGTATACACAAGGGGAGAAACATAGATTACATAAGACTTGGTGCTGTCCATGGTTCCAGGAATCCACAGGGGTCCTAGAGTGTGCTCCCTGTGGATAAAGAACAGCACCACATCTGCACCTATAAAATTCGTAATCAGCTTGGGGGCACCAGGAGTGTCCCCTTTCCCCTGCACTGGATAGCTGTGTGTAGGAATCTCATCCAATTCACCGGTTACAGCCTCATCCAAAGGATTAAAGCCAATGAAATTCAGTCTTGGGCAGGGTTCTGAGGTAGCATCACTCAAACATGGCTCTTACTATCTTTGACATTGCTAAACCCTGGCTTCCTAGCAGAAGGGTAGTGACAGCAATGGGATATAGTGTAAGTATTTAATGTGATAATAGAAAAGTGATCAGTCAAGTGTTTGTAACTATTTTTCAATGCAGTAAATGATCAACAACTAAACACTAGTAGTTGTACAAATAATAAAATTACTGTTATATCATAATATTCCTAATCCAAAAAATCTTTTTAGAAATAACAAAACTATTGCTATATATAGCAAAGATTTTCAATGCAAAAAGTCCTCTTTAGACATATATGGAAACTGCATATTCAATTTAGTGCTGGAAGGATTTGTTGAACGTCTACGGTCCCTAGAGGTTAGAAGTTCTGTGTGTGACTAAGATAGTGTCATTCTCCTTCAAATCTTTTCAAGTTCAGACTTAGACACAACTACCTTAAAACAAAATGAAGCGCTTTCCAGTCTGAGCTAAGGTTTGTAACAGAAATGTTAACAAAAAAGAGATGGATGAACCAGGAACATAGAGTGTCACGGTAGATGTGAACTTTAGCAGGATGTAGAGTTTTAGAACTGAGGAGCAGGCCAGCCCAAGGGCAGAGAGGAAGGGTTAGCAGGAAAGTGTTGAGAATTTCATAAGAATGAAGTGAGGCAAAATTCAAGGTGACCAAGCCTCCTGGGGAAGTGGACTGTGATGTGAAGCAAGGGAAGAGTAGGAGGACCAAAGGTGCTAAGACGCGTCAAGACATCTGAATATTGCTCTGAGACAATGGAAAACCATTGAAGGATTTTTGACAGTGAAATAGCCAGAGCCAAGCAACGTTTTGGGCTAAGCAATGTTTCAGGAATAGAGAGCTGAAACATAAAATTATTCCCAAATATCCAATAACTCTATGTCCAGTCTATAAGCAAAGAGACAAGTGGGTTAGAACTTTAAATGCAAAACACTAATTGGATTTAGCAATACAGATGGCAGAAGGATGAGGAGAGGAGAGAAAAGCATTATGTTTATTTGTTAACAGCTCTATTGTATTATATTTCTGTGCATTAGTCAGTGTAAAATAAAATCTGCTTATTTTAAATCCTTTTAAATAGTGTTTAAATATTTCCTGATAATACAATCTGCTAAAGTATTTACCCTTGGTACAGATTTCCATTAACCTTGTTGCAGATTCTAAGCCTAAAACTGTATTTTTTAGGGGCCTCAATTACAGAGAAAAGCCTAGTGACATCATTATAAAGCCACATCTGGATAAGCTTAGAGTCTTTGTCTTTCTATCCGATTTAGGGAATTCAGCAAACTATAGAATACCACTATTAACGGATCCTGCATTTCAGATTATTAGGGTACCCTTTCCATAACAATCCTGACAGAGATGGATTAAAACCCTGGAGGCTGTAAATGATATAGAAAAATACCCAGGGCACACATACCAGGGATCTTAGCAAGGAATTCAGCTCTCTTGGATGTACCAGAACAAAGGGCAGAGATTAAACTGAAACTATTCTTTCCCCATGTCTCTTGTCAATATTTTTCATTATTTTGAGAGATTCTATGTGAACTCTTTGGTTCTATACAGGATGATATTCTCAAAAGTTTATAAATTTTCATTAAAATAATATTTCTATACTATAGATTTAAAAAATTAATGTCTAGGAAAACTTAAGTTACTTCTTTTAGTCAAGTTAATGATGAAATTGATTAGAAAGCATTTTTTAATTTACTCAACTACTTGATATCTGACATTGGAGCTGTCTTTTATAATATATTTGACTTTGTTCATGGCAAAGTTTGAATGCTCCAAAAACAGTGATTGTTTTTCTTTCTTTTACAAAGTAAATATATTTACTTATTTCTTAGTCCCAAGTTCTGCTGTCCCAGTTGTGAGGGATAGGAATCCAACTACTTCACTTGTGCCTTCCTGAGTAATAGGGTCTGTTCTCCAAGGAAACATGTTGGCTCTGTGGATTGGAAATGTAGTCTTCAGCAGCTCTGAATTCATACCCTAATGGCTGGAGAATAGCCTCATGGAATACTTACATAATTAGGAAACATTCTGATGGTCCATCTTGGATTATATGCCCAACTTGAGCATCAAAGCAGCAGAATCTGGTTACTAAGAGAAGAAAGAAAATCCTTGAGACAATTACACTGACATTGCACATCACTCCACATGTTGTCTCTTACAACCCTAAAACTTGGCTTCTTTGTTAAGTGTGAAAATATTAGGATTCTACTGCCAATAAGGTGTAGCCTTATTACCCATCTATATATTTATTGAGGATAAATGTGGCTGATGAATATGTCTTCTTTGATATCATCCAAATTTGTGTTCATCATTTTGAGAATTTCTCTTATTTTTTGTTACCTTTGAAATTTCCAAGTCCGCTGGTAGTGGCTTTTTTCTCAAAATAATAAATCAATTTTTAGATTCTTCTTCTAATTCTTTTGCCCTGCAGGAGGGCCTTTATTGCACCTCATTTTTATCTTCAGCATGAAGACATCATCACAAGATCCTCCTTACACCATCAGCAATGCACCAAGCTCTGTCATCTGCTTTGTCCCTACACTCTCAGTAGATTAAGTGCTTCATCCTTTATTTATGCATATTCAGCACATATATTTAAAACTATCACCTAACAGTTTCCCAGCATTGAGAAAATTGCTCAAGATATTGGGTTAAACTTCATGGAACCTATAATTACTGAATTGTAAATTGTTTGCCTTTTGTTTTGGCTAGCCAATTTAAATCTTATGGTTTACAGCCAGGTGTGATGATGCGCACCTGTAATCTCAACGCTCGGGAGGCTGAGGCAAGAGGATCATTGCAAGTTCAAGCCCATCCTGGGCTACAAAGTGAGTTCAAGACCAGTCTGAACTGCATAGTGAGACCCTGTCTCAAAAAGACAAAAATAAATAAATAAATAAATAAATTTATACTGTGGCTAGCACTAATAAAATTAATAAAACCTAGCAATAAGTAGTATTCTGAATATCAGCTCTATATTCCATGACGTTTTCATTTTATTGTGTTGGGGATTCATCCAAAGTTACTCAATTTTCTAGCCATAGACACAGACATAGCATAATGAAATAGTATAATATACTAATGAAATATAATTAAGAAACTAGTGAACATTAGTAGACTATTTAGACAGCATTGGCTAATAACTACTATGAACACTGAAATATTATATTGATATTAATAGAGTGAGCAGATCTTCACCCATAGGACAGCACGTTTTAATTCTATTGTAAAGCATAACCGCATGGACGTATATTTGATGAGCTGCTACTTTTATATTTAATTGTGTATGTGCATAACACTCTGGAGGTATATACAAGAATTTAATAATTGATATACTACTGGAAGAGAACTGGGTACCTCAGAAAAAGGGTAGAGGGAAATTTAATTTTCATGTAAGTTCTTTTGTATCTTTTAGATATTGTACCATGCTGTTACAGTTTGTGATTAGGTGGCCCCCAAAGGCTCATGAAGTCATAGGTAGGCATTTTTCAGAGGTGGCTGCCTTGGATCAGCTGATTATGGACTGAAACCACTACAGATTGTGAACTAAATAAATTTTTCTTCCCTTAACTTGTGGGTGTTGAGCATTTTGTCTCAACAGCAAGAAAAGTAACTAAGACACACATACACACAGATGGATGGATGGATAGGTAGATAGATAAATAGATAGATATGTATCATTCATTTAAAATTTAATCAATTTGCCTGAAGTCATAAAGCTAATTAATAACATAGCTAAGAACAGAATTGTAGAACTCTGATAATATTCTGACTCTCAAATTACATCCAGATACGCAAAGTAAAAGCATGACAGAAAGTTCCATTAAATTATTAGTAATGTTTAGTGGTGTCAAAATATTAATCCAACACTGATAAAGTCTTCACATTATCAATGCATTCTTAAAGACAACATGTCAATTAAAATGTCATTTATTCAAATTTTAGCATCAGATTTTAGAATTTAAAGCAAGCCTACTGACTTTTGATTTGAACCATCTGAACACATGCACTTGTACCCTGAGGAGATAAGTGTAGAAAATGTAGGTGGGCAGAGTGGGATATAGGTAGAAGAAGGGACTGGGTTTTCAGTACAGTGATGCAGGCTAAGCTTGAATTTTTATGACTCTGTTGCAGCATGATTTCACATCATCCCTGTTGCAATTAACTATTGGTAGGTATTAGTTACCTAGTGCGGCTATGACAAAACACCATAGGCTGGGAGCTTAAACGACAGGGGTTACCTCACAGTTCTGCATAGCAGAAACCCATGACTGCAGTGACAGCAGGTTTGCTTTCTTTTGAGGCCATGTCCTTGATTTGCAGTCCATAGCTTTTCTCTGAGCCATTTCCTGGTCTTTCCTCTGCAACTTTGAGCATCCAGGTTTCCTCCTCTTCTGTGGACACCAGTGAAATAGGATTAAGACTCATCTCATTGCCTTCATGTTAATGCAATTCACTTTAAATTTCTAATCCCCTAATACCATTATATTCTGAAATACTGGAAGCTAGGGTTTATACCCATGAATTTTAGAGGCACAAAATTCAACCCATAATTGTAGGTATACTCTGGGATGACTGTGAACAATTCCCTGCTCCCCGTAGTGAAAACTGAACAAATTTGAGCCTTTAAGAAATAAAGCCTAAAAACATTCCTAGAAAATGTTTTGAGGAATATTGATGTGCACTTCTTTCACACATCCATCCACTCACCTCTACTGAGTATTACAGTGTGGTGGAATGATACAGTAGTGTTTGCCTTAGGATTGGTGCAGTGCAGACAGGCAAATGTGCTTGTCATTTCCCTCACTGTTTACACCTATCTCGTGTCACTACTCTGCTCTGCTAGAATTGTGGATTGACAGGCTTAGCTGTCTTCTTCACTGAACCGTGATACGTGGAGAGTATCTTTCACATTCCATCCTGAACATGTACATAGTAAGAGGATGTGCTAGTCAGCTTTCCAGCATTGCAACAAATACCCAAGATAATCAACTGATAGATAGAAGGTTGATTTTGGCTCACAGTTTTGGTGGTTTCAGCTCATGATTTTGTGCCCATTGCTTTTGGGCCTGTCAGGCAGTACATGATGGCAGGAAGAGTGTGATGGACAGCCATTGAGTTCATGGCAGGGAGGCAAAAGAGAGAGGTAGGAGGAGACTGAGGGCACACAGACTCCTTCCAGGACTCGCTTCCTACGATGCCCCTGACACCATGTCTTCAAGATTTTACTACCTCTGGAACCAAATTTGACCACATGGACTTTTGTGGTCAATTGTCCATAGCAGAGAACAATAAAATGAACTCAAGAAAGAAAGAATTAAAATTTTTAAAAACTCTCATGTGAAAATTGCCTGTCATTGTGTGGAAAATGTGTAGAGATGTGAGACTGGCAGAGATGTTGGGAGACAAGCCTGTCTATGAGTGGATGCCCTCAGTTGGTTGGCGTCAGAGAAGTGACATGGTTACCAGAGGACGGGCCTAGGGGAATGCTTTCCAGGATCTTGGTATCCTGAACAAAGAATCAGATAAGGCACAATGAGAAGGTAAAGGGGAGGAAAACAAGAAGTGCAGAGTGAGAGAGCTGTGTATAGACAGATGCACAGCAGCTAAAAGGATAAGGTGAGGAATCTTTCATATCTGGAATTCCTGGGTTGGCTTCTGCCTCATGCAAACAGGGGTTGGGACAGTGGACCTCTCAGAAACTCACGTAGTCTAGTGCCAGATTTAAACTGTCCTACAGAAGACTCATTTGGTTTTGTAACAAATGTAAATGAAGAATTGAAAGTAGCACTCTTCTGATTGGTTCTAGGTACAGTGCTCAGGATGCAGAGTCATCCTGGGTCCTGTGCTCTGTGCATGCCCTCTGTGTCTCCAGGACTTTGATGGATTTTGCCCAGTTGTCTGATCACTTTTGCCCCCACTCGGATCTCCTACTCCACTGTGTCCTCATGGTTGATGTAGCCCTTGGGTTGGTATTTTCCTCCTCTTCCTCTGGGGTATAAGGCAACACAGACTATGGCAAAGCTCATAAACACACAATTGGTGCAAAAGCCACTGAGAGGTAAAAATACACATTCTCCTAGATAAAAATTACACATTCAGTTATAATCAAGTACAAACTTCGTCCTAGATAAAAATTACACATTCAGTTATAATCAAGTACAAACTTTGTCAATTTTCTGAAGTCACCAGGAAATTATTGCATAAATTTAATGTAACTCAACCAAAAATCAGTACTTTAAAAACATTTTTATTTACCTTTTATTTTTTATATTTTTGAGATGGGATCTTGCTATGCTGCCAAGGCTGTCCTAGAACTCCTGAGCTCACTCCAGTGGTTGTCCTACCTTCGCTCCCAAGGGGCTGCAACTTCATATGTGGGCCAGATGTGTGGCAAAATTGGTACATATTTCAAAAACAAAGTGCCTATTCTATTAGGGATGGGAAACTTTGAGTGTTGGGGCAAGACTCAAGATGTAGACAAAGTCCTTCTGCCTGGTCTTAAAGTACCACCAGTACAGTTACTGTGCCGCCCACTTGTATTTCAACTTAGAATAAGGGGGAAAGAATTTAAGTAAGAAAAATATTGCAGTGGAATTTTAAGAAGTCTGCTTCATATGCACCGCCTTTTAAGGGCTATTTTGCAGTGATGATTTTGTTGTATTGGCCCATCTATATTTTTCTTTCCTATTGTGGAATTATGTATAAGTCTACAGCTCCTCAGAATATGTTACCAAATATGTAAATATTTGATATCGATTTCATGTGGGAAGATTGGAAAGTCTCTTTCTGCCACTTATGTGGCTTATTATGCAAAACTCTCAAGAGAATGCTGGCCATACATTCTGTTGAGTTGGAACTCTGGGTGTCAAAAAGACAACATACATAATTTTAAGAGATTTCCCTTCTGCTGAATGACAGCTATAAAGTTAATCCTCATTTTAAACATATAAATCAAATAAGTAGTTTGCTGCATACTTTAGTGTAAACTGAATTCCAACTTTTGAATGGATATTTCTCAAATATAGACTCCATGGAAAACTTGCTTTGCTGAAGAAAAATTATCAAAATTGAAGTTTGGCTTTCATATTTTATATTATTTTTTTTTTACTGGCAGCCATATTCTATTCTATCACTGTAAATACACAATCTTAAAAGATGTGCTGTATATAAAATTACATTATTGGTATTAAAGTTAACTAACTATTAATCACAGCATGAAAGAACAATACCAGTGTATAATTCAGAAAATAAAAGTCTTACATAATTACACCATGAAAGATCTAAACAAAATTCATCATAATGGTGATGGTGGTGAAACTATGCATCAAATATAATTTAGAGAACGCTGTTTTCTCTGGGACAAATAGATGGGTACATATTCATTTATTTTCCTTCTTTGCTGATGAGCATAGTAGCACAGCTAAAATGAATTTAGATCTTATTAATGCTCTCATATATGTACTTTACTGTGTTATATGATTTTTAAAAGATTCTGAAAAATTAACATTTTGGAGTAATAAGAAAATATGCTAGGCTTACCTTGAATTTTGTTTCTGTAAGAGTTTTGATGCTAATAGCCTCTTTGTAATTTCTTATTAATCAGTGAAGTTTAGTTCTTCTTTAAATTAGTTCTTTCTTTAAGTAGTTCGGTCCTTTTACAGGAGACACAATAATTTGTAATCTTACACAAACATTCTTCTCAAAAACATTTCTTATTTTATCTTATAATTTACTGAAGCAATATAAAATAATTTAGAATCACTGGTGTGTGTGTATGTGTGTTTGTGTGTGTGTGTGTGAGAGAGAGAGAGATCATTTAAATGAAATTCTGTTATTTTTCTCTCTTCAAGGTCAATGACTATGCATGTCCTACTCTATTTTTTTTCTCACTTGTTGTTTTGGTTTCTCTTGGTTTTTGTTTGTTTTGAATATTCTCTGAGGGGAAAAGGACAGTTTGTGTTCAGATCACATAAAAGTGAAAATGACAGTGGTAGTGTTCTGCCTTTGTACCACCTATAAACTACCACTTCCTTCCCAGAATACACATTTTTAAAGGTATTGTCCATCTAGGAAACATACAGAAACCCAATACTCATGATCTGAGGTGCTTTCTCATGGATAGAGACAGACAAACAAACAGATTTATCTCAGCATTTCTCCAATCCCATTAATCTGAATATGCAAATGAGCATAATTAATTTTTAAAAAATTATTACTACATGATTTCAGTACATAGCCATTATCATGGGGAATTTGTTCCTCTTAATTCTGTGTGTGTGTCTGTGGGCTTCCCCCACCCTTCCCTGCTCCCTCCAGCTCTTCCCTTCTCATTTGCAAAGGCTTTATTTCCATTTTTTTCTTCAATTCTCTCTTTTAACAAAAAAAAACCCTTTTCTTTTTCTTCCTTCTCCTCTTCCCCCATCTCTTATTCTGCTTCCAGTTTGAAAAAGATCTCCCTACCTTCTATTATCTATCTTTTATTTTGCTCTTTACACTTTGGGTTTCTCTTAGAAGAAAAACCATGTGATATTGAAGTTTGTGGGTCTTGTTTATTTCACTTAACATTATGGTCTCAAGGTGCAACCATTTTCCTACAAAAGTCTCAAGACAAGTCTTCTTTATGTTAGAGCACTATTTCACTGGTTCATTACCCTCAGTCTATAGGTGATCTCTGTCTGTTGCAAACTTGTTGTCATGTCTTTCTGGGGAGTTCATAGTGGTTTCTCACTTGTACTGAGCACCAAGCCCAATACCAGTTGACCAAATGCCATGTATTCTCCATACAGCATCTCTTAGGCCCATCTGGATAAACACCCTCATCTCTGACACTGGGAACCTGCTGCTTCTTGACTGCTGTTCCCTCCAGCACCCAAGCCTCTCCCACCACTGTCCTGGTGGAAGAGTATTCCAGTAGGAGCCACCAGAGACTGCCCTGGCCAGATGGATCCCAGGTCTCTGCTCTGCCGTGGAGAGCTGTTTTGGTCAGATCCTGTACTCTTTTGCCTCTGGGTATGGCTCTTGTCCAGCCTGGTGCTGACCCCAGTGAGGCTGTGTCAGGAATGATGGTGGAGGAATGGCATCCTCCCTGCACTACTCTTTCCTTGTTGAGTCCCATAGGAATAGTGGCTGCATTTGAGTTTTTTAAAGAGTTTAAGAAAACAAGTATTTTTGTTTTTACTCTGTACATCAATCTGAGAAAACAAGCAATGGCATCTTTTTGGGATGATCTGTGTCTTCTGAGATCCAGGGCATCATGTCCTGCTCTTTCTCTCAAGGTGAATTCTTAAAAACTTTTTCCATGTTTGTTATAAATGGCCTTCTTCTGGAGCACCTCAGGGGTTGTTCTGTGACACCCAGACATACCTGGATCAATATTATACCCAGATTTGTCCCTTCTTCCACAAATTGCTCCATCTGCAAACCGCTCCATCCTCACCCCCAGTGCCAAGGGTGCTGCCCTCCAGTTTTTGTGCAGATATGCTTTTAGTAGGTGTTCCTCTTCCATGACTTACCAAAGAAAAAATATCATATTAAGATTCTCCAGAATGCAAAATGAGAGAGAGAGAGGGAAAGAGAGACAGAGGTGGAGAGACAGAGAGACAGAGAGGTAAAGAGATGGAGAAAGGGAGGGAGAGAGAGGGAGAAGGAGTAGCAGAAGCAGAAGGAGGAGAAGGAAGAAGGAGGAGGAGGAGGATGAAGACTGAGGGATGGAGGGAGGGTGATGGAGGTCCACTTATAATTAATGAAGAACATACCTACTAGTACAATACACCTACATTAGGTGTCATGATAGGAGGAGAAGCAATACTGTGAAAGCAGGAAAGAGTAATTTATTCAAACTGGAGGACTTGGAGAAGCCTTCCCCTCGGACTTGGCATGTGATTTGCATCTTGAGGGTGCCTGAGAGTTTGCTGACAAGGAAATGTGTGGATCTTGCCTGCAGAGAGAAGGTGGCTTTCGAGGGCAGACACTCTACTTTCTTAAGCTGCACTATCAAGTATAGGGCTAGGTTTGAGTAAGTGTTAAATTAATACTAAAAGAGTGATTATGAGTCTTCATGGAAAACCATTCTCAAGTGATACTTCTCTAAGCTGATGCCATATTTAATGGTGCTTATGAATGGTTACAGCTATTATTATCACCAAAACCCCACAGTATATCTTCCCTCCACCATCATATTCTATTGAAAACACTGATTCACTCATTTACTCTTTTCTTGCCATGGTTAGCCAGATGCTTATTACTCTCTGTAAGTTTCCTTATTAACCTCCACTGCTTCGTAATGTGTCACATGAGCGTTATCCTTCCATGTGTCAAATGACACTGAAATTTCTCAAAGAATATGACAGTAGTAAATATCAATCTCAAAAGAAATCTTCAGTTTTGCAAGAAGTGCTTAGCCATGTGATGTAAGTAACATTCAGATGGCAGCCCTGGGGAATTATGTCCAGGGGAACCTCAAGCCGGCTCCTCACTCCTTCCTTCTGCATCTCTTCCTGTCCAAGGCCACTTGGGGGAGTGCAGGAGTGTGTAAGGATGGTACTGTGTGTGTGTACATGTGCACACAGGGTGTGCTATGTTTACATTATTTTAAAAAACAGGAAACAAAGAGAGTATTAGAGATAGTCATAGCCTGGAAAAGAGCTGTCTGAGAATGCTGTCTGCCAAGGAGAAAAGAGGGAATTGAGAACACGTCACCCCTCACTACCACTCTGCTAGTCATGGCTGTTTTTGCCTCGCAAACTACTGACTGACAACCCCCAGCAGGCAGGGTGTGCAGCTCATGTCTCCTGCTGCAATCACGATGGACAAGACAGGTCCTTCCTTTCTTCTTTCTAGCTTTATTACTGCACCAAAGTCTTAGTACTATTCGGCCGCTGAGCATGGCCAACGTATTTGGAGTCATAGGAGATGCCTATAAAAAGATGCACCTTTGTTCTCAAGGAGTTTATAACATCATGACTCAATGGGGCTAGTGTAAGGAGGCTCACGGGAGAGATTTATCAGAAGGGCAAATTACATAGGAGAGTCAGGAGATGCTCCATGGATAATACAAGTGATGAGCAGGAACTTGATAAAAGGGAGAAATGCAGATTTCTCCAATGAGGTGGAAAATGTGATCATGAGTAGAATTTGTTGGGTTTTGTAATGTAATTTCTATAGGTTTTCGATAGGAGTCCTCACTGAACCAAAGTGATTCCAGCTGTGCAAGTTAGTTTACAAGCACTGGACTTATCCTGCTGAGGACCAGTTGCTCACCCGCCCAAAGAAAAGCATGTTGGGCTGGGGATTTAGCTCAGCAGCACAACACCTGCCTGGCAAGTGTGAGGTCATGAGTTCGATTCCTGGTACCAGGGGAAAAAACAAAAACAAAAACAAAAAACAAAGAAAAGCATGTTGCAAGTTAAGGCTTCTGCAAGAAGCAGAAAAGCAAGGATGTTCAGGCTAAGGAAAGTATGTGTTTACTAGTTATAAGGTCAGAATCTGAATTCCCTGGAATCAAGAGGCTGAGCAAACAGTTGTGGAGCAAGGGATGGCTACCCTACGGCACAGATGGATGCAACCAGACAGAGCCGTGCACTCTGGCATAGCTCCCTCCTCTCCTGGCATCTGTGGAAAACACACACGCTCTTGTGTCCACAGCCTAGGATGGCTTCCCACTCGGCCGTCACCTGCCAGGGGTGCTCTTGTTGGCATGTCAAAGGACAAAAGGTGTAGGCAGGCAGCGGCTGGAGTGTTCCCTAAGTTTTAAACACCAAAGTGATCATTTGTAGGAAAGACATATGGAAAGGAGAAAGGAAAATTAATGGGGGAAATGCTGTTCTTTTCATTTATGAAACATCAGGAATTCACCAGAAACAGAACCAACTAACACGAGTTACATCACAAAGAAGCAAGAACAACTACTTTTAAATTTTTTAATAGGAGAAACAGACAAGAAGATATAAATTCCTCAGTTTACACCAGGAGCCCAAAGACAACCATTGCCTACTTATTGGTTCATTTTGTAAATTGAGATCAATGGAATTCTCTGAACAATAGCATGAAATCAATTGTAAAATAGCATATAATTCATGGCCAGTATTGTAAATTATAGTTTGCCTGACAGTAATCGGCGAGGTTTCCATGTATTGGGATGCATTTCCTTGTAACACGTCTGAGGATAATGCCTGTGGATCCATTGCTAATGCATATTAGAGTGATCTGTTTTTCCCTGTCCACAACTCCCTATGTTTGATCTTATGCAAATGATGCAATCAAGCAAATGGAAAACAAGATGTTGTTGCTAAGGGGCTCTGACAAACAGTGGCCTTACGTTTCCGGGCTCCCCCGCCCTCCATTTACTCGGCTCAGATTTGTGTACATACCTGCACTCGTGTGAACCCATCGATCCACTGCGTCGCCCTTGAAGAGCCTAATCACATCTGGAGAGACGCAGCACCAGATCTGCTGCCCTTACACCAGAGGAGAGGGCTGTCATTAGATTTCCTCTTTGCTTTAAATTTTAAATTGGTAGCTTTGCCTATGGCTTCACTCCCAAAGAACACCTTAGCCCTGCTTCCTTGTAACCTTTCTTTGCACCTTTTAATTAATTTTTTTTAGAAAAAAAAAAATAACCACCCATTCCACCTGCTTCTTTTTTACCCAACCACTTCTTTTCTCTCCACCTGATGTCTCCTCCTCTTTTCTTTTCTTATTTTCCCTTTGCTGTTATTTACTACCTTCTCCCATTTCACCTGGAATTTCTCAATCAAGCCACCAGCACGGTTTCCCCTCCCATAAATCAAGTCAGATCCTATCCTTTTCCTTTACACATGGTTCATAATTTAAAGAACATTAGTGATGCTTTGTCTTCTTACAGAAAGACACTGAGAAGAATCTACTTCAAGATGGGGCATACAAGCATAAAAATCAAAAAATCTATTAAGTCATACAGGCTTCCTTTGGTCCTATGGAGTTGATAGTTTTCAGATTTTCAGAATCACAGAAAATCCCCAATCTCTTTCTGCAGTGACATCATAGTAATCAGAGTTCCCAAACCAGAAATGTGACCTAACAACTTACTTTCCTTTGTGAGTTTACTGAAAAAAGATATTCGATGAAGTTTAATTCTGCCGAGGTCTTGAAAGTCTTGGGGCTGCATAGTCATCCTAACTAATCCCAATGGAGTGCTAGCTGAGGATGTGGTGCTCACAAATCTCAGTCTTCAAGACACATACTCATGTCTTATCTCATGCACACTTATGCCTCTATTCCTATACCACAATTTAATATCTGACTTCACTCCCTTACAACATGGCATCAAATGAGTCACTGTCACTTTGGGGGTCCAGTCTCCTTCCCTGAAGGTGTGAAAGCATCCAGTTCTTCTACTGTTCTTCAGCACCTGAAGCTTGGTCATCCCCAGTATTGTCTCCTCCATGTGGGAGGCTGGAAATAGGTACAGACCTGCGAATCCAGCAGACCTGCGCAGTGCACACAGGAACTGTGCCCTGGCCTTTGTGGCCCCGTCTGCCCACAAACACCCACGGCTTCTCTGTGGCTTGGCCCATGGACTCCATCTGGAATTCCTCCTTGGAAACAGCTCAGGACCTCTCCTGATAGCCTGCATATTTCCCTTCCCTGATTAATATCTTTTCCCCATCAGTCTACATTACACACTTCCTGTTCTTCCCTAACCTTTTATCCAAACTTTGAGTCCTCTCTCTGTCCCCTCGGTGATGGTCTAGACTGTCCCTTGCTCTTCTGGCTTCCTGACCAGGCACATGCTATTTTGTAGACAGTATTGACTTATAGCTAAATTATGAATTTATCATTTGTCTTAGGGAAATGCTGATCAGAATTACATGCACGACAGAGATGGGATCAGATGTAGGGAAAACAAAAGAAAAAGCAGCAGTTCAGTATGGTCACTATATTGAGCTCTGTCCCTGTAGCACAGACAGCACGTGTCGGAGGATTTCAGAGGACAGAGCTGTGCCTCCAATGTTAGCCTCATTAGGATCCTCAAGGTAAAATAAGTTCCTCAAATCCCAAAAGTATGGGGAGGGAAGAACAATACAATGATGAGATAAACAAGGGAACAAGACAGTGCTTGCTGAGCTGTCCCGGGCACCCTGTTCAATTTGGAAAACCTAAAGTTATAGTGGACTTTTCAGTGTGTCTAGCGATGTCTCTCAGACACATCTTAGTGGTGTGGGAAGCATTATGCACACAAAATGGTGAGATTTTTCCAGAGCTAGGAATGGGAATAGCTCACATAGGAGAAGACCGAGGGGAAGTAGGATGGGAAACCTAAGGACCTGCAGAGTATGGCTTTGTGATGAGTGATCAAAGATCATAGTGAGGAGCATGGACCTATCACAAAAATTCGAGAGACTGAACTTCATGTGGTGGACAAGCACTGGTCCCATCCACGAGACTGGTAGAAGAGGAGGGCAGTCACTAGCTGGAGGATGCAGAAAGCAGATCCTAGGTTTAGTTTTGGAAATAGTTCCAAAGATGATTAAACAGTGGGGTAACTACACTGAATGTTGAAATAATGGAGTCGAGGTGAAGGGCATTGCATTTGAGGAAGTTACAGTGAAGCCAGACTCGGAGATGAGTCATTACGGAGGATGCTGGAGTTGCCAAAATGCAATTGTGATTGAAAAGAAAACAGAGCCAAGACTGAGGTCATTGAGGAAAGGATGAGCGAGACAGCAGAGGTGCCGCAGGGTGTGTGCTGCACAGGCTTGGGACGCGTTCTCTTCTAAGTTATGAACTTGTATCGCTAAACTATTTTTCTCAACTATGTTGTATATGTATACCATAGACTATTTGAAAAATATATATAACTTCTAAAAACCTAAATCACCTCTGTGCCCTCACGGTAAGAAATGGCACTATTTTGGTCTGTCTTTGTCTTCTGTCCTGCTGTGAAACATTAGTGCTCCACAATCCCTATCTTAGTGTTCGGATGGCAACAGCTTTGCCTTAGATTTTAATGGTGAATCTTCTTTTTCCTTTGGCTTGACAGTTGTGCTCATTAGATTGTTGGAGGTTTTTGGGCCTTCGGAGACATTATTATATTTCTGAGAAAAGGAAATGGCAATTGAGTCAGGGACATTGAGGGCAGCCTCTGGTCTTCCTAATAAATAATACTTCTAATTACTCATCTCATGGAGCCTACAGGTAGTGTAGGAAAATCTGAATGAAAGTTTTTGTACTCAAAAACTTTCCATTCTTCTGAGTGGGATATGAAGACAGAAATAAATGACAAAGCAATTTTGGGTAGGTTTTGGTAGTGACGATAGGGAAATAAGCAAGAAGCATATGACATAGTTCTAGTGCCTGGGGATGATGGTGGCCAGCTTGTTCAACTATCAGGGAAGACCGCTCCAAGAAGGGTCAGCCTGATAAATGGGGAAAGCCAGCCAAGTGTGAGGGGAGAAACAGATTTTAGTGAGAAGGAATAGAACTTCAAGGGCCCGAAGGTGTGAGCTTGAAATGTGAGAGGAAAGAAATGCATCCAGGGTGCAAAGGTAATGAGAAACAGGTATAAAGCAAACAGCATCCTGCAGACCTTTATTAGATTCCATTCAATGGGCAGCAAGAGGCCATGGCAGAGTGTTGCTCCAGAGAATCGAGATCCCTCTTGGTTGAAATCTTGCTTCTTCCCTGAGAACATGGCAGTGGTTAGAAAGTGAGGCCTGTGGCTTCTGCCGTCAATATTCGTACCACACCCCCATGTCCCCTCCTAGCAGCATGGATTGTCTCTGTTCCTTCTATGTCCAACTCTTCCCTCTTGCACTAGACTCGATTTTTCCCATATTTAAGAACACATCTCTAGCAATCCTCTCTTTTTTTTCATTCATCACCAATTTTTTTCTTCCATGGTAGATCATTCCCATCTGCACCCAAAATACTTTGCTCTCATTTAAATTATTTTTCAAAATCTTTGTCTAACTCTTCTGAAGTTCTGTCTATTGATTCATTTCTCTGCTTTCCCATTTAACAAGACTTCTAGAAGAAAATATTTATACTGACTACCTTAACCCCTCTTCTTCCATCCTTGCTTATACTGGTTGAAACTAGGCTCTGGTGCCCACAGGTATACTGAAAATTCCATTGCACAGTTTCTAACCACTGCCAAATTGTTAACCCCACTGCTCCCTTGTTAGTTTTTATGTCAGCTGACCCCAATCCTTACGGAATTTGCTGCTCTTGACTTTTGGGACCCTGTGATCTTACTGTTTTCCTCATACATTGCAAAGTGAGTCTTTCTTTTCCTCCTTGGCTGATTTTTGCTGTTCACTGGCATTGTAATGGTAGTGCACCAGGGTTCTGCTTCTCACACCTCTGCTCTAGCTACACTTACGTCCTTGTGTACGTAAGTAGCTCTAGCTACACTTGCGTCCTTAAGCACTACCTACAGGAGTGTAGTTCTAGCTACACTTACATCCTTAAGCACTACCTACAGGAGCGTGACTCTCCCAATCATTTCTCAAATCACAGCCTCTTCCTGTACCCTAAACTTGTATTCAAATTGCCCGCCTGACAGTTTCACAAAGTTGTCTAATAAACCTCTCCATCTGACCTTGTCAAAAGTGTGACCTTTTTATTTTCCTTTCCACGCCCTTCCTCAACAGATGATGGCTCTTTCATCCTTCCCTTTGCTCCAGCCAAAGCCCAGGGTCATCCCTGAGTCCTCTCCTACCTTACCACGGGACACTTTAATATTTGGTTGAAATTCATCCTCTGAGAGGCCAAAGTTCCCACGCAGCGAAGCTGAGCTTCCTGTCTTGAGCCCTGTGTGTGCACAGATTTTTTGCAAACTTCTGTAGAGGAAAAGCTGACCACTTACACACATATCTACCTTCAGGTAGGTGTATGTGTGTATACATAATTTTTTCTTTATATTTGAGTACGAATAAACAGGACTTTCTTATGTCCTTATTCCCTTGAACTTAAAAGAACAAAGGAGCTTTCACATATAAGCATATTCAGATAATTTCTGACATTAGGGATTTTTACCCTTTTCTTAATAAATGAGGTATAAAATATATTGCAGCACTGAGCTACAATCTAATAGACTCTCTACTGACCACCAGCATGATGTTTGTTCACATTTGTCTCTCTTGATCTTAGTTTTCTCATCTGTCAAAGTTTAGAGTGACTAAACTATGACCTTCATCCAAGGCAAAAAGCATTAGATTCCTATCAGATTCATCTGAGTCCACTGCTCTCCTGATTTTTAACTTCCTGAGTTTCATGGAATTCTGGTCTGAATTAAGGCACCCCGAGTCAGTCTTGCTGATGTAGACGGGATGCAGCTGCTCCTGTCATCTCTCTGTGATCCCTGGCCATGCCACAGTGCTTGGCCACCAACTTCAAAGTGTCCCTGCGGGGTCCCTTCCAGTCGCGGTGACTGAGGAGGCCCCACTTTACCTCAGCACCATCAGATACCTACAGGGCAGCAGTGGTAAAGACAGCATGATTTAATGGAAAAGACCAAGACTCCCATCTTGCGACCACTTTCTAAGGTAACTGTATTTACTGTAAACTGACCATTTCCCTTTCTTCTCATGACCTACATGTTTAACCAATTGATTGTGCTTTGAGTGAAAATCAGAGCATTCTCTTCCTAGTTTACTTTTGCTATCAGTGCAATGCAAAATCTATTTGACTGAATTAGGTTGCATTTCATTAATCTTTTAAACATGAAATTGTAATGGTTCAAGGTTAATGAGATTTAAGAATATGTGTTACTTAAGTTGTGACTAACATACTTCAAAAAAAAAAAAAAAACCCAGAAAATACCGATTATTTTTAGAAGCAGAAAAGTATGAATGATATTTAAACCTTGGTAAATTTGATGAAACTTTGGTTACATGACTTAGCACCTTTGTAAATGAAGGATTTAGAGTATTTCAGAAAAGAATTAGGAAATTACAGATTAATTTATTCTGATGCAAGAGCTATGGTATCTCTTGCACAGGTTGACAGGTAGAAAGCACTGGAAAAGTTTGGGAGAAGCAGAGGTTGTTTCAGGGAAGGGTGCTATCCTACTTTTAGTGGCCATTTTTCATATTTAGCCCAACTATATCTAGAGCATCTCATTCATGAATTCTTTATTCATTCATTAAAACATGTTTTCAAAATTTACAATATGCTGGACAGTGTCTCGGACACTGAAGTTGCCAAATGACTTTAGCATCATTTTTCCTCTTAAGGGGTTCATTGCACTGGATCAGACAGTCATGTTAATAAATAATGATGACCCACATTGTGAGTGCCATGCTAATGCCATGTACAAAGTACTGTGGGACACAGAGGACAGGGCACTAGCTCCACCTTGCACCGGGGTATCAGCAAGGAGCGTTAGGGACAGCTTAAGAAAGCAGAAGGTATTTGCACAGAACCTGAATAACGTGAAGGTCAAATAATAGTTGGTCAGGTAGACAGAAGAAAAAAGGAACCTGGCAAACAGAATTACGAACACAAAGTCCTTGTTACAGGCTATCTATTTGCATTTCAAAAGCGACTCCTGTTATCTTCAAATATGCTTTAAAATAATTTAAATATCTCATTTATGTTTAACAGAGGCATTGAACTAAGACTAGACTCAGAAAATGATTTACCTGGTCATAGATATTCAAGAAAACAGTCAATTTGAAAAAGTCAAACAAGAGTTTGACTGACACTTGTCTATTTGGATATTACCGTAGCCTGTTTAAGGGATGAAATATCCTTAACTGTACTTTATTCTAATGTATCTTATTGCTATTAATTTGTCTGGCTGTTAATTCATATTGGAAGCCTTTATTTACAGGAATGCAGTGGAGGAGTGAGACCTCGCGAATAAAAGGTGTGTTGCTAAATGAATTCTCCTTTCTCCTCTTACCCTAGACTTAGGAGTATTTACTTCTCACCACTTCCTCGTGAGTGCATGCACCCCTGTTGGGTGCACAGACAGCTCGCGGGTCACACTGCACACGGCACAGCTGCCCCCGGAGCACGTGGAGTCCCCCACTGTGACAGTTCTGGATTCTAAAACTGCATACGTACAGTAAGTAGAAATGCCGTCTCTCTCATACACCGCTTCATTCGAGAATCCCAGTGACTTCAATCAGGAGAAGGACTTGTGACATGAAATTAATTTTATTGTGATTAAATGAATAGAAGTGATTAGATCAGTGGTTCTGGGAACCTTTGATTGCTTACCTCTTGCCAACTTAATTTCCATCTTGTCCTTATACAAGCAAGCTGAGCCGTGTGTGTACACAGATTTTGTGCAAACTTCCAGAGAGGAAAAACTGACCATTTACATATGTATCTACCTTCAGGTAGGTGTATGTGTGCATACATAATTTTTTCTTTATGTTTGAGTATGAAAAAACAAGGACTTTCTTATGTCCTTATTCCCTTGCACTTAAAAAAACAAAGGCGCTTTCACATTATAAGCATATTCAGATCATTTCTGACATTAGGGACTTTTGTCCTTTTCTTAATAAATGAGGTATAAAATATATTGTACCACTGAGCTACAATCTAATAGACTCTCTACTGACCACCAACAAGATGCCTGTTTGTGTCTCTTGATCTCAGTTTTCTCATCTGTCAACGTTTAGAGTGACTAAACTATGCCCTTCATTCAAGTCCAAAAGCATTAGATTCCTATCAGATTTTTCCATGTAAACTCTTGTACTAGCTTTCACGTACCTTTGAGCTCACCATATTACTTGTCCCGAAAGATTTCCCACTGCTGTAACATCTTACCTGAACTGTTTCCTGTCTGTTCTGTCACTTGCCCTTCTCCCTTCCTCTCATTCCAATGTGACGTTCAGCCCCTTTGATTCTTCCTTCAGCCCCCACATCCAAACCAGCTTTCAGGATGAAATCCTATGTACGTCAGCAGCATGGCGCCTCGTTCATGAAATCCTGCCTGATGGCCTCAGCTCTTCCGAGCACCAACTTCTCTGATTTCTGTACTTAGGTATTAACGCTGCATTAGATGGCTGCTTTTTGGAGGTTTTGTTTGTCTGTTCGTTTGTACTGGGAATCGAACTCAGGACCTTGCACTTACCAGGCAAGCACTTGTGCCGCTGAGCTATATCCCCAGCTAGATGGCTGCTTTTTTCAAGGAAAATTATGTGATCCTTTCTCCTCTATCTTATAAGTTTTCAAATATCTTCTTTTCCCCAAATTTTGTTCAGCAGTTTAAATTCAAAATCAATAATCACTCATACATTTTCATATTATCAGCTACTTGAAATTATAAGTAACCAGAGGGGAGGGATGATGTCATATTTTCTTTATGTCACCCAGAATAAGCATTTAATAAGCACTTGGGTATTTGAGGGGAATGAATTACTTTTGAGCTTTCAGTGTGGTTTTTTGCAGTGGCACAAATCCAAGCTACGACATGGCCTTTGAAAAGGCTGCACATCTCAGTTTTGACTTGAGTGAATGATCATGGTAATGTTCCCTTTTTCCATTCCCAGGTGGAAACAACCGAGAAAACTCAATGGGATTCTGGAACACTATATATTGTATGTTTCAAATCACACCCGTGAGTTCCCCGTTTGGACTGTCACCTACAACAGCAGCGAGCTTCCCCAGGCTCATGTGCTGCAGGACCTTGTCCCTGGTAGTGAATACCTCATCAAGTTGGGAGTAAGTACACTTTAGTTCTGTTACTTTTTCTGCCCCTTCTGTTTGTCCCGTTTTTTTCTCTCTCTCATTTATAAAAAAAGCAAATTACTAAAAACCTCATGTGTTGATATTTATATGGAGAAGCCGTTTCATATCCTAAATGTGAGTTCTGTTGGTCCAGTATCTGCGTTTTTCAGCATTATGCAAAGTGTTAGAATAACTGTCTGATCAGTAGATTTCCCAAAATCTAAGAGAAATTATTATTTCTATTATCTGAAGTGCATCATGAATGCTCAAAGCTCTCTCAAAAATGCTTAGATTAGTAAATTTATTTCCCTTTGGAGCTTGTGTTCATTGGAAAAACAGTGCCTGGTTTGAAACTTTAGATCTTACATTTTTAAAACAGGATTTAAATAACACCTAGATAGTTGATTGTACTATAGTTTATATTACACTTATTTCAGAAGAAAAGTCATTTAATAAGACCTCAGAATCAACATAGTTTAGAGGTTTGTCCAGGTAAATCATAGCATTTTTAATGCAGAAAGAGCACTTTCTTTTTTTACAAAGGTCCTTTAAAAGACCTTGATATTACTGTGGAATTTACACTCAGTAGTTCCTTTTGTTTTTTGATGAAATATAATCTTTTTTAAGTTTAATAGCACATCTGAAAATAACTGAATATAAACATGAGATTGTCCCTATTTGTTTTAAACACACTCTTCATTTTATAGCAATACCTATATAAGGATATTTGCTTTGATAAATGCCATAGAAAATATTCTGCTCTTGATTATGAATAAATTTACATTGATGTAGACACTGCGTATGCATTCATTTTACTTAACATGCTCTTGAATGCTCTGAACATTATACCATGAGAAAATAAGCTGCATTCAGCTGCTGCTGTCTGACTTGGTACCACGCAAAAGGGCAATCAGACAATGTTAAAGACCATGTTCAGGACTCACACCATGTGCCTCGGGCTTCTACACAGCAGCGCGGCTTACAAAAGAGCAATCTGGGTTCCTTACAGTGGTGTTACACAAGAAGTAAAATGTATTGTAACTTAATTTTCTGAAGTTAATGTGAAGACCAGGCTGTTTTCAAAACAGTGGTAGCATCAAAATCAAGAAAAGTTTTGATTTCTTGCAAGTAACCAAAATTATGAAATTACTGGGTTCCTGGATTTTACCAAATGGAAAAAAATGACATTAAAAAAAAAAGTTCTGTTGCTAAAGTGATTCCTAGGATAAGCTGTGCAATCAATCAAGATCCAAGTCAATCTTCTATATTTTATAATTCATTAATATCTTGAAAAATAAACCCCACTAACTTAGGAATCTGCTGCCTTGAGTTTTATTTCAGAGTTTGCCACTGTATAACCTAAGGCAAATTCACCTAATCGGACTGATATTTTCTTCCTTCAAGCCTAAAATTAGGACATTGAACTAAATGATTTTGAATGTTTTTTGAGCCCTAAAATTCTGTGATGCTGAAAAGATAGCACCAAACAATATCTTAAGAAGCCAAACAATATCTGTCAGCTGCTAAATAAGGTTGATGCAGGCTGTCATAAAGTGAAGTCCTTGCCCTGATAAACATGCTCATATTATTTTCAATTTCACTGTATTTATTAGGGCAGAAAATATTGTCATGTATTTTCAGGAAGTATTTAACTAAAAGGTTTTTTTAAACTTAACTCTGTTAAGCAGTAAATTAAATGAACCAGAACATTTTAGGTTCATCCTGGTTAATTGAGGGATTATTGTATATTTCACAGTTTCAATATAATAACTGGCTTTCAAGGTCATTAGATTAGTAGAGGGAATTCAGGTTCTCGGCAAAATAGGGTTTCCTTTATAGATAGCCTTACGTGTTGACTAAATGCTGCAAAAGAAAACATACAGATAACAAAGATTATAAGCAGCCTTTGGAATAGAGGAAGATACATGGAGATTTGAACCAGTATGATTTACTTACTCCAGACTTGGAGCAGAAAGGTTACTTCATGCAGCTTCACTTAATTTTTGCATTTGACTTTGGTTTATAATCTCCTGAAATACAGGGACTGCATCTTGCCGAATTCTATATGCAGGTTCAAACACAGTGCCTGGTGAAAATCAGAAGTTCAGTGAACAATTCTTGCATCGATGAATGACCACTAAATATAATTATTTCACAAAGAATCTGGGACTTTTGATGTAACTTAATAATTTTCTGGAAAACTTCAGGGTTAGGAATTGTGTGGTTTCAAAGTAGATGCTCTGGGGGCTGGGGATTTAGCTCAGTGGCAAAAGCACCTGCCTGGCAAGTGCAAGGTCATGGGTT
>NW_004955406.1:2183525-2197850 GCF_000276665.1 Chinchilla lanigera
AGTATTTTGAGATGTGATAAAAAGTATGATAGCTCCTAATAATGGTAGTAAGTTAGCAATTAAATAAGGAGACTACTAAGGCAGACAGATCTCAAGATATGCATTGTTTGATAACTTCCATATCATGGCCCTCCATCTGTCACTTGGTGAGAAGGAGCCACGATTTTGGGGAATAATGAGTTTGAAAAGATTGACATGGATAGAGCACTCTCATTTTTTCTTCATTCTTGAAAATGTGCTTTATTCCTAACACTTCAGGTCCCACTTAGCTGAAAATGAACTACTGGAAAGCAGAATGCTAGTTCTGGATCTCCTACTATCCATAAATTAAAGAAGAACTGATATAATTTCATTATTTATGCATTTCCTTGTCACAAATTTGAACCTCCTTTTTGCCAGATGCTACTCTTCAATTAAAAGTGGCATTATGACTCTGTGAATTTGGTTTTTAAATGGCTGTAACAAACCAAAAGCCATAGGAAATGGGTTAGAACAATTTATTTTAATGGCTCACAGGTTTTCAGACCTTAATCCATGCCACCATGTTGCTTAGTTTTTCCGATGAGCTGTCCACTGCTGTGCATACAGAGGCCTCTTGTACAGGCAAATGCAACAAAGTGCCAACTGGTTCCATCTCATGTGGACGGGGACACTTAGACTAGACACTTGGAAGCAACCTTCTAAGCATATGCAAAAAGAATGTGGGCAAAGCCCGAAGAAAACAAAGTTCACAAGTCATTCTTATTACTTCAGCAGCTTTCTACATCATTTCATTTGAATCAAAAATTCTCATACATTCCTTAGATTCTTGAGGCGTCTCTTTGTCAAATTTCCACTTCACAGGTCTCAGATGATAGGGTCCAAAGAACAGTAGTCTTTCTAATGATGTTTTCATTTACTTTAGAAAACATCATAATTCTCAAAGTAAATTTAAATTCTCGTTCTGTTTAAAAAAATATAAAATGTCATATGATACAGCACTTCTCTGAGGAGAGTCAGTAAAGAAGGTGGTTAAGACATGAAAAATTAAAATAGTGACAAGTAGATTATTAGAATTAATATTAGTAGTATATTAATAATAATTAGGAGATTATTATAATTATATTAGAATCAGTTTAAAAACAAGACAATACAACTTGTTTCCTTTGATACCCTGATTACCTCTTATGCCTATTTTTCTGCCATTTTTTTTTTGTAAACTTTTAGCACTTAATTTTTGGGCAGTGATTTCTTGTGCTAACAAGTGGCATGATCCAAAACTCTGAGTCAAGATTTGGACACACGGTCAATGGATGTTTCCTTATTTGCGCATTGCATTCTCAGCAGGAAATATGGTTTTCCCCTTACATGTATGTACACACAGCGCAGCTGAGGATCAGAGAAAACATGGAAGTTAATCAAGACCCAATCATAATGCAATTTCATGCTCAACTCATGATTTCAGAGGCCTGTAACTTGCATAAACTGATGAGAAATTATTCTGGAGACGTGAATTACTGCTCTGTTCTCAGCACAGGAAGTGAGCATGATCTCCATGTTTGTTGGCAATACATTATTTATTCTTATGAAAATTTGCAACTAGTTACAACTGGGCAAATAGTACTAATCTGTCATATAAGAAAATATGTAAAAACCAGCCAGCCGTCTTCTATCTCTAAGGAAAACAATGTTGACTGCTTTAAGTATCAGAAAAATCACTCCCCTCATATCTAACTGAAAAGCAGTGGGCAGGCCAAAATAAGTAAAATGGTGCTTAAATTTTTTATGCTAGTAATATCTATCTTCCATGAAAATGGACTAAGTAACTGTCTACTTTTTATATCACCCCATGATTTTGCTTCATTTTCTTATTAATTGTGATAAAATTTAGTGCTTTCTGAAAGATTTTTAAATTTCACTGTGTAAATTGTGGTTGTAAACTGAAGAAATATGAAACGTAGTTAAGTATAGTTTTTAAACATCATTGTTGCATAAAGATATAATTGCTAATGTTTGTTAGCAAGGATGGACTAATAAAAACCCTGCTCATACATCTCAACGTTCTGAAGAAATCCTTGTCCAGTAAAGTTAACAATTATTTGCACTTTATTGTGAAAGTGCACAGAAGTTTTGAATGTGTTTAACATTCATGTCACCATTTTGGACATTTGTGGTGTTTATTAAGGAAAGGGGCTCTTGGGATTACGTTAAATTTGTCGGCCATGTTTCAATGACGGTGTCGTCCTCTGACTCATAAGTAAATTATTTGACCTTCTAAGCCATTAGACATTCACTCAACAATGTTGCACATTGATTGACTGAGAAATATTGTTTTATTCAATCTGACATGGTATTGAAGTATAAACATATTGGCTCCTAAATCGTAAATAGAAAGCAGTTATATTTGGCATACATCTTTTCCTACCTAGATATAGTTGTTCAATCCTGAAGTCTCAGGCTCTAGTACTTTTCTCATGTGGTATGCATACACATGCCCATGGAGGTGTCCATGTGTGCGTGTTTGTGTGTGTGTGTGTGTATACCCGCCTGTGTTTCATTCATTCTGCAACCTTTATGTGAGCCTGCTTCCTGCAGGGCTGTCCATCCACTCAGTTCATGGCCTTTCTGGCCAGGTTCTAGCTCAGCTTGGTCTTTACTTCACACCTGCCTGGTTATTTCTGCTTACTGGAGATGCCTGCCTCATGCCCTGGTATTCCATTCAATGATGAACTTCAGCATCAAGACAGGTTTGTTTTGAGGGGTAAAGGCAATATCACTTAAAAGGGTCTAGAACTTTCGTTAGGAACTCCATTTCTTCCATGGCCATCTAAACTTTACAGAGCCCAAATGAGATGCTCACTTTTGCACCCTGTCCAGGCTTGCACCGGGGGTGGGTGTGCGGAGAGCGAGGCCAGCCTGGCCCTGACTGACGAGGCCATCCCCGAAGGGGTGGCCGCCCCCGAAGCTCTCTCCTACTCACCGGACTCCGTTAACATCTCCTGGACTCGGCCTGAGCACCCGAATGGTAAGTGAACTCTTTTAGCCTCAAGTTAAAAAGATGATTAGCAAAGGTAAATTAATATTCTAAATGGCAGCTTATATGTGGTGCTTAATTTTTAATGATCATTTTAGCACATAAAATACCTGAGATAGTA
Organism: Chinchilla lanigera; assembly: GCF_000276665.1. Classification (NCBI taxonomy): domain Eukaryota; kingdom Metazoa; phylum Chordata; class Mammalia; order Rodentia; family Chinchillidae; genus Chinchilla; species Chinchilla lanigera. The sequence goes on from NW_004955406.1 coordinate 2,186,660, forward strand.
TCATTGTCTGGAGTTGGGGAGATTGTGGCTTTTAGGTGAACATACAATTTTGGTGGCTCAAAAGTGCTCCCTTTTGATAGTTCTTGTGTACTGCATCTTATTGTTTAACGTGCTCCAGGAGAGGCAATGAGAACAGATGAGGAATCCTGAAGAACACGGTGTGGAGAGTGACACTGTGCTTTCAATGGCTTTCTGGTTTTTAACATCCATTGTTTCTTCCTTGGAGAAGTAGGGAGGTGGAAAGTTCATGCACATATTGTATTTCAGAATGCATTTGATTTAATGTTTATCTTAAAAGAGCCCAGTTAGAACTCTGTATTCTTTACTATACTATTTATAAATATTTCAACGCGGTTTTTGAACAATGCATACATTAAAGCATACACGTTTCCATACTTATTTAACATAAAGCAGATTGTGTATTTCTGCGTAATGTGCATGTCCTTGTCCAGTTCGAGAATTAAGCTAGCCAGCTAAATTTGCTAAAATAAAACTTCATTATAAGGAGTTTTCAATAGTGTTGGAGTAGAAATTGCTTTATTTGCTGATTTGAACTGTCTCCAGAATCCACACAGTGTAGGGTCATTGCTTCTCAGGGACTAAAACTTCAGGAAGGACATTGCATTCCCTTCCTCTTTGAGACAAATATCAAGGATTAATGTCACAGAAGTTGTTTAAAGCAGCTCATTACTGAAAATGGAAATGAACTATTTTAGCATGACTAAGAAGACTGGAAGAAAAAAATGCAGTTTTATTGGTTTGTCTTATGTTTACTATGATATGAATTATTCGAGCCATCTCATTTTAATTAAACTTTTGGCAAATGCAAGAGATATATTTGAGGTAATGAGGAGAGTTCCAATAATTAGAGTGAGTGATTATCTCAGCTGTTGAAGTTATTCCCGTACTATTACAAATTTATTAATAAAAATTAAATGGATGTCTATTTAGTACTATATTAAGCAGTTGGAAATCTTGTCACAGTTCTTATGCCACAAAGAAATCTATTCTGTAGGAAGCAGTGAAACTGCTGATGGTCTATTCTTATGAGATTGCTGTTAGAGGTGACGGGATGGGATCATTTGTGTAGTAGAACCTTTCCCTTCATTCCAATTGGTAGGTTGCAGCTTAAGCTACACCTGCCCTCAGAGCCTTTGGTTTTCTAGGGAAATACTTTTTAAGCACATCTATTGAGCAAGAAGAAACAGGCACCTGTGAGATATTTGTATTAACAATTTGATGATTCTCTAAAGTCTCACATTTAATACCAGCAGAATGTTCACAGTAAGACACTTAAATGTAGTTTTCATTTTAGAAATTTTCCACTAATCTTCTCCAGTTTCCCCAAATTTTCCAATGTTTCATTGCTATTATGGATGCTATTATGTCTAATACACAATAGCGGAGGGGTAATCTGCTTGTGGGAAAATACCGTATCCCTCTGTTTCCAAAGTCCCTATGCTTTTCCCCAAACTCCTGAGGCACAATATTAAACTCTATATTCTGCTATTCAGGTTTTTCCCCATGTATGACTCAAGCTTCACTTGCGTCACCTTGTGACACATCTTTCTTAGCCATCCTGGAATATATATGGCTTAATATAAGGTTGGAAGGCATAAGCGTGGGTCAAAGAGACCTAGAATTTTAAAAAAGTATCTCTGGTGTAAGACAGCTGCACTACTCTGATATATCTGCTACATTCCACAAATCCCAGTTTCCTCAGTTGTAAAACTGAGATTTTTACAACTACCTCCTACTACCTCCTTATCTTTATCTGTAGAAATCCACTTATTTTTCCCAAGCTAATCAGTTTTCTTATTCCATGAACTCAATCTACTCTTCCTTGAGTTTAAGTTACCTTTTCTACCCATTTGTCTGGACCACATAACTGCTTCTGTGCCTCTCATAGTGGTGCTTGAATTTCCTCGCATACCTGTCCAACATTCCTACACATGATAAGGACCATGAACTGCCCCTTCCTTTCCCTTCACAGAGTCCAACAGAATAACGCCTTTTGTTGGTGCCTGGTATTTAGCTCCTTTAGTGGTTTCTCATGAAAGTGGCTTTTGGTCACTGGTTGATATACTGTAAGTCCTGGCGCTGTAATGACACCAAGAGAGATGATGGAAAGACTTACAGACCAGACCCTGCCATGATTGTTCAGTGTATTTCATCCTGAAATGCATTTGTTCGGTTGTTCAGTGTCTAGGACCAGGTTTTTTGTTTTGTTTTGTTTTGTTTGTTTTTGGTTTTTCTCCCGTACCAGGAACCGAACTCACGACCTTGCGCTTGCCAGGCAGGCGCTTTTGCCGCTGAGCTAAATCCCCAGCCCCTTAGGACCAGGTTTTTCTTCTGAAAGCTTGAATCTTCTTTCTAATTCAAGCTTTTTAAGTTTCCCAGTCCAAATTTAATGGCATTAGGCCCATATTGCAATGTGTGTTACACTGTGGTTGTGTTTTGATTTCTAAATATGAGGCAGAGAGAATTACTACTGCACAATGAGATAGGCCTCGTCCTTATGATATAAAAGAAACCTTTCACGTTATCTGATGGTTTCTCTTATGTGAGAAATCCAAAGTATAATAAATTAAAGACAAAAATAAAAGATATGTAATAGAAATAAAGGGAGCTAGATCTTTTACAAAAGGAAAAAGGATCAAGAGATGGAGGGAAGGCAGAGGCAAAGGAGAGGAAGAGGATAGAACAAAAGTGAAGATGTCTTTACACACACATCGACTTCCCACAAAGAATGTAATCATTATGTACTGCAAACATGTACTAATAAAAATTAAAATTTGCATTTTCCTTATATTGTTCTCCTGTGTTCATTACTACATCAACAACTCTAAGAATAGTGCCTGGTACAAAATAGGTGCTCAGTTAAATACTGATGACTTAGGACTATTCAAAACCCAGGAACTAGCAAGTGCTTCAGTGGGGGTGGCATGGAGAAACTGGAAAGCTTACGAACTGTGGGTGGTGATGTTGAATGGTGTAGCTGCTACGGGAACAGTGTGAAATTCGGTCAAAACATTTACAATAGAATTGATAAGTGAACCAGAAACCCCATTTCTTACAACATGTCCAGAAGAATTATCAGGAGGATTTTGAGGAAGTAGTTATACACCAATTCACTGCAGTATTATTCACAATAGCAAACAGCTAGAAACCTAAACGTGTATGGGTAGGTGAATAGAATGTGGCATATACAATGGAATATTGTTTAGCCTGAAAAAGAAGGAGATTGTGTAATTTAAAATATCATGATGAAAACAAATGAAATAAACTAGCAACAAGTGACAGATACTGAATGATGCATAGTTCTACCTAAGGAGATGTCTACAGCAACCAACACTTAGGTACAGAAAGCAGAATTACATTTAGCAGGGTCTGGGTTGAGGGGAGAAATGGAGAGTTGGTATTTAGTGGGTGTACAGTTCTAACCTTTTAGTTTAGATTGTTGGTGGTGGTGTTCTTGTTTCTATGGTGTTGATCATAGTTTCTTTATTTCTTTTTGGTACTGGCAGTTGAACCCAGAGCCTTTGCACTGAACTACATCCCCAGCGCTTTTATTTAGTTCTTGGTTTTTACTATGAGACAAGGTCTCCCATGTTGATTAAATTGCCCAGGCTAGGCTTAAACTTGCAGCCCTCCTGCCTCAGCCTCCCCAAATGCTGAGGTTACATGAAGGCCCCATCACCCCAGTTGATTCCCACTTTTAAAGTTGAAAGAGTTGTAGAGGTCTGCTGCACAAGATGTGCATGTAGATAACACTGGTAAATAGCCCACTTAAAAATGATTAATCTGGTAAATTCTCTTACCTGGATTTTTATCATGATAAAAAAATGATGATGGAGAGAAGTTGTAATAAAATTCAAGAAACTTCTAAACTGGAAAAAAAGAGTAAGGACTCTGTTAGTGTAAAATGAACAAAACGTACTGATTAGTAATCACATGAAGATATATGCATGAAACATTTTTATGTGTCAAACAAGGTAAGAGCACACTCTCTGTTCTGTGGTGGAACTTTCTTTATGCAGTGGAAACACATTTCTGTAAGAGTTAACAGTACCTAACCTCACTCTTTTGAAGAACAGCGTAGACCCCCACTGCATGAAACCTCAGATTATGTCACCCAGGCAGCTAATTTTCCATATTTTGCTCTTGCAAAAACTGCTCCTCATTATTAATTACTCTTAAAGACCTAGCTCTACCTTTAAGCACCAAAGCGTTACCACTCAATTCATACCTACAACTTTGCTCCTGCTCAATTACGTCCTGCTTAATTCTAGGCCCCTGCTTCCCATACTTGCAAAAATGATACCATGATCCTCTGTGCTTCTCCGCTCGGAGCCCTTTGCCCACAGTCCCTCTGACAGAGGTGTTCTGCACGGACTATGGCTATAGGCAGCATTTGCAGTCTCTAAGAAGAGCTTCCTTTAGGCACCAGACACACAAGACTCCTAATTACAAGGGACTTTGACTCCTTCTTTGTAAAACTTTACCCACCAAAGGCGCACACTGGATGACTGTCTACAAAATCGTGACCTGAACAGTGCAGACAACAAGTGCGTGACTAGAATTATGCTTTTGAGAGCTTTCAAATTCTCACGATCCACGTGAGAATTGAGAAGCTTAGGCCTCAGAATCTGGAAGTATGTTTTGCCTCCCACTTGAACTTTGCCAAAGCAGCGTAGCTATTCACTAGGTTCAACTTACTCCTCGTGATTTAGCATGATCTATAAAAGTAACATTTTTAACTAATTGGAATGTTTTCTTAAATACTACATAATGTGCAATTCTTATCCATTAGTGATAATTAAAATTTCTTGTAACTATCTTCTATCTTTACCTAAGTAGACCTTGGTAGACTCCAAGCCACAGGAGGGCAGGAAATGCATGGCCCTAGTCAACTGCAGTGGTCTCAAACCTTGACAGTGTGCCAGGGGCAGAGTACATAGAGACAAAATATTTGTTGAAAAAATTTGTGTTTACTGATGATAAGGACAATAATAGAATGGTAATTGTGTTGATGTGAGGAACAGATGCATATGTAGATGAAATCACACAATGTACATAAATGCACATTTAGAGCACATCTTACAATTATGTAATTTAAGTGGGATGATTTCCAAGGCAATAGACAGGAAGGAATCACTCTCTGTGGGCCTTCCCAAGGCTTAAGGCTCAAAGGTAGAGCCCAGTCTTTTTGCCTGAGATTCCATATTCCCTGAAGCCTAGGTATTCCAGTGAGGGCCAGAACTCAGGCCTGCTCCTGCTCATGGGCCTCAGAGGGACAGCATACAGTGCTTCCCTGATCAGGACTGATAAGGCCATATTGGGAATATTATGAGAAGAGCATGAGAACCAGGGGCCACTCGCAAAAGGAAGGGAGCCTGCGAAGGCCACGGGATGTTTTTCTAAATCGGTCTTTTGTGGTGGTGCAGCTTTGTCGAATGTAACGTATGGTGATATACTGAGACAGCGGCAACCAGAGCCAACATGCATAGAAAACTTGGGGAGTCGATTGTTTTTGTAGGCTTACCCATTGTTCCATGAAGAGAATAGAACAGCAGAGAAGGACATCTAGTTCAGGTGTGTAAGCATATGAAGTGTGATGAAAATATGGTGATTGTTTAAAGAAAAGGTTTAAAAAGTGTATTACAAGGGGCGGGGGATTTAGCTCAGCGGCAAAAGCGCCTGCCTGGCAAGCGCAAGGTCGTGAGTTCAGTTCCCAGTACCGGAGGGAAAAAAAAAAAAGTGTATTACAGCAAAAGTCATGCTGCCATTAATCTCCCTCAAATCACTCCCCTCGCTTTGAACACACCCATCCCATCGCTCTTGCCACTTTTTGAAGCAGTTCTGGAAGTGCTTTTTCCTGAGTGCCCTTTCCTAGCTGCTTTGATGTCCTGTCTGATGCCTCTACAAGATGTGAACAAAACGTGGTGAATCCTGCTGTCCAGTGCCTTGCAAGTAAAAGCAGGCCCTTAGGAACACCGCAGTTTACCCTCGTTCACCTCACTCGTCGGATCCGTCACGGGGCCACCTCCGGCTCTTCCGCAAAGTCAGAATGACCATGAAAGGCATTTTGAGTCGAATCAAATCAACAAGGCGGTCATGGGAGCACAACTTAAAGGCCCTCAGGAAAGAGTCTCAAATGTGTCCAGGAAGATGGGATACATGTGTGCAAAGCAAGGGAGAGTATTTTCAAGAGAAATAATGGCAATATGTCTTTTACAGTAATAATTTTTAAATTTACCTCTTCACTGCATATTTTAAGCACACATCATATACATTATTTTAGAAATGGAAGGTACAGAAACTATAAATTTTTATATACATTATATGCAGGTTGCAATATGTATGTGTGTATGTATATATATATCCCTTATATAAAAAGATAATGCTATAGAAATAAAGTTTTATAATGTATGTACCGGAGTACAGATAAGTAATTACATACTCCACTCATACACAGAAAGAAATGTTTGATTTCCCATTAGCATTAACAATAATAGCAATGGTAGCTACAATTCATAACTACCTGCTAAGCACTTTAATTCTGAAAATCAGCCCGTGAAATAGGTCTTCTCCCAATGGTCAAATTAGATACTCAGATTTGTAGGGAATAAACAATTTAATTAGTTTCAGTCAAGACTTGTTAGTTAAGTAGGAGAGTCATAAAAACAAAGTTTAAATGGTAAAACTTCATTATTTTTTCTTTGTAATATTACACCTCTCTTTTTGAAGAAGTGCTCATACTACAGGATTCTATGTAGCCATATCAAACAAAGAAAAAAATTTAAGTTATTATTCCTTGCTCCGTGTCTTTTTCCCAGTGCCAATATTCATAATTTCTAAGATCTCTTTTCTGATTTTTCTCTGGTATTGAAAAAACAACTGGTTTTTAACCTCTCATTTTGAAATGATGTTATTTTAAGCAGTCAAAATGTGATCCTATTTTCTTTCTTAGAAATGCTCGGTTTTAATAGGTGAAATGGATTACAGAACCCGGTGAGTCACTTAGGGGAACTGCTTGACAGTTTTGAGCAAACCCTGTGTAACTTTTATGAAACACCTCCCATCAGTTTGTCAGATAGAATCTCCCAAGCACAGTCGTTTTTAGACTCCGTTGGTTCCATTTTTAGGCAAGCATAATGGTAATAAGGCATTATTCTACACTGAGAGAGCTCACCTCTCTTCTCCTTTTTAATTGAAGGATCAAGTATTCACATTGGGAGATATCTGCCACATTCAATCATCATCCAGACCTTGGGGGCACCCACGGTTGATATTCAGGTTGCCATGCCATACTGGAAAAAAACAAACAAATATGTTTGGAGCATCTATATTCACTATGCATGTTATTCTTATGACACACTAAAGGGCTGCTGCTTAATTCTTACAGTAAACAGAATTCTTCAGCGCAAATAGAGATACCTTGTATTAAATTTACATTGTATTGTGCTTGAATTGAATTTCCTTGGCTATATATGACAACCTATTGAGCACCTTAGGAAATACAATTTGACATAACGTGATGAAGAGGTACAAAGATATATACCCCAGTGGATGTGCTTTATGAACAATTATAGTTCCACTTCCCTGTGAAAATTAAACACCTTAACTATCCTATCATTATGGAAAGAGAAAGGTGGTAATCGTGAAGCTGCTTGCACTAGACAGCCAGCGGGAATTAAGGAAGCATTCTGTGGATTTTCGGTTGAGGAAAGGACTGTGTAGAACTGGGTTAAACAGCTAGCTTCCCCTTTAGCCCACATCTTCAGATGTGCTTTTTATAGGTATCTTACTGAGTGCTTGCAGAAAAAGATTAAGCATTAAAAAATACAATACAGCATTATACTTTACAACAAAATAAATGACAGCCATTTTTGTCCGCTGGACATTTATCTGTTGCCTTTCTAGAACTTTCTACTTTCGTCCATTCTTCCCTGTGCCCTGCCAGGCTGCAGGAAAATTGACATCCCAAAGCTTTGACATACAATGTGGAGTCTGATGTTTTGGAGCCAACACACAACTCTACCTAGATATCACTGACCAAGCCTGGAATCTCTCTCAGATTTGTGCTTCTCATCTGTAAAATAAAATGAGCCCATTTCTAGTGTCAGCCGGCTTCTTTTCTCTTGGGTTTCTGGTGGTCTGTCCCTGACAGCAGAAGCAAAGGAGGAGGCGGTGAAAAGAGAATGGAGTCTCAGAACACGCTGCTCTCATGTTCTGCTCTGGCTGGCTCTGGACTCCAGGGCTCAGTTCCTGGACCAAAAGCTACGCCTCCCGTCCAAGAGGGCCCTTCCCAGAACTCCAGCTCTTTCCTCCGGAGTCCAGGCCGGCTGTGAGCCTTTCCTGTACAAAGAGAAAGGTGCTCATTGGCTCCTGGCCAACCAGTCAGTGACTTCGCTGGGAGTGCCAGTTAGAGATGGGTTACTACTGCTTCTTTCTCACCCTTTATCCTGCACAATCCCTGTGAGTAGTCCCTTGGCTTGGACCTCCTCAGTTGCCGTCCATTTCCTGCTGAATGCCTGACTCATTACTAAATTTCATTAAATCCATGTTTAACACATTTTTTCTTCTCTTTTTTCTTTTGTGGGAAGCAGTGGGAGCTGTGCAAATAGATTGAAAAATGCTTTTCTTCATTCGAAGAGTGGCAAAGATAAATAGTTTTTTAAACTTTCATATTGTTAAACTTTGTTTTGGCACAATGTGCATCTTAAAAGCTAATAAGGAGAGCCATGTCCAAAGGTCCTAGAGGCACACTGTTTATCTAATAAATCCATGATATTTATTTTTTGAATGTAATCAACTTTCTTACCTCTCAGTGAGACTTTCCCCTTTATTATTATAAAATCTTTGTTATAATTAGTCGAGTAATGGCTGGTGGTATTTTTCCCTCTGATGAAGCCCTTCTGTCTTAGTTACTTTTCTCTTGTTGCTAAGACAAAATGCCTGATGCCCAGAATTAAGGAAGGAAAGGTTTATTTAGCTCACAGTTTGTGGAGGTTTCAGTGCACATTCAGCAGGCTCTAAGGTAGAGTAACACATGGAAGAGGGCAACTTTTCATGACAGTGGAAAACAGCAAAAGCAGCAAGAGCAAAAAGGAGAAATGGAGGCAAGCAGCCTCTTTCCCTCCCTTACACTGGAGGCAAACCACCCACCCCGGGGTGGGTGTAGCACTCACACTCATGAATGAATCACAAACCCTGGAAGCCCACCTCACGATTACATGAGGCTTTGGGGGGACATCCAGACACAAACTGTAATAAGTTCCATTGGCCATGTTTGACTTAAAGATCCATTTTTAGGGTGAGCTTTATGTCCTGAAACTCCAATGCCCTATTCCTCGTCCTCGTTTTCCTTTTATTTCATTTGACTTTCCTTTAATACACTTTACACGCACTCAGTGCACCTAAGGTCTGCTTCTCACTTGCACTGTAAGTTTTCTTTTTTTTTTGGTTTTTCTACGGTACCAGGAACCAAACTCACGACCTTGTGCTTGCCAGGCAGGCGCTTTTGCCGCTGAGCTAAATCCCCTGCACTGTAAGTTTTCTGAAGGCGTGACCAGGACTCTTCAGGTCATTTCCATGTTCCCAGCACGTGGAGTAATGTCTGGTACTCCGTGGATGCTTCGTGAGTAGTGGCTGATAGACTAGACCATTACTCAAACCAACACCACTAAACCCAGTAGACCCTTTCAAATGATTAGTTGACAATATAAATACCCATTTCTTTGCACTTTCTGGACTTGACTGAGGTAAGAAGGGACTCTTACAAAATTTGTACACCCATGTAAGAAACCTATGGGTGATGAGCAATTGTCAGTAAGAACCTGTCTGAAACCTGTTCTTTAGAGATACACAAATTCACCTTGACAAGATATGTGAAGTTGGTGACATAGGTCAGAGTGAGAGGGGACAGTCTAAGACAAGTTTCCCAAAGCAAATAGGCTCTAGCTCACTCTCAGAGAAAGGGTCAGCCCAAGTTCTCCCCTTTTTGTGCATAACACATAATTCCTGAGGCATGTTCAATATTCCCAATCCATACATATGGATCTGCCTTGGGATGTGTACAAGAATGTTCATAGTTACCTTGCTGTAATTACCAAAACATAGAAGCGCTCTGCATTCCAAATTCTGCCATACAGTGGAAGTGAGAAGTAGAGTCACCCTCAATAATAGATCCCTCTGCACTCTGGTTTCTCTTCAGATTGTATAAATCTTTTGCCTTTTAACAACAGATCCCTCACCAGACAAGAACTCATGAATAGTATGTTGTCTAAAACAAGATGCAAAATAGCCAACATAATTTCATTAATACACAGCAGAAAATTGTGCAAGACTTAACTGTATTGTTTAGAGATTAATTCTCAAGCAGAAAATCCAGACATGGTTCTTAAAACATTAACATAATTGTCTATGAGGGAGTGAAAGGAGTGGAATCAGCTGTACAGGGGCAATTTTGGGGGTCCTGGCAAGATTCTACTTTTTAACTGGAGGAATAGCTAGATAGCATTTTGCTTTATAATTTGCACATAATTTATATTACATACATTTTTCTGTTAGGTTTTAGTAAGTGAGTTTAAAAAGATAGGAAAAAGAAGTGTAAAGACACTGTAAAGTAGAAAGTTCTCTGCACAACAGGGTCTAAGTATTGAGCACCAACATACAGCCTAACCATTATCTTCTGTAAAACACTGACCAGATCATGAGATCTATTTCAAATCTGTTTTTATCATCCATAGGATAAAAATAAAATTCATTGCACCCCCGAGGTTTTATTTTGAAGATTCAGTGGCCCCTGATTAAAACAATGATACAGTTGTTGTCCAGCACAAAGTCCTCAGACTTAAATGTCTGCGTCTTCTTATCTTGCTCTCCTGAACAAGAGCTTTTGGTTTTGCATAAATGTTACATGTTGACATAATTATCAATTCACCTCTGAGAAACATTTAGGCCCTAACCTTTCTGTGAAAGCTTATGTCGTGGTAGACTTTATCCAGCTACAACTATAACAGCAAAGCACTTTGGTAGGCTTTGGAAGATCTTTACTAAGCCGATGGTTTCTTCCATGCGTCGGTGACATCATTTTCTCCACTTCGTGTGTTCATTGCTTGAGTTTCCTTTCTAAAATTTTTAGAAGAACAAAGACCCCGGTGACACTGCAGACTGAGTTTCTAGG
>NW_004955406.1:2202233-2210782 GCF_000276665.1 Chinchilla lanigera
TTAAAAAAAATAAAAATAAAAAATAAAATTTTTAGAGAATTATGCCACAAATAGGTACTGGGAGTGGTGGCCACAGTAAGATGAGATTGGCAGATTCTGTGCCTGAATTCAGACTTGAGCACCTTGGAAAAGATCTTGGCCCTTCCTGGACACCATTCCTCTGTCTTCATGGCAGAGCAAGTAATAGTTCTGACTTCTTGGATTTGTTGACGTGTTGGAAAATAATCTACATGAAGCATGTAGCCTCTTGTCTCACTTTAAGTAAGTCACTGGAGCATTTGAATAGTTACTTTTAGTGTTCTATAATTTAAGAAATACTTACACATTTCAATAACTTAGACTTTTACATTTCCCAAAGCTATTTGTCCATGTTGTGTATATCTAGTTAAAGAAGGAAGGCATTGCCTGCGGCTTTGGTTTAAAATGCCTACTACATTATATTCACTTATGTTTTACACTTAGTTTAGGTACCTGAGGTCAATGAAATTAAAATTATTGTGCTAATAAACATTTTAGACTGACGTACTGAATCTACATTTTGAACTGAATTATAGAATGGTACATACTTTTCTGGCTTTATATAAAAAAGTTTGCTAATAAAACCACAGTTAGGAAATCAGCCTGCATAACGTGATAAGAAATAGAATGTTCTGTTTGAATGATCCCTCTTGCTGTCCATGAATGGAAGTGTGGCTGTGTTTGGTTTAAGATTTCATAGTTAATGGCCTTGTTCAGAACAGATCAGAGGAAGAGCCTGTATTTGCCTCAGGCTTTTTTTGGAGGGCATTGGTAGATACCAGCTCTGATCCACAATGGTATACAACACTGGCCTGACTTTGAGGTCAGGCAGTTGGTGGGTAAGATCTGGGCCAAAAGGCAGAACACCCAGAAGGAGGAGTCTCACGAACCCCTTCATCTCCAGGGCCAGCCTACATTGACCCAACTTCCCCACTGTGGAGTGGGCTACTTTCTTATTTCTGCTACTTGACAAAAGCTTCATTGATTACTGATCATATGTGGCCTGATCAAAGAGGAACTTTGCGCCTGCCTTTCTGTGTCTGGTAAAGACTGAATTGTATGGGAGTATGACACACCAGGACACCTGGGAGGCGGCCAGGCTCAAGTACAAGATGGTACCAGAATAAACCAGATGAGCATGGGGCAGGAGAGGTAACAACCAGTCTGAAATGTGCAGTGTGCAGCACTCAGGGATGGAGTGTGGGTGTGGACAGGCTACAGGGAAATGTCAAGAGTGTCAAAAGGAAGACTTGTTCATCCAGTGTACATTACATTGGTTCTACAATTTGGTCCTATGGTTCATCCTTTGTCCTACATACACTATGGATATTCTTTGCTATAGCACACAGGGTAGCTCATGTGTGTTTGTGTGTGTGTGTATGTGTGTGTGTGTGAGAGAGAGAGAGTGTGTGTGTGTGTCCTAAAGTTGGACTTTAGTCTCACCCACCTCTCAATTCAGATGTATCTTGAATACTAAAAGTGTCTCAACACTTGAATTAACTGTCAAACTTCTCGTGTCATTTGACTCTCAGCACATTTACATGTACTCATCTTACCCGAAGCCCTTCTCACATAACTGTCTGCTCTTCCCACAGCCCTTGTCCCAGGTGTCACGGTTACCTGGCTTCTCGGCATAGATTGCTAAGGGTTTGCTTGCTAGAGTCAGGTATAAAAAAGGAACTTTGCAGAGACTGTCACTGAGGGCGGATGGGGCGCTGGAAAAGTAAACACAGAACTGCTAAGGTGGGAGCCATGAGTGATGTCCAGGACAAGTGCAGGTTGGGTACCCTGTATCTCCTCAATCCCCAAATGAGACTGGGTCAGAGAACAGAGCCTTCACCAAACGGTTCAATTACAGTCATTACCTTCTGTGTGAGAAGACAGGTGTGCAGAGCTTACTAGGATGATTTTCTTCAAAAATGGCTAAGACTTTAAAGTTCATACTTAAGGGAAGAGATTTCCTTGTAATGAAAATGAACTTCTATAAAATATCTCATTTCCCAATCTATCAGATAAATGAGATATTATGCACATAATCCTAGCATAAAAGGAAATCTCTGTTCCCCAATTATGTGAAAAAAGGAAAATATTGATTTGGGTACTTTCTATTTCCATTGAAAAGCAGGTCAGGTTCACAGCACTTCAAGAGTCTTACAATTCTTTTCACAGTTTCTGCAACACATTATTTGCACATAAGATTTTTGTTGGGGGGAGTAGATTAAATGACTCACAGAGTTCCGGGCACAGAATAAGTTCTGCCATTCTTCTGACTGTGATGATATCTATTATTTCTTCTTTTCAATGTTCTATGTATGAGCTGGCTTTTCACTGTGTAACTTTCATTTCATAGTTTTAGTTCATTTGTGCTTTTGTGTGCTGAGTACTAAATGGTATTAAATCAAACACTTTCTGTGAGTGTTCAAACTTGGAGCTATCAGCAGAATTCACACTGGAAATAAAGGGGAGTAGTTGCTGGCAGCCAGGTTACTTTTTAGAGCCTTAAGTGGTACTTCATAGTAAAATAGAGAATTTCTCCAGTCATTTGAAAGTCAAAGAAATGAGATAAAATGTAAAAAGTTATCCTCAAAAAAGAAAATGAGTCAAAGCAATAGCCACATTAAAACATTTAACTTTCCCCAAAAAAAACCTTAAATTCCAGGATGATGCAATGACCAAGAGCTAATTGGTGCAAAAGAAATCAACTGGGTATTTAAAATGGGATGTTTTATATAAGGAGTTGGCATTTGGATTTTTTGTTTTGTTTTGTTTTGCTTTGTTTTTTTTGTAGTCCTGGGGATTGAACCCAGGGGTAAGCACGTGCCTAACACCGAGCTACATGCGTACCCTTGGAGTTGGACATTTTATGTGAACAGTTGGATCCAAGATACTGAAAGGGAAAGCGAATGAAGAGGGCAGGGTGGCTGGCACCAGCACAGAGTCAAGGTGGTTGATGGGGAGCTGCACTAATTGCTGTCATGCTTGAGCCATTGCGGTCTGCTGCCCCCTCCAGAGCTGAAGTTCCAACAGTGTTCCTCGGCAGAGGCAGAGTAGGGAGAGATGCTGCTGCCTGCATGCTTGGGGCTGCGGTGCTCGACTTCTCCCGAGTCACAGGAAGCATCAGCCTGAGCTCTTGGAGCTGTGAGCTCGACACTGTTTCCCCTGGCTTCTGTCTTGAGGGTTCCTCCCACTGGCAAAACCCAACAGAAAGCCCACAAGAGAAAGGGCTGGAAACACAGTCCGCAGACTCACAAGCTGAGCAGTGCAGAGCACACTAAGTGTAGTTGTGAGGCTGTGGACATCAGGGGAAGAAGGGTCTTAGCCTCATGCCCACGCCTCTACTTTCCACCAGCACCATGACAAACAACAGCCCACTGTGCATCCGCCTAACGTGATCCCACTGTGCTGTGCAGACGGAAGACGCTCCGGCTCACTGCGCTCAGGTCTGGGAGATGTCGGTTCCACTCGCAGTTCACACACAACCCTCTGCGGCTTAAAAGCTCAGCTGTGCAGGACCAGTCACTACCTTCTGCGTGTAAACCGATAGGGTAAAAGAGGAAGGAGAACTGGTTACCACATGCAAATCTCTGTTTAATAAGCAAGAAATAAAATGCAGTAGCATTTACAGTGCTTGTTCAGCTAGCTGGCTATGAGATCACTGCTGATATTTGTCGCCTCTTTTTCTCTCAGCCTGGGGCTCAGCATTTGGAATGCTTTACCTAGTGAGGCCCCCCAACATTCCCTAGCAAAGGGCCCGCACCCTTCCTTCATTGGTTACTGTAGACTTTCAGTGCTTGTACTGTCAGACCTGGCCATATGAAGAGATGCCCTTAAGGGTGAATGTCAGCAGGCAGGGGAAGCCTGTTTCTCCTCCCATTCAGCACCTTTCTCTTTACCCACTGCAATAGTTAAATGAGTTTCCCTAATTGCCCAGTAACAGTCTCACATTCTAATCTGCCCGTAGCTCTGTCAGCACTGCTCTCTGCGTGTACGAGAAGCAGGCGTATTTTGTGTAGGTGATTAAGTGAAACAGTAAGAGGAAACCTGCTGACTTCTTGCCCTTGCTTCCCATTCATGTTTTCTTCCTATAGAAATCCCAGCATCTAATATTGGTTTCTAAGCCATACGTGGTAGCACATGCCTATAGTCTCAGAACGCTAGGAGGCTGAGGCAGGAAGAGTATAAGATTGAGTCCAGTCTCGGCAGTTTAGTGAATTAGCAACATCCTGACTCAAAAAATAAAAAGCACTGGGATGTAGCTCAGTGCAGAGGCTCTGGGTTCAGTCTCTAGTACTGGAGAGAAAAGTCACTAGTTCAAAGCCTATGCTGCATCACAGTGCTGTCAGCAAGCTTGTCCCGTGCAGAAGTCTGCAATCTGCTCCTGCAGTGACCTGCTAGACCGTGGGTTGCTGAGGTCAAGTATAAGAAGAGGCAGAGTTCCCATGGGTGTCAGCTCACTGGCCTGCCTCCTTATCTCTGAATGGACTTCTCAATTTGAAGCAATGTGGTGAGGGATTTCCAGACAATACGTGCACTATTCTGTCAGTTCCCAGACAACGTCTCTCTGAGCAAGTCTACAGGTGAGCATGTCCCTGGAAGGAGACAGGAATACTCAGAAACAGGGCTCCTGGAACCCTGGCTCCATAATAACTTTATCCCTGAACATTAGCTCTACCCTCCAGATATTTACAAGGCCCAATCTTTATGTCCACAGCACTGAAAATCAGGTCTCTCAAGCTATTAGGGAACTCCCTCAATAACCGTGACTTGGCTAGAGTCTTACTTTAAAAATCTCATAAGCTAATCTTCAATAGTGTCTTCTAAAGCTATCTTCTCATGTAACCTTTTCCCAGTAGTCCTAAGTTACAGCTCTACATTGGATACTGCTATTTTTGCTGTGCTGTGTGTTCACTACTTTACTCATTCAGCCAGCATTTACTAGGTGCCTGCTGTTTTGGCATGTTGCTAAGCTTTGGAAATATGCGGGTGAGAAAGCCCGTAACTGTCTTGGGGTCCCCACAGTCTATTGGGGAGCTCAAGTAATTAAGCAAGGAAAGAGAACACTCCAAATGTGATGAATGGGTGAAGGCTGTGATGGAGGTGTATGGTGTCCTTGGGAGACATGTACCCAACTTCTTTCCCAGGTGGACTGTGTGACAGGGGAAACATTAAGAAAATTCCTCCAGAACATACTCAGGGAGCCACAGTGAAATCGATCATCCTTTGGAAGCAGTTCTCATTTAGTGTGGATTTGGTTGTTTCCTGCAGGGTAACATCTAGACCATGTGTAGATTCTGTATTTCTGGAGAATGTAGACCATTGGTCATGCTGACACTTTGCTTCCCATTCATAAAAATAACTTTGTTGCATAAATAAAATGATTGTATGGAATTTTTACTAGTTGATTTCATGAAAATCCACATGCCTTTCCTTCTGAAATAAGCCTCAGTTGATCACTAAGTCCATCAAGTCAGATTCACTGACTCACTCGTGAATGCGATTTGTATGATGGGCGCAGAGTTGAACGTCTCAGTGATTTAATGTCACTGTTGAGAACACAAGACCGGAGTCAAACTGCCTGGATGCAAATCCTGACTCAAATCCATGGATACTGTGTGACCTCTATCAAGTTCCCTAAGCTCCACGTCTCTTTCCTCATGTATAATAGGATGAAAATAGTAGCGCATCTCTGAGAGGAATCTGTTTAGAGAGGGTTTGGAAGAATTCAGTGTATGTGAGGTGGTTAGCACAGAGTACATCCTGAGTAATATATGTTGCAATAACAAATAGGGTCATTTTACTTTACATCTATGAAGAGTATTTTTTTTTTTAGAAAGCAATAAAAATTACAAATGTACTCTTTTTATTCATCTTCGACCCAGAACATAAATGGCAGCAGTGAGCATGCTGCAGCAGGAAGATTCTCCTCCTAAAAATATTGGGTTCTATTTCTGCCTCTGGGCTAATTAGCTTAACAATTTGATGTTCAAGGGCAAAGCCTGCTTTATCCTTTGGAGAGAGACAAGGCTTAGAGGAGGGGAAGTACAAAATACTGTGAGGCTGTGATTCCACAGAACTAGATATCAACGGTGAGAAGTGCTTGCTTTAGTAAGACACTCCTTGCTGTTGTCTGGTGATCACACTAAAAGCCAATTATTGCCTTTGCAGGTGTTATCACAAGTTATGGATTATATCTAGATGGCGTATTAATTCACAATTCCTCGGAGCTCAGCTGCTATGCCTATGGGCTTGCTCCTGGGAGCCTGCACTCCTTCAGACTCCAGGCTTGCACGGCCAAAGGCTGTGCTCTAGGCCCCCCGGTGAGTACGTGGATTTGCACCTTTGTGTGTGCGAAGGGTCACATGACGCTGCACCGCGTGTCCAGGGAGAAGTAGGTGTCTGGACTCACTCTCTGCACATCTAGCCTCCCAAACACCACGAGAAGTTTTTCTTTTTATAAAAATCCATCTAAGTGTAACTAAGATTTTATATTCAGTGTACACTTCAAGAAGACACAGCTCTAGGGAAGAACAAAATATACATTTTACTGAAAGAAAGATGTGCTGACTGGCTTAACAGATACACGTGAGATTTCTGTCTAATTTAGCGACATGGGTAGGGGGGGATTTATTCTTCCTAATCGTGGCTTATCATTAAGTAAATTTATGATTAAAAAGTGAAAATTGAAATCCTATCACACTGGGAACACTGCTCCTCAACATGCGGGTTTATCAATGAAAAGGCTGAGTTCACTTCATCTCAGAACGAAATATTTTTTATTTTATGAATGTGATATAGTCTCATAAGAATACTACTTAAAATTATATCAATATCAACTTTTGGCTCCCACATTTCAGAAATGTATAATGTATATCTATATTTCATGAACAGTTCAAAGGTTGACGAGGTCATGCTTTTTATTTCTAATATAATCTTTAAAATCAATTAATAGTGTATGCACTATCAGAATAGCATGGCATCCTTTAGCGGCAAAACAGCATACTATACTTTTGTTCATCTTTCTTAATTGATTAGATTGAGCTTCTCTTAGGGAAAATACTCATTAGTTTTAGTTTTTGGCAATGTTTGCTAATTCCCTATCATTTTAATGCACTCTGTCTTCGTTGAGTGTATTATATAAATATTGCCTTGAAAAACAGCTCCCCGGTTTAATTTCTGCTTCCTTATTTTCGATCACACCTCTCATCTCATTTCAGAGATTGGTCGCTTTCCAAGCAGCTAACATCATCTATCGGTGGAGCCGAGCTACAGTCTTTATTGCCATTAAGCATTTTATAGCCAGACCTTTGATGATACTCCCCCTTAAAAGCAGGAATGGCAACAGGCCAGCTGCGCTTCTCCATTCAAGAGAAAAAGGGAAAGACGCAGAGAACACTTTACATGAGCTTGAAACGTACACTTTTCCAAAACAGAAGCTGCACATTGTGCTTCTGATTACTTCCCTGGCTCTGCGTGATCTCCTGACATCCTGGCAACCTTAACCAAGGGGGACACGGTTACCGATCCATGCAGATAGCAGGTGATATTAGCCTTAAGAAATCAAATGCCACAGTGCCCAGACAGGAAAGGGAAAGCAGAATTGGATTGTTAAAACCTCCTATGCCCCAGCCTCAGCTATTCTAGACACAGCCCTGACTTAAGGCAGGGGGTGATTTTCTCTCCTTGCTACTTTTCTTTATTCTGTACTCAGTATGCAAAGGCTGCTCCCTATGATTGATGCATCTCTAATCACTGGGATTGAACAACAATATCTTCATTTAAAACAAGTCAGCTATAATCTGCCAAGAAGTTAAAACCCATGGTCTTGAATTGGTTTCTGAAATATTTTGTTCCAATTAAAGTACGTATTATGCCCTTAAGAAATGATTTAGCTGAGTACTTTAAGCAGTCCTGGATATCTTCCACAATCATAAAGCGCATTACAGATTCGGTTCCACTTTTTGATGATCCTTTTTAATGTGCCCTTAATGATTTAAGAAATCTGTGCATCAATCCTAAGAGTCAGATTTCCCTACCATTAAATCAGAATGTGATATACAAAAAGATTTAGCCAAACCTAGCAGTAGGATATACACATCCCTTAAAGATGTGCTTTATTTGAAGTCCAGTGTCTCATTGTTTTAAATGAAAGGTTTCACTGACCCCCACCACCACCACATTTTATCATTTCTATCCTTAAATTCTTTTCTGGCAAAAGTGAAACTGTAAATTTTTTGAAATTTTTTGTAAATTTTTGAAATTATTTTTGTTCACTAAGCAACATCCTTTAATGATTTTTTCTTTTTAGAAAGAGAAGCCTGCTTCTTCTAAATTTTGTACATATTTAGTATCGTTGCTATCCATGCATGTGTGAAAATATTTTTTGCTGTTTCTCGTGACAAATATGCTCCAGAGTCTCCAATGTGGTGCAGTTAGTAAAGTGCTCACATAATAAAAAAAGCAGTGAAAGGGGAAAAAATTTTATAAAACAATATTTAATTTTAAATTTAATTTTAATAAAAATTAAAAAATAA
>NW_004955406.1:2210882-2270882 GCF_000276665.1 Chinchilla lanigera
ACATTTAAAATCTACATTCATACCATGTTGATGCTGTTAGCGCAATAGATTTCTTTTCCTGGGCTGATCAAAGCTGGCTACCCCTGGAGCAGAGGGAGAGGTACCCTGCAACTCCCCCCAATGCCCTTGGAGTTTCTTTGGTCCTTGTCCACTTAAACAATGCACTTGACACTTGAAGAAACTCTCGCATAAAAAGTGTGGTGCCTTAGATCCTAAAGAGGCTAATAAGCACTGTTAAATTAAATCCATGAATGAGGATTTTATAAATGTTTGAAACAATGGAAAAATTAACGTGGAAAGTTTTGAAAGGTTTTCCTTGTTTTCAGTTACATCAGGGAAAAACTTTTCATGTTTTGTGTTTCTGTGATAACATTCAATGAGTTTCTCTATAGGACCCTCACTGACTTAGCCAGTGTTGGATAAACCGGTGGAATCTGAGGCGGAGGCTTTTACAGCTGTGTCTGACCTGGGAGTCCTCATTGGATCGATTCTCCAGGGGTCATTTTAAGATTAAGGTGCAAAACTGCAGGTCACTGCTGTGTGCTAGGGTTTAAAAGCTGCCGGGGTTTCTTGAGGATGACATGTTATGCACATAAATACACCTCACATACACACGTGTGCACACACACATACATTACACTTTTGCGGTCTTTTTTTGGGGAAAAAAAAATCAATCTGTTACTTAAGACATCTAAATCTTAATGACAGTTTATGTTATGGGCGAGAAAATCCCACATGAAAAGCTGTTCTAACTCTTGTTTTCCCCAGGGCCTCCTGGAAAAACAGTCTTATTTTCTTAAGCCTCAGATCTCCCCACTATTACCAAGGTCTACCTTGAAAGGGGTGGCAGTAAAATTAAGTGAAATATTATTTACACTTGAGGTTGTAGTACACTGTAAGAGATTTATTAAGGATGAAAATTTTATTATTTTTATGTTTGTTGTCTAACTTGTTCTGTGTCAAAGGGGGTTTCCAGGTCAAAAACCAGCCAACATTTACCTTCCCAAGAGTCTGTTCCTTAAGACTACCTTTAAGGCAAAATATAGAAATAAAAAGGTTTAAAAAAAAGTCTTGGTCAGAGTAAAATAGCACAACGGCTAAATTTAATTTAGATTAAAAGCTGGAATATTTATCCAGATACTTAAGGAAATTAAAAAAATATTTATTTTGAATTAGCCAGGTATTTGAGGATAATAATATAATTACCTAGAATTGCCCTTAATCAACTTTTTGAGTCTCATTTTATTTGGAACCTTTTAAAATAGTTTTCTATACAATACTTTGAACTGTGCACATAGAAATAATGAAACTAGCTGCATTATTATGAAATATTAAAATGACAAATGGCTATTTTTAAAACCTACTTTCTTTTATCATTTTTTGTACATAGCTATTAAACTAAAAAATGAATAGGAATTAAAGATCTAAAGAACCCTGTAGCCTTTCTCTGATTAAAATAAAACATCTTGTGACCTCATACTTATTAAAAATTAACACTCTGTCTTTTTCACATTTATTTTCATAATTGGGAAAACGTATTCACCTTAACAAATAAAGCCTTCATAATTGAGAATATTTGCCTGCCTAAGGATTTCGTGTTTGATCACCTTCTTCTGAGGCCTGAGCCTGCTTGTACTTTAATCCTAAGGTCAGAATTATCAACATATTCAATAGGTTGTAAAATGTCAAATATTTATAAGTGATGCTTAGGAGTTTATGGTGATTAGTTACCAGGTTGAAGCCAGTGATAAGGAGATAATAAACAATCTAGACTGCTTCTCTAACCTCTAGCCAATTTAATCTTCTGGTCACTTAGTCATTTTACTCATTTAGCTATTGAAATCATTCCGACCCTTGTGCAATGTAGGATTACTTTCTTACTTTGCAACAGTTTATCTTCCCCTGGTTTTTGTATAGGCTGATTAACACCATGTCAGGTTTTTCTGTGGTCCTGCCTTATGGATATAGTCACTCAGGTGGGTTTATTTCTTACCATCAGCATGATACCATCTCTATATACCTAATAGCAACACAGCTCCAAAACACAGATTGTGAATCCGGATGCTTGACTGGGCTTTTTGATAAAGGCCAGAAAGCTGTCCCTTCCACCAGGCACTCATGAAAACAGACTGTATGCATTTCTTCTCCTTCACAATCATATAGAAATAATTTTAAAGTGATCCTAAAATAGTCTATGGTAATGCACAACCATAGGCGCAATCCCAGTGTGAGCTGATCCACATTTTCTGGAAATCACAAGCAGCTGTCTTGGTCCGGAGCTCCAATTCTAAGCTGTAACAGCAGGAGGAAGAAAACACGAGGTCTGCTTTGATCCTGCTGACAAAGTGAGGTATTCAGACAAGATGCTACTGTCAAAATAGTTTACTTCACAGCCAAAGGAGATTCTTTGAAGAAATATGCTCAAAGCCAAGCATGTACTTATTTTATTTGCAAACAAAAATAAATCTTTTTATACTCACAGGTGGAAAATCGAACTCTGGAAACTCCTCCTGAAGGAACAGTAAATGTGTTTGTCAGAGCAGAGGGGGCCCGGGAAGCCCACGTAAGGTGGGGTGCACCGCTGCACCCCAATGGATGCTTAACCTACTCCGTCCTTGTTACTGGGATTTTCTATGTAGACCCAGGTAATTTGTGCAATTTTAAAATGCTAATGTTAGAAAATACTGTATTTTCATGGGAATTTTTTTAGCTGCAGATTTTAATTCTTTTATTTTCTCTGGTGAGTGAGGAGCACACATTTCTCAGTGTGTGGTCCCCCTGCAATAGCAAGCAGAGGCCCTGTCAGCCCTGGCTGACTGGATCAGAAGTGCTGGAGGATGCACAGCAGCCTGGTTGAATGAGCCCTTCTGGTGGTTTTGATGAACTGGAGGCTGAGACAGGACAATCTAGGGTACTGTAGTACCCACAGATTCACTTTCCACCTTTCTCATTGCCAGAGATTCCACCACCGTCCAAAATTCCTAAATGGAAAATTGCAGAGTGAGAGCAGCTACATCCACGTTACTTTTACTTTAGCATATTGTTATGATTCTGCTATTTTACTACTACTTTCTGCTGTTAACCTCTCCCTGGGCCTAATTTATAGATTGAGCTTTCTCATAAGCAGAGGAAAACCAGTTTCAGACATATATGGGGGCCTTTGAGTGTCTCCTCTGCGGGCAATGGGAGGCTACTGAGTATTTTCATCCCCAGGCTTAAAAGATAATTTGAAATCAAAAACTATTCCTGCAAAGAGTTGAGATTTAGCTTTGCGGCCCATCTTAAATAAACTAATTTTGGAGGCCATTGTGATGTTTCTAAATTAAATTGGCAATTCTGGTGTGTGCACTGATAAATTCACTTAACATAGATTACACATGTTTAGTCATGGGGTTTCTTAAAAGAATTGTCAAAAACATCCCAATTCAACAAGTTAGGCACTGTGATAACATGGTGCTGGTTTAAAGAATTCCCTAGCACACAGAAATGCAAGCATATGGTTGTAGACACCTTTCCTGTCTAGCAAGTGTTTTCTTCTATCACTTTCCCATCTTTGTATTCATAGAGATGATTTTTCAATAATTTTTGATTTTCATTTGTCAGTGCAGAGGTGCCGTGTGTAATGTTTACCGTCCTTGTGTGCAGTTTGTACCTGTCCATGACACATCTAGATCCCTTTCTACACCCCCTCTCCCTTCCCTTCCTCCCCTCTCCCTTCCCTTCCTCTCCACTCCACCAATCTCTTGATCCCCTTCCCTTTCTGTGTACATGTTTGCAGTGTATAATGTTCACACCCCTTATGTGAAGTTAGTCCGTGTATATCTAGTAGCAAACGATATTGTAGACATAATCCCCCATGCTATTAACGCGAAGGTAGTGTTCCTCAGATTTGGAAAGTTTCTTTCTTTATGCATTATCTGTAGCCATTTGTAAGATTAACATCCTCAAAGTGTAAAAGCGGGAAAACAAGCTTCGGAAATTTGAGGGGAGCGTGCATATCTGCACAGTGTCAGCAAGCAGACGGGCAGTGAGAGGAGCGCGTGTCAGAGTCTGAGCTGCTCCTCCTGAAGATTGGTGTGTCCCTTTTTTATGCAATCAGGGCTTTGATGTATTCTGCTGTGAAGCACTTGTAAGATTATGAGGTGAAGGAGTGATGATCGATTTGAAAAAAGAAGCAACATTTAGGCCGGACCCATGACAGCCCAGCTATTTCCGCCAAGGCAGCTGGGTGAATAATGCAAGAGCCATATTCCCCCTTGTGTTTAATCTTGCATTGTTTCTGCAGAGAAAATTTCTGCTTGCCTTCTAAGTCATGTCATCTTCGGTTGTCATCCCGTCTCTCAAACCATCAAAATGGTATTAAATGTTGCAAAGCTGCGCAGCAAGAGAACTTTCAAAAGTCAGAACCCATTTGCAGAGGAGCCCTTGTAGAAAATGTATTCTGTTCTCGGCAGAATTTTCCTTCAGTTCTTTCCACTGAGAAGTTTACTGATTTCTCCCAGTGGAATCTGCTGGAATTTATCGGTTCATGGTTGGCAGTCACAGATTAAGGTAAATGTCGATCCGTAATGACCCTCTACATGTTAGTATTGCAGTAAAGCTGGGCTTTTATGTCAAAGGTATCGGAGAGGGAGCTATTACACATGACAGGGGTGATCAAGGGACTCCAGACCAAGGCAAGCATTATTAAATATTGACTAGTTCTGTGATTTATGTAGAGCTGGAGGAAAAAAGTGACTTTTTAACCATTATATATTCTTCAGCAACGAAAACCAGCCATTTATCTCCTGCTGGTAATAAAGAACAGAGTGCCTGCATATTTTAATGGAGGGAAAACCTGGTCTTATAAATGAGATGAACTCCTTCGTGATAACATTTCAGTTTGTTAATTGCCAAAAGCAAAACAGACAAATTGGAAGCAATTACAAGATTTGACTTAAAGAGTTTTGCCATGTGCATTCAACTCTGGGGTTGGAAGGGGGTGACGTGGGAAGCTGAAGGAACGTCTTGGAAGGGGCCCCAGGAAGTTCACTTCCTCTGGTCAGTGTCGCTGGAAGCCTCATGTCCACTGTTAAGTGAAAGGGTTTCAAATATTGTCTTGTCCTGTCACCCACCAGCACCTGGGTGACATTTACACTGAGGGTAGGGAGGTCTGTGTGGCTCTACAAGAAACGAATTAAACACTAATTTATCAAACTTATTTAAGATATCATCTGTTCACTAGATTTATACAAAGCTTATTGAATTGTCGAATGGCTAATTGGTTATTTCCTTGGCATAATGAACAACTGCTTCATCCTTTCCTGTGATGGCTGTGAAGAGGTGGTGGGTGGAATTTATAGGAGAGAGAAACTCAGTGGGGAAAAGGCAAGTTTAGCTCAAAACAAACGTGCTGGAAGCCAGGTCTGGGTTTCGCAGGGCAGGACGTGGGGCTGCCTGGGAGACACCCACACAGGAAGTGCGTGCAATGTGCACAGCGGAACGACACACTGCAAAGTCAATATCTGGTTTCATAACAAGTGAGCAACTCGTACCACAGTGTGATTTTTCTTAAAAATTATTTACTGTTCCCCAGGTACTACATTCTCATGAATCGAAATTCAAAGATAGAGCAAAATAAGTAGTTGAAAGTGCTAAACCAAGAGGAAATTTGAATGCTTGGTTTCTATAGCTTCTTAGAAAGCATAGATAGGTAGATGATAGATAGATAGATAGATAGATAGATAGATAGATAGATAGATAGATAGATAGGAGACAGATAGATGATAGACATTTCTTAATTAAATGTTGATAGTCTTTTTATCCCACATGCATGCTTCACACAAATGATACCAAGCTGTCCAGATGATTTTGTCCCACATTTTAAACTCAGTAATTTCAGTCCTAGAGAACTTCCTGCTTCTTTATACACCTTCAGAGTATTCAGCCAGAAAACTTACAGCATCATTAGTTTAATCGCTTCCCGCTAATGAGCACTGAAGTTTGCTCTGTCAAAGCATGCCTTAATGAATAAACCTATAGGTGTGTCGTTTCATACTTTTGCCAAGTATATGTATTAGGATGATAAATTCCATCAAATGTACTTCTAGGTCAAAGAAAATGTGAGTTTGTAACTTTGTAAGGTATCACATTTCATTCTACAGAGTTCATGCAATTGGGCCTCATAGGAAAAGAGTAAGAAGGTCTGGATCCTATAGGAACAGCTCCATAGCCTTATAGGGTATCCTGTCAGACTTGTCTTTCCCGGACTGACATGCTAAAACTAGGATCCCACAATGTCTTGAGTTTGCATTTCTCTTAATAAGAGTTAGTTTGAACACATTTTCACAGTGTTAAAATCTATCTGTGGTGTTTTTTTCTGTGAATGCTTTATTGGCCTGCATTTTTGCTGTGCTTTAGGAGCTCTTTAGAGATAAGAAAAATCTGAAATATCGTAGTAAATTTTCTCTTTGTTATTGTTTTTATAGCACTTTAATGCATTTTTAAAAAACACTTTACTCAATCCATTCAAAACTTATATTTATATATCATATAATGTATAGATCCATTTTATTTTTCTGTCATACCCCCTTGTTTCAAAAGCATGTATTAAATAATCCATACTGTTTCCCACTGCTTTGAAAAGATACTAAATTTCCACCTTTAACTATATGTCTCTATAGCTCTTTACCTTTATTTACATCATCATAGTATTGTAATTATTAGATGTATAGAATATATTTTAATGCCTTTAGGTCTTATCTCATTATTTATTTTATCTAATTTTCTTGCTTATTCTCTCTTATTTTCTTTGAAATAATGTTTATAGATTCCCTCCAGAAATCCTGATTATATTTTTATAAGCATGGAAACAGTTTTATGGATAATTTAGGTGAAATTAATATCTTTATGATGTTGGGTTTTCTAATCAATAACATAATCATTCTTTCTATTTATCTTCTGCAGCTCTCTCAAGATCGCAAAGCTTTCTTCATATAGATTTTGAGCATTTTTGTGAAGTTTATTGATATTTCATAGTTCTATGTAATTCTATGTAGTTATAAATTATTGAGCATGCATTTATATAATTAGTATTAATAATTAACTTAAAAGACTTTTTCCAAAAATGATACAGAGACATACACATCTTCAGAAAACCACACTTGCAAATGTTTATACTGGTCTATTACATGATTTTTCCATCCAACAGCTATAAATATGCATGATCTTTTCGTTGCTAGATGTGTTTGCCTTTTCCCCAAAGCACAGAAATTTGACCAGGTAGAAAATAGTAACCTGATTACTTAGATTGTCCCCTACTTTTTAACAAAACAAATCTGAGGTGTATAAAACATCATCAGAATTTGGACCTGAGGATCTCAGCCATCTTAGAATTTGCAGGCAGAGAGGATGAACCAGGTGAGCCAGGTGAGTCATCACAAGCACCTGAGGCCATGAAGAAACCAGGTGTGGGTGTGAGAAGCGGGAGAGATATAACTGGGGTGACTTTGGGAAAATTGGTTCTTCTTTGTTTTAATTACAAATTACAATAATTTGAGTTCTTAAGCCTCGTGAGAGAACGACAGAGCAAACACACATCATATGAATGACAGCAATTAATAGATCATTGCAACCTCCCATGAGATGGATGAGGAGACACTTCCTGCCACTTGCTAATGTCTACCTAAAGGCCACAATGAGCACGTAGTTCTGTGGGCCTCTGCCTGACTCAAAGCCTCCCCTCAGTTGTGTGGATCATGCAATGCGATGAGATTTCTAGAGGACACAGGTGCCACTGGCTGACCTAGACCAAGTCCTCTGTTCACTGCCTGCCACAATCAGCCACTCCTTACCTGGCGCAGGTGAGCAGTCACCTCCCAACAGCCAGCACATAGTCATCAGCGCTTTTGTCTCTTCCCATGCATTATCTGACCACTGGAATAACAGGACACAGGCTTATAACGCCTCCTTACATACTTCATGTGCAGTTTTTTAAATAATATAAATGTGCAAGCTTGGGAATAAAAACTAAAATAATTTACAGCATAGCAGTAGAAAATAACCTTCCATGAGACTGGTTTTAAAACTGTAAATTCTATTTAATATGTTTATCCAGGTACATGAAAAAAGTTGTACTGAGAATTTAGGTTTATGTAATTATTTTTATAAAGTTTCAAAACTATTTTCAACTCCAGGTGTTATAAAACTCTCCAGTATTAGGAACTAAAATGCAAATGACTTTATAAGTGTAAAAAGAAAACAGTCTGAGTTCACACAGAACCCTTACTACAAATGCCTCTCTCTTTGGTACTAGAGTTTCCTGAGCTTCCTCACAGGGGTGCTATTCTTAGTAGACAATGCAATGTCCCAGAGTAGCATCCTGCTTTTCTCGTAAGTGGTACTGCAGAGTCTCCTCTGAATTGTTTAATTCTTCACCATTCTGCCTTTTGAATGAATTGGGAAATGATCTGCGTGGCTTGATAACCTGACAAATTGTTTTGTGTCTCAGTTGCCAAGACAGAGCGCCGGGTATGCTAATTGCTGAGCCCTTTGTGCGCTGCTCACTCTCACCTGCTCTAAAGAACGGAGTCGCAGCTTCGTTTCACCTTTAAAGGCCCCTCTCTCCTAATCTCTAATTTTGTGTTGTGGCACAGAATAAAGGTATTTATTAGGGAAAAGGGAAATATGGGTTACTGAGAAAGAAAGGGGAATGCAAATAACCCTTTCTGCATCAGGAAAGTAAAAGGTATTACAATATGGTTACAAAAGATTTCACGATAAAATTAGGTAGGAAAAACAATCACCTTATGAATCTGTGAGAATTCTTCTTCCTGAGCTCAGGGAGGTACAACATGTAGGACCAAAGTGATGTTACGCAGAACATATGTAAACCTCCAACGAGGAACGCATCTTTGAAAAGGTGGGGTGAGAAGAAAAGGAAAGGAAGAAAGAGCAACTTATGAACTTAGCATTAATCGTGGGCTTACCTTGCTCTTGAGAAGCAGTGGCCCTAATTAGCAACAACAACAACCGAACTGATTTGCTTCGAAGACTTTCTAAAACATGGAACATGGAAATGTGAAAAGAATATAGACATCTCTGATGTGTGGTTCCATTAGGAATGGCTTGTCCTCACCTTTTTCCTTTTTATGAACTGAATTTTTAAATGGCCTACAGCATAAATAATTCCTCAGCAAATTATAAAAAAAAGAACCTGGTGAGAATAGATGATTCCGAAGCAGGGAAATTTGGAGTCATCACACTGAAAAACAGGAGACTACAGAGGTGAGTCAGAAGCTCTCAGGTAGCAGTGCTCAGAAGGATCCGCGGACCTCCTAAGTTTTCATGATTGTGCAGGAGAACTTTCGGTGACTTGTGGACTTGTCTTTGTTTCTCAGGCTTTTCTTGCATTGCTCCTACCATTAATTCCTACTGGAAATCACAGAAGGATATTGTGAAATAAACAGGAACACTAAACCAGAGTTGCCAGAGAAACAAAGGGGACTATTCACACCAGAAGAAGAAAGCCAGAGTGAGGGAAATATCAAAGAGCAAGGGAGTAGGGCTTGGCACCTGACTGGGGCATTGGAAGGGTGGGGTGCTTGAAGACCCAATAGGATTCAGCCAGCTAAAAAGACAGAAGAGTATCAAAGTAATGCATCCGTGCCACCCTATGCACAGAGCATAGAAATTCCCTCCAGTGATGGGAGCGTGTCTCCTTCCCACACCAGTGTCCGGTGTCTGCCCCTCGGCATTCATCTCCATCTACAACGGACAGAAGATCAATCCGAGGTGCACGACGTTGCTGGGTGCAAACCGGATGAATGCATGTTTTTAAGCACCTTCAAATCCCACCACACAGAATAGGCTCACTTTGTCCTGGGGCTGGAAGTCACCAGATAGAGTGTTCTAGAGCACTAACATAGTCCAGCGCTGTATAAATCTCTGCAGAATCTTAAAAAAAAATAGCAGTTCATCTCTCAAAGTTACCTAGAGAAACTAGTTGCACACAACCTGGTTCTCTGAATCCCTTTTTTCTCCCCCCATGGAATAAACTGTGGTCAATGAAAATTGCAAGAAGAAAGATACGGATGCTTTTAATTTTCTTGGGAACAGAAAGAAAATAATTCGATGTGGAAAGCCCTTAGACTTCCAAGGAGTCTGTGAGAAGGCTAATGCTGTTAGGAAACGGACAGTTTTGTTTTATAGTCCCTGGCGTCTGTGTTTTAGTGCGCAGGGAGATGTGTGCTCTCCGAGCTGCCGGGCGTGCAGGCCGTATATCTGACACGCCGCCCTCTGGGAGAGCCGCCAGTGGGGGAATCGTCGCCGCGATGCAGTACAGCTTGTAAGTTGCAATCCCGTCGGAGAACTTTGTAGTTGCTTGTCAGTCCGTGGGAAGATAAAAGAGGTAGCTTCTTTTCAAGCAATTTGAATTCATTTCCCCGCAGTGAGTTAGAGGGTCAGGCAGCAGGAGTGAGCTCGCCTGAGATCTTGTAAAGTGTATTTCCTGGGTGAGGGAGTGTGACACCTGGCTGGCTTGCTGCAGCAGCAGAATGGCGCTTGCCGTTGGGCCACTTCTTTTTAGGGCCAATTGCTCAGGTACGTGCTTTTAGAATGGGAGGTCCAAGGATATCCAGCTCTATTGCATTTTAAAAATAAAAACTCAGTGTCTGGACACTGAGAGTCAGAGGAACCTGAGGAGCAGCGGGTGATGTTCTACACGCTTTTCCAGTGCTGGCCTGTTAGGGATATTGCACTTCTGTATCTGTCAAGTGGTGCAGTTAGTGCCCACAGGGCTTAGTGTCGGGAAGTCACGGAAATGAAATCTGTGCCCCCGTACAGAGTCCTTTTCATTATAAACAACAGCCCCTGACCATTTCAGACGTTATTTGTAAAGCAGTGCGAGAAACATTAGGAATGATGACCACAGAAAAATGTCCTTAGGTCCAGACTATTAATTTGGGAAGCACATGCCTCTAATGCACAAATGAGAAATGACTGTCATTATACCTTCACATACAGTTCTAACATATTTCTGGAGGGATAAATACACACAAATATAAATACACAGGAAATGAATATTTTATCTAGATTAAAAGTCACTGTTGAAGTGCTAGTGAAACTACGAATGGGCCTGAAGAAGATGCAGAGCATCTTAAACATTTGGCTGTGGAGTATATACACCCATACCCACTGAGCATATTGACACTTCTGATTGTATATCATGTCACGGCCAATAAAGCTATAGAAATGTGTAATTAGGACATATTCTTCCACAAGAATGGAGTTAAGCATTAATTTATCAAACTTATTTAAGAACTCATCTGTTCTCAACACTCACACAGCAGCTTATTGAATTTGTGTCTGATATCTAATTGGCTATTTTCTTGACATAATGAGCAGCACATACACGATGGTATGCGCAGAGGTGAGGAAGCTGCGGTGACAAGCAAATCCCCAGCGCGGTGGGGGGCCCTGCGTCACAGGACGTAGCCTGCAGAGCACGTGCGGGTGCAGCACTCGAGGCCCGCCTGGATCAAGTTCATGGTCCCCATTCTGCAGAGCTTTTTGAGGGGTCTCTGCAGGCCCTTGTCCTTGGTCAGAGACTGTGAGAAGAGGAACAAAGTCAGTAGATCACCCCCTACTGTACCTTTGGCTTTGGAAACATTTTGCATAATTTAAAAACCAAAAATCACCTGTTTGTACTAGCAGAGGAATTTAAGGCTTTTAAAACATGTTCAAAAGGTGTAATAGGGAGTTTGTAGTACATACCTGCTGAGCGACCTATGGAGAAGCCAGCCAGGAAGCAAGTACACTCTGAATCAGTAGCGTTATGCTACCATGTAGCTATGACACCATACAATGCCTCCTCCTGGTGGGGGTTCAGTTCCTGTTGAATAAATAACAATATTCAAGTCAGATTTTAGATATCTGTACACTGAAATTGTAACTATTGTATATGAATGTTATTTTCCCTGCATTTTGAACAAGGAGGTTCCCAATGGTACATGTCAGCTATAAACTGATTTTAGAAGGAAGTGGGAGAAGCAGGTACATCATCACATAGAAAAAAATGCAAACATTTAAGGTGAGCATCCATCTCTAGCCGCTAAGACCCAGTCTAACAGCATGAGACTCCCTTCCTGAACTTCTCCCGGGAGGCTAGGAGTGGATGTCTTAGCAGGCAAAGGGTCCTCCTCATCGTATCGACTCTGAGGTCCACAAAGCTTATGCACTTGCCCCTTAGAAAGGAAGACATCTTCATTTTTTATGCCAACAGCCATTCCAGAACTAGACTTCCTAACTCTTGTGTGAAGTTCTTATCACCAATGAATACTTAACTAAATTATTAGTGATGTGGGATCTAAGAATCTCAGTGAACTGTTCAGGCAAAAACAACTTCTCTATTGTTTTTAAAGAATTGAGACTTTTTAAATTTGTAAATAGGGTTGTGAAAAATGTATGTATTTCTTACTAGTCGTATACCTTTGGGCAGATATCCAAGCCAGTTCCACACCCAAGAAGCAGAAATCTGAGATAACGAAGTAAATTTAGATGTAAATTTTGCATTTCTATTTTTTCACATATTCATTAGTTTGTTCACACAGCAATCGTGAATCTAGCTTTCCTATGGAACAGGACAAATATGACAAGTGCAAGGAGTTATGGCAGTGAATAAAGGAGGGGTGGTCTCTCCACTGAAGGGGTTTGGGGATTTAAAGGAAAGCCAAGGGTTAACTGAGTAATCAAATGAAAGTATAAATGGCCAACTTTAATAAGCATTACGGTAAAACATATCTTACTAAAATACTATAGTAAAAAGAGCTTAATATAAATAGGAGGGTCAGGGGAAATCTTTACAGTCTGATGGTATTTAGGGCAACTGTAACAGATGTCTCAGAGAAGAATAGAGGAAAGAGGACCCCAAATTGGGGTGGATTTGAGGGAATCAAAGAGAACAGTGTTCCCGGACAGAGTGAATGGCGCAAGATGCGGCTTCAGCCAGGCGATTTGAGGGACTTCAGCAGGGAGTTGGAATAACTGTGAAGAATCATCAATAGTTCTCAGTTGCTAGGTAGATATTACTTAAATTAAGTACCTATAACTTGGTAGATTGGCTTAGGTTTTTTTTCTTCAGAGGTAGTTTTGCTCAAATGATACCAATTATAATAAACATGTCATCTTTTCTCCTGTGGAGGCTGTGTGTGTGTGTGTGTGTGTGTGTGAGTACTCGAAAAAATGCATATTGAAATGTATTTGTGATCTTACTACAAACATCTCTTGGATTGTATTTTCTATATTTAACATCTTATGATAATATAAATATTATCAAAATGTAGATAATGGTGAATTTAGCAAAATATATTAACCATTCTTTTTTTTTGTTGGGTATTTATGTTTGTTATTTCACTAATAGAAAAAATATTAATTTTTTAAATTTATTTTAAGAATAAAAGAAGGAAAACATATTAACAAACAGACATCCATTTACAAAACAGCACAAGAACAATACACACAATAAGAGTTACAAAGTGGTAGGAAATTAACAATGGTTGTTGTAGTACATGTTGATATCTTCAAAGTGGTTTCTCAGGAAAACAAATAGGGACATGCAAAATTGATCAAATTATTAATCATTAACTGTTCCTTTCAGTAAAGGAAAGGAAAATTCTCAAAAATATTAATTATTAATATATACTTTTGCATATTTCCATAATATATACAGTTAAACTGAAATGCTAAATTAAAATACTGGCAATATTTTTCAAGGTTTTTGATACAAATGAACAAAATGTTTTCAATTTACACGTCTAATTTGCACACCTCCTAGCAGTGTACAAATACCTTCATCTGGCCATAATTGTTCTAATTTGATAAGTAAAAACGGTAGGTTGCAATTATTTACATTTCTTTTATTTCTATTGAGCTCAAACACTTTCATATGCCTACTATTTATTTGTTTGTCTTTCAAATTTATATGCTCACATACTTTGCCAGAATATACTAAAAATTTTAGAATTTGGTTTGATAGCTAAGGCAGATTAAATATTGTGGATAGTAATTAATCGTCATTACAATTTAAAACATTTCCTCCACTTTATCTTTTTATTTTGTTTATGAGCTGAAAGTAGTATTTTTAGTTTTTGATAGTTAAATCTTTCTTGTTCATTTTGTACAAAATATTTCTCTATCTAGAGAAAACATGCATGCTGCTGTATTTTACAAACTGTGTCAGAGATTTAAAGTTATAATAATAGTACCTGCTTCCAAGTTACTTATTTCTTCTCTTTATGTTTGCTTCTCTGAATCATCATTATTTTGACTCAGTCTTTGTGCTCTCAACATGTGAAATATTTTAAAAATATCTTTTTGTATCTGAAGGTAAAGTTACTATTATTATTTGTTTTTATTAAATGGTATTAGTTCTTTTCATATGTATATTCTTATGACTGAGCATTAGATAGAGTTCAGAAAACTTTATGCATTGATTATTAATGGAAATTCTTTACGAATGAATTCATGAGGAATTATATCTTCAGATATTTGCCGTCGGAAACATGTAATGTTTTCATTTATTTAAGTATTTTACACCTCACAAGAAAATATTTTATTTTCTTTATAAAGAAATACTTTATCTTTATAGTTATGAATTTTAGAAGACTCATTAACACTATATCAATATTTCAAAAATATATCCTTTTCATCAGTAGTTTCTTTAAAAAGGTTAATTTCAGAGTTAATAATTTCTCTACCTTCATGAAAACAGAATACAGAAATTCTTACTGCACCTGAATCTTCCTCATTCAGTTACGAGAGCTTGGCTGAATATTGCACACTAACACACAGGGTGAGCACTTTTACTTTGAATAAAAAGACTTCTAATTCAAATTCTGTATCACAAATCCAAATCATACAAGTTAATTATTTTAAATAAGCCCCAACCAAACTATTTAACTAATTGCTTGTTTCTAGTAATTCACTGATATCTTTAAAATAAACTTATAAAATAAATGAGATTTAAAATATCTGTATCCACAACTATCTACTGAGAAGCCTAACAATTCCCCCTCATAAAAATTTATAAAGGAGCAATTAGAAAATATACACTAAAATGCTTGTGAAATTATGTTCCTGACATTTTCATATAACAAAAAGTTGTATGGTGAAGAAGGTACTCCTACATGTCCAGCTGCGTGGATTGGACACTGTGATGCATACACAGTTTGCAGATTTGTATTTATTGATAAGGGAAGTATATTTATATAGTTAGAGCTTCAAAACGGTGATTACCATAAAATTCCAGAACTGTGAAGTATGACAGTAGATTATATACAGAACTATAAATACAGCAATAGATCTGCAAACAAATATCAAGTGACATGCACCAAAATATTAAGACTAGCATGACAATTATCTTGAGATTTTAGGTGAGTTTGGCTTTTGATCATCTCTGATACACTCTTAAAATTTATAATGAATAAATATTTCTTTGTAATCACAAAATGAAAGCATGTATGGAGCCAAAGGGAATAACAAGAAAGGGTAGTTTGTAGCATGTTTCATTTTATAGCAAAGCTATTAGAGGATTTTAGGAAAGAGACCATAAAACCTCCAAACTGTCACGAGAACTTGGGAACAAAAGACCAGAATTCATTATGTGAGAGATGTTAAAGATCTTAGGCTTTAGTTTGTTCCAGAAGCACAGCCAGCTTCACTTGTTTATTATCATCTTGCTCTTACACGGGTCCCTTAAACTTAAAGTGGCTCACTTTCAGTTTTCCCAATAATTTATTCCTTTATGATAATAGAGTTTCTTATTATCTTTTTGATTTGTATCCTGTTTCCTGTTTAATGATTTACTCTGCGTGGCATATGGGCGAAAGGTATCCTACTAGAAAAATTATTATGCTATAATAATTACAGTACCATCAAACTGAATTAAATTATGTTTCATTGTAAATAGTAAAATGTATTAATTTTTCTAAAAGCCTTTTTATGCCAGGGAGGATTAAGTTACCTTCACGTACTTTCATTAAACACCATGACAGTGCAAATCACGTGAACTGAACTGGTAACAAATCAGCTCACTCCTTCTTAAAACACTCCCTTCCCAGGGATGGTTCTGAAGTCAGCTTTCTCAGGACCATCATTCAGTGAAAGCTACTGAACAGACTCTGTCCTTCTATGCTTATAAGTTTTCCCTTATATTGTGGAGACATTAGGAGGCAGGCTTTAAAACAATGAAGTTTTGCTTCATTGGCTTAAGAGAGAAATAAACTTGCATTTTAAATGTGCATTCTCATTTTTCCCCGAACACATCAGAACAGCAGTGCCCAACAGAGATATAGCTGTCGTGTGTATTTGCCAATATCCATATTAAACAAAATACAAAGAAACAGTTCAAATTCAGTAGTATACCTAATTCAATTCAGCATATCCAAAGTCCCCTTAATACGTACAACCTTAAAGTTAAAAATGAAATAATATATTATTTTTCATAAATTCGTGTGTGTATTTTATATTTATGGTGCACTTCATTTTATTTTATTTATTTGTTTCTATTTGCACATGTTCACATTTCATAATGATTACAGTTGTTACCAAGTACGTGGACAAAATGCATCTTAATTATTGCATCATCCCCTCCCTCCCTCCCTGTTCCCTTCATCTCTTGGTCCCCTTCTCGTGTGCAAAAGCTCAATTTCTACTTTTTCCTCAATTCTCTTTTTTCTTCATCCATTTTCTCCCCCCATCTCTTGTTCCTTTCCCATGGGGAAAAGAGCTCCCTACTTCTTGTTCTCTATCTTTTCTTTTGATCTTTATGTATGTGTTGGATTTTCCACACTCAGATGATACATTTGTAAGATGTATTTAATCTGTATTTAGAGTTCATAACTTGTTTTTGCTGAGAATAGATTCACATACACAGTTGTTCCAAACATATATAAGAGTTTCCAGTAACTGAATCAACGACCAGCTTTAAATTTACGTTAGTTAAGATTAAATTAAATGAGAAGGCCATGCCTGTCACCTATCAGGTGGTGTGTGGGCCCCAGGGGTACTGGCCCTGAGGCTGACATTGTGGTACAGGGCACACGTAGCGATGCTAATACAGTGAAAAACGTAAAAGTTAAAAACAAAACCAAACTGTTACAATGTTGTGTCCTGTAGATCTCAAGGAACGAGATGACTGACTTTTTTCATTACATAAACTGTTTGGCTCAAATGATAGAATCAAATAATTATTCTGGAGCTTTTTGTACAAATCATTTCCTTTTTTTCTAATTCTCCACTTTTCCTTACAGCAAATATTTGTGGAAAATAATGCTGAATACCCCTGGGACAGACCTTAGTTTAGCTGTTACATGCTAAGTTTTCAGTAAAGCAAAGAACACCTACATTAAGGGGGAAAAATAAATATTGTTAATGTTGTACACACCATTTTTTGTTTTTGCTTCTGTCTTATAAATCATGTAAATAAGTGCAATAAACATTTACTGAGTGATTCCATAATAGTAGGGATCTACAGGTCCATTATTTGCGATGACACATCTAAGCTGGCTCAGGAAAGCTAAACGTATGTCCTATGTCAAATAATGCCTTCCATCAAGTTTAGAGCAGCATTTCTCGCCCAGCATTACAACTTGGTGTAATGGCATTTGGCAGTATTGGCATTTCTGGTATGACTTCTTTTGGCTAGCTCAGCATTCTTAAAAAATAAATAGTTTTTTCAATCTGTGATTGAAAGGGTTAAATAGTACCAATTCATTACCACTCACAAAAGGATTTATTTTGTTCCCATAAATCAGTTTTATTCCACATTTTTATTATTCCCTTGGGTGAACTACTCCAATTGAAATCAATACAAGTGCAAGTGACACAATCAATCTAGATATTTGATTATGGATTGGAGATCCCCGGGTCTGCTTTTCAGCCAGTTTCTCTCTGATCATCTCTCTGAAGAACTGAATATTTTTATTGGCACCTGTGAATTATGAACATGTTTAAAAAGCATATAATAATCTTCATCTGGATACTGATCATGGAAACCCAAAGAATGAGCAAGCATTAAAAGATAAAGACTTAAAATATGTAGCTAGAGCATTATTAATCTGTTCAAATTTCTCAATATTTTTCTTAAGGTAGAGTCAAGTTTTAAAATAACTTCATTCTTCCTCTTAACAAAAGGCTATTAATACAAGGGTCAGCTCTGAGCTTCGTTCTGAGGGTGCTGTTAGGTAAGTGACTAACGATTTCCCTTGACAAAGGGGATATCTGTTTCCACATATCTATTTTAGAGCTGAGTCACACCAATTGATTTAGGTTAACAACACGAAAACAGTTGGGGTGGATAAAATGTCTTTGAAAGCATCCAGGCTGCTTCTTTTCATTTCTATAATTATCCAAACTGGAAAGACACCATCTGGGAGATCTAAAAGGAGAAAGCCAGTTCAACTTTAAATTAGAGAACAAAATTGATTAAGGTGTTGCTCAAGAGGCCAACATTTATATATCAGAGTCTCTTCGCTTTACAAACAAATTTATATCTTATGACCCTTTACATATTGAATGCTTATTTGGGGATTCGTGGTTCCACATTACAGTTCTCTTGCCTCAGCCTCCAGCCACCTGTTCTTGGTTCCTAAGCCAGATTTTTGCATAAGCACAATTAAACCACACATTAACCTATGTCTTCCTATTTAGAATGAGGCAATAGTTGGTGCACTGATCTGATTCTGTCCTTACAATAAATTCCAAAGCACTATTAACACTGTAAGGGCTACTTTTGACAAATACTTTGGCTGTGGTAACCATTTATTATTTTCCACATGTGAATATGTTTCATGCTTTGAGCTGGCTAGCTACTTCTGATTCTCTGCTGGAAGGCACATAGTATGAATGTTTCAAAAAGTCTTTCAGAAGTGATGGAAATCATGTACCAATCCTTCTTTCACCTGATGAGTCATTAATTAGTGTTTAGTTGCTCTTGTTAAGTCTTTAGGACAGCAGCTAACACTACTGTACAAGCACTACCCTTGGGTTTCCATTGGGCAATCCTTGGGCATGAGAACCGAGAGCACTGCCTATAATGTATTTTCTTCCTGCTTCTTTCCTCCTCAGTAGTCTGCATTTATAATTGCCAAATAATGAAAAACACTCAAAACATTTTTGAAGGTATGGTGCAGTGACATAATGCAGAGCTTTTCCCATATGCCCTGTTCCAGTTCTTAGGGTTTACAGAGAGAATTGACTCGGAAATCGGAAACGATCTCCTTTGTTCAGGAAGGATACCATTTTTAAGAGGTAATCTCTGTACTCATTTAATTCACAAGCTGGCAATTATTTTCTTCAAGGGGCCAGAGAGCAAACATTTTAGGCCTTGCCGGCCATATGATCTCTGCTCTAACGACTGCATTCTGCAGTTGTAGCAGGACAATGCTGCAAAGCATAAGCGGCTTTGTTCAAATTAAACTTTTATTTATAAAAATCAGCAGCTGGTCAGATTTTGCCAACAGGGTATAGTCTGTGAATCTCTGATTTTATTATCATTTGCTTCTAAGTTTAAATGGAATTTGATTACTTTCCTGTGGTATTTGAACCCTATCATGATTCTTTTGAGTTTATACCCATTATGAAAGCTGATTTGAGAATTCTACGACTGAGCCACCCAAGCACCTGAAAGCTGATTTGAAACTCATGTAATATAAAAATTAACATCTGTAAAACTCCCATTGCCTATAAATACCTAACAAGTGAACATCATTTCAGATCTTTCTCAATTCATAGGCGGTTTCTCATAAGTAAATAAAGAAATTAGTTAGACTAATGTGGGTGAAGATGAATTACAGCAAAGGAATTCAAAAGTGTGCAAAGTTGTTCAGAAACCTGGGAAGCTGTGTATGCGCAGGAACCATAAATAGCCCCAACTTATTGTGTGGCTTAGGTGAGGGACATAGGACATTGTTTCCCCCACTAGAAGCAGGGATACCACTCCAGCAACCTGGACAATCACAGCTCTCTTTCTGGATTCTCAACAATTCTAGAAACATCTAGAATAATCCCTGGTGGACCCCAAGCCATTGTCTTGCTGCATCAAGCTTTGGAGTGTCCAGGTAGAAGTATGAGATGCTCAATGCCCACAAGAACTTCAGCCTCAGGACCTTCAGGACCTTTCTTTTAACGCCCCCAAAATAAATTATATGTCCAATCATTTTTTCTGCAATCTCTCATTCTGTGATTGTAACAATGTCATCATCATTTTTGTGTATGGATTATGATTCTCTCAGGACTCTTCATCTTGCCATTGAAATTTTAGCAAGTGTATCCAGTTCTTAGTTCTTCCTAAAATGATTATTAAATAGTCAGTACTTTTAACATTTCCAATGTGCTTTTCAAGCTATGTAAGATCTTAATTTCTCTTACAGCATATACATTATTTCCCTCCAGGGTACAAAGTTCTTTAGTCTCTCTTATGTTGGATTCCTTTCCTTTCCTTTTGGCTGTATAGCTACATATTAAGTATGGTCTTTCTTCCTTCAGATTCATCTCACTAGCCTTGGATGGCCAGCTCTGTCCAGACCACAAGTGTTCTGAACTTTGCCTACTTCTTTTGTTTCTGGTGCTACTTTAGTCTTCTCTCAAGCTGGACTCTGAGGACTGGGTATTCTGCTTAAAGCAGTCATCTGTTCCCTGGGGAGATGAGAGTGAAACAGATTAAGGAGGCATGTGCTGGGCAGAACCCTTACCCTCTCCCATCGGACCAGCAGCTCCTTCTGCAGATCACATGATGCTCCCCGGGACTCAGGTCACCATGATGCTCCCCAGATACCGGTCCAACCTGCTCTTCCTGCTCAGCTCAACCTTCCTCCAGTCAGGAGGATTAGAGGTTTCCAGGACTTTCCTTGGTTTACATCTCTTCCTCTGTGAGCAGTTTGGAACTGTGCTCCTCTGAGAAGGAATCCACCATGTCTTCCTTCTGCTAGTCAGCCTTTGTCTACTTCAGATCCTTTAAGTTGTTTTGGTTAGTGGTACAATGTTATTCTCCTAGCTTGTTTCCATTTCATTAGCTATTCTGAAAGGGCAATTTTGTGATACTACTGCATTTATGCACTTTTCTCCCCAAACAATAACTTTTGAGGATTCATAATTTATTCCCAAATCTCTTCCCAGCAAGTTGATGAATGTCCTGTTTAGAAAGTGTACACGCACGCTGTAAGATGCAGCGGGTTACCTCCAGCCCTTGGTATCCATGCTCTGATGTAATCCCTTCCCCCGGGCATGACTGAAGCCTGCGACTTGCTTCTCATCAGTAGAACATGACAAAGGTTGGTGGGATGTCACCTTCACGAGATAACTGTATGAAAACTGTAACCCATCTAAAGCAAGTGGCCTTCTGGAGTGAGCCTCATGGGGGAAGAAATGAGGGCAGACTCCAGCGAACAGGCCTCTAACAGCTGGTGGCAGCTGTGGCTACTGTCCTGCAGGGAACAAAATGTTGGCAAGTGTCATGGAAGGGGACCCATCCTCGCTGGAGCCTTGAGTGGGACTTCAGGCCAGGCCAGCACTTTGCACCTTTCTGAGACCCTGAACAGAGGACCCATACACTGTGCCAATCTCCTGACCTTCAGAAACTGTGAAGTCAGGCTGTGATACGCTAAGTTGGTGGTGCTACCCTGACCTCTCAGTACATAACTGGAGCAGCATGACTGTAGCAAAGAACGCAGGTAGAAGCCACCAGCAAAATGACATCATTCCCACCCAGATACTGTACTTCCAAAGTGGTTGCTGTCCCTCAACAAAGAAACAATCTCAAATATAATCCCAGCAGCGAAAAGAACATTCTAAACATTTCATTAAAGGACGCATGGTGTTTAGTGAGGGATCCACCAGGGCTCTGGAAGAAGGTCTTTGCTGGTCATAAAACAGTCATATTCAAGTCGAGCATTTAGTTTGGAAGGTGGGGACCACTTTCCAAGGGAGCACATTTGCCCAAATACTTCTTAGCTGATGGAGATGAAAGTAATCAGTAGTTTATTCACTGGGAGAAAAAGTTGTTTGCCCAAGGGGAGAGGAATAAGTCAAAATAGAAAACTAAATCTGACATTGAAGGTTACAGCATGGCTGATGAAATGGATTGCATTTCACTAATCTCTACACACACACACACACACATACACACACACAAATTTATATTTACATACTGAGCAGAGGATAGAGATTTTACATATTCCTCTGCTCTATGATTCTTTTCCAATGTTAATGAAATAAAATCTACTTTAAAATATCTGACTGTGGTGCATAGAACATACTTAAAAGAAATCATGCTACAAAGGATTTTTTTTAAATGACCTAAAATATTCTTAAGGGTGAATGTGCACCATTAGGTATACTCTTACCCACGTGCTAAGAAAGAACCCACACTGAACCAAACAAAAACATCTGAGTATCCCCAGCACTGTGACCCCCTCACATGAGCATACTCTGGGTCAGTATTTTCAAAGCACCTTCTAGTGGCTGATGAAAGATTCTTATTCCTGGAAGTACAACTGTCACTCTAGCATGTTTACCAATTTAAAGTGGAATCAAGAAAATTTTGCTTTTACTA
This sequence comes from Chinchilla lanigera, assembly GCF_000276665.1. Taxonomy (NCBI): domain Eukaryota; kingdom Metazoa; phylum Chordata; class Mammalia; order Rodentia; family Chinchillidae; genus Chinchilla; species Chinchilla lanigera. The sequence goes on from NW_004955406.1 coordinate 2,233,468, forward strand.
CATGACAACTAATTAAAACCACTTTTAGAGTAATTACAGTAATGGTAAGAAGTATAATGCCTTAATAAAAAACTTCTCAGAGGAATAACTGGTTCATGGCTGGTTCTTTCTTCCTCTTTTAAAATGTTCATGAAAAAAAGCTATGTTGATATATATATATATATATATATATATATCAACAAATACTTTGTATAGTACTAAAAGCTTAAGGCCATGTCAAAAGTTCCTTTGTCACTATATTAATTACAAAATAAATAAAGACCTAGCACCTTCCAGAGTCCTACAATTCAGAGATCTATGGGAATGATGAGATTTGAAGGACATACTTGCTTTGTAGTTAAAATAATTGTAAGTATGGTGATATCTTTATGACAAATTTATAAGAGTAGCTTAGATGTTAATCTGTGCCATCTAGAGTGAGCCAGCATCCTTAGCTCGCAGGAAAAGCCTGCCTTGCCTCTTTGCCCTGATCCATATTGGATAGTGTCTTTGTGTTTTGGTGTTGGCAGAATTCTGTGAGAGTGACATGAAGCCAAACAACTCTAAAACTGAGATCTCAATACAAGGAAAACGTAGTTTGTTTGGCTTTCTTTTTTTTCCAGCAAGAAGCGGGGAAATTAGTTAATACGTTTTCTACCATAAGGTGTAATTGGATTCAGAAAAACGCTAACTTAAAGCCAGACCAGGTCTGACATATAAAATCCTCACAAGGTAACAAGAATCAGTTTGGTTTGTTCGCTGTCATTTCTCATTGTAATCTTTGTCATGAGAATGGATTCATGTTGTGCCATTTTCTATTCTTGTTACAATCTTTGTCACATGAATAAGATATCAGGATGTTAATGCGTGGCATACAGGATTCTGTGTGTGATGATACCGTGCAGGACTACGCTGACCTTTGCAGTATTATGTATTCTGATTGGTGGTTCATTTCACCTCTTTCCCACAAGTTAATAAGGCCGTAAAAAGAAGAGAAGTGCAATAGCCAGCCAGTCAAATTATAGAATATTGAAAAGGTCAGAGCAGTACAGCACAGAGGAAAAAAATTATGGAATATATGGTGCATTAAGATTCTTGTGACAATGATTCTAACAAGAATGGGATAAGATACCCGTTTATGTTATTTCAATCAAGAGAGTCTCGTAGGAGGGCGTTCCCAGGACGGCAGTCATGTATGCATTCTCGCATCACACAAGGGAAACTACACACTGACATGGGGTTTTACTCTCAGAAAGTAAGTGCATGGTTAATACCTGCTATTCTGCAAGTAAGGGCAGGAAAAAATAAGATTTTTACTTCAGAAAATGGGCATTGATGTCATTAACATTTTAACGATACTTGAGGTTCGAAGCTGAGGGATTCCATACCCGTGAAATCTATTGGCCACGTGAAATTTACTTTGGCTATTTCTCCATGGAACACATTTTTCTTCAAAATAAAGTGCGAAGGTAGGAACTGAAGGACTGAATGCTTTTGAAGACCCTTGGGAGGATGGGATGTCCTGAAATAGTAGTGGAGAGTTTCTTTCTAAATGTGTGCATGATGCATACAAAGTTTGTTTCCTCCTTGGGATGTGTGATCTTGGCCCATGCATGATGCACTCTTCCTCTCCCCACACCCCGACTGATAGGAGCAGGCTGGTGGTGAGGAGACGGAAAGAAGACACCTAACTCAGAAATCCTGAAGCTCCTGTTCTCAGATGTGCAACAGGGATTCGTCATTTTGAAAATTGTTTTTGTGAATATTTTAAAATTTCTCCTGGAACAGCTCTGTTAGATTCTGTAGTTTGTAGAGACAGATCCAATTTAAATGTCAGGTTTTACTCTCTTTGGATGCATTATTTCACTAATAGAGCAAACATTTTACAACCCATTTCTGGACTGCACAGACTTCACCAGCCAGTGTGCCAGATATGATCTAGTTACTTTTAAAAATAGAAGAAATGAATTCTGTTCATTATTTTAAGACCAGGAAAACTGCATGAGTAGTTCTCAATGTTTATGGTGAGGAAGAAAGCTCACACACCGACTGTGGGGTTCTGCCTTCTAATGTTCTCATTGAGAAGGTCTGTGGTCAACTCAGGCAGGGTGCTGCTTAGCAGACTGTCCCTGGTGACCCTGCTTCAGTGCACCCCGGAATGTTTGTAGAGATAACCCACTTCCACAAAGGGTTTAGCGCCGTCCTGGGGCTGACCCCTGCCGGCTCAGACTAAGCCAAGGCATGGATGCAGAGAGTTAACTAAACATCCCAGCACCTGGGGGTGCAGGGGTCAGAGGAGCTGCAGTTTCAGAACACAGAGCCTGAAGTAGACCTACATGTCCACTTATACTCACAGACAGGGAGGGAGCAGAGGGTGACCAGGAGGAATGGCCGCCTGTGATGGGAAATGTTTATCAATCCCACATTTTCTAGCTGGATTTGTGAGACTGAGCATTTTCCAGTTCATTGGAAACAAAACTTAGGCAGTAAAAATTGGTAAAGCACAACCCGGTCAAGAAGGGCACCCTGAGGATTTGCATGTAAGAATCCATCTCCAGGGTCTAGGAGCTCATATTGGAGCAGGGCAAAGGGAGAAAGGGGGTGGGTGAGGTGGGGGAGAGAAACAATCCATGGCCCCTCCTCTTGCTTTTGAATCTGGGGGCTTTTGAGCTCTGTTGAGAGCTGAAACTGTCATTTTACTCTGTCTCTGAATTGAGCTGTTTCTCAGCGGAGGTGAGAACTTAGACTCACTCGACTGTGTAGCCCGTGCAGATACACATGTTCTTTTTTGAGCTGAGCAAAATGGTTATATAATTGCATACTTCTCATAATTATTGAGTAATTATACACTTCTTATAATTACTGAGTAATCATTGTTCTGTAACTAGAACTTAATGTTACAACTAATTGTATAATCACATGTATTAATTTTGTTATCTGGGAAACTTAGAATAAAGTGGTACTTAATATAGTTCCCCCGTCATGCCATTTCCAGAGCAGCCAGTTGTATTTGTTTTGCATCTCAAATTTTGCTTCAAAAATAAATAAACAAAATGCAGGGTAAAAAAAAAAAAACCCTTCTTTGATACTATAGAAATAGGTTCTTACTCATTGGCCTTATATTGGTAGCTGGCTAGAAATTTGTAAACTGAAGTTCTTATGGCTTCAGTGTAGAATTCTTGCTATTGATTTGCGATTTTGAATCTTTGTAAGATGTGCTCAGTTATGCTCTGGCCCAGGCGATGGAGCACCTGCTGGCTCTCTGCTAGTAAGCTGACCTTTTCAAAATTTTACAACCAAGCTCATAACAATGCCAGCAGTTGTTGCAGCTGCAGCTGAAAAAGCTTCCAAAGAGCAAGGTATGGGGAGCACTGGAGAAGGTCCTCTGACACCGAGCATATATCTGTTCTCAGACAATGGCGAGAAAAGGCTCACAGTTAATTGTTTTTTACTTTTATGAGTACATTTGCAGTGCATATGGATTACGTCCAGTGCGGGGCATAGGGACACAGCACATCTTAACTGTCATTGCTGCCTTTCCCCTCTCTTTATCACAATACGCTTTCCATTTACCAGAGATCTATCTCCCTATTTCCTGCCATCTTCCCTTTCTTTAGCTCTTTAAATTATTTACTTATGTTTTCTTACATTTTCTCATGGAAGAAGTTATTAGATATTTAAACTTATGTGGCTAATTTATTTCACTTAATATTATTCTTTTGTGTGTGGTACGGGGAATCGAACTCATGACCTCGCACTTGCCAGGTAGCTTGCTGTACCACTGAGCTATATCCCCACACACTTACTTAACACTATAGTCTCAAGGTGCATCCATTTTCCTACAAACAACTCAAATTTATCCTTCCTTATGGTAGAGTAGTACTCCATTGTGTATAAATGCTACATTTTCTTTATCCATTTAATTGTTGATGAACACACAGTCTGCTTCCAAGATTTAGTTAATTTGACTTATGCTGCTATAAACATTGGTACTCATGGATTACTTAATAGGATGTCTTTAACTCTTTTGGGAAGATACCTAGGGAAATAGCTAGGTTGAATGGCATTTCTAATTTTAGTTTTTTGAAAAATAATTGTGATCAGATTTTTTCAGTGCAGAACTGTTTCACACACATTGAAAATCTTCTCACTACATAAGCAAAATGCTCCTTTCATATAGCTGGAGTTCAAAAATGTTGAATCAAATTCACTAGTCACGTAGATCCTACAAAGCTCTACCTCAGACTTCAGAACTTCTTGCCGATATGAGTTTGTGTATATAGGAGTACATTAACTATTCCATTTTAGGACCTGGAAATCACTAAGCTATGCATACTTCTTATCTGTCTTTACTGTAACTCAATAAAAGTTATTATTCCCATCTTCTAACCCGTAAGTACCATTTATTTCCTTTAAAATAAAGCACTTCTTTGGATTTGCCAATTTTGTCTACACTAATAAATTATTTGATGCTACTAGAAATTTGTTTCCGATCATGGAAAATACATTCCTGAGTATTTGCAGCAATAAAAATTTTAGCTACTTCCTCTATCCCAATATATTGTATATTTTTAAATTTCTGTCTGCTTTACCTACACTTCATGAAAATGGTCATGTCATAACTAGCTAGCAGGCATACTTCTGCATTATTTGAACTTCACTGATTTCAGAGTTTGAAATATAATCTGATGGGACAATGGCATGATGGTAGTAGATGACATTAGTGTTGTTTTGCTAATTTAAAAAACAGAATTTTGATTAATAATATAGTAGTTTGGGGAGGTGAAGAATTTGAGAGTAGGTAATTGCTATAGAGAAAATAAAATGCAGGGTGAGTACTTCCTAAGCAGTTACTAATTCTAAATGTTTTTCTGGAACGTATCACTTGTATGGGTCACAACAAAAATGATGGCATGGTTCCCAGTTATTTTGATCACTGTGATGATTGAGTGATTAATGCCAACCCACATAACATTTTGTTGACAAAGTAATAAAATGAGAATATGTGTGTTGGTGGAATATATATGTTGTCTCTTAGGGTGATGCTGCTATATTTCTATTTAGTATATGAAGGAACCCAAGAAAGTATGCTAGGTAAGGAAATTATCTCACTTAACTCACAATAACACTGCATTTTGATTTTTACTTCCAGTTCACAGTTGAAGAACTAGAGGTTCTGAAATACTGACTAACTTACCAAGAGATGCATTCTGAAAAATACAAAGACAGGTCCAAATGCAGCTCTCCAACCACCAAACTTATGTCCCTTCCTTCTTACTATATACTAATCCGTGTCAAAATGCATTTTGTAAATATTGCAACCATTAAAATTTCTCTACTGTACAGGGCAAGATCACTTTTAGTATGTGGTCATCTTTTACTTTTAGTCATTTAGTCAATAAAGATTATATCAGTGTTTGGAGATCTCAGAATATGCTTGTTTTTTCCCTTGAAGTCTGGTATGTCATGTTTTTCTATTCATTTTCCTGTATCTGCAGAATTTGTAGGAAAGAAGAAACGTTCACACAATAAAAAGTGTTTGGTAAAGGAAGAAAGTCTACTTGAAGTTGATTTTGATATTCTTGATGGTCATTTTTTCTGTTTTTACAGAATAATTACAATGCATTCTAATATTTAACTAAAGTTAAGCAATATTTTGAAAAGGTTACCTCATGTAAATTATTCAGGAAAGTATTAAAGTAGAAAATGCAATGAATGTAACAGTTTTTAATGGGAATCCTTTTCTTATTATGACCCAAATTTCTAGTTCCTTTTAACTTTGAATGGAGATGGGTGTTGTGATGGGAGTGAGGCGGTGACTGGGCAGGGATGTCTGCCTGTGTTCTAGTAGCGCTGAGACTTGGGAAGGGGCTTACGGCCCCTGAGAAAAGACCAGGCAGTGGGGTGTAGTCAGGATGTATTGGAAGTGATTATTTAAAAAGCCAGGCACCTTTGCATTTCCCATGCACCCCCATAACAGATCTTTACATCAAAGAGAATACATTTACCTCCAAAACCCAGCTGCTTTTTAAAATATTCTGATCAAATCTAACTTAAAGGAGCATTAAGTGAAAAGAAGCCCTACCTCTGTCATGTACAATGAGGACAAAATACCACAGCTGATGATCTATAAACTATCAGGCATATATCTAAGTGTGCTACTTATATCCACAAACCATCCCAATAGGATGGACATGTGTTATTTTCTTCTGTCTGTACACCAAAGAATATTCATAGACTAATAAAAATCCTCAAAGAAATTAAGCAGTTCATCAAATGATTAATTTAAAGATCTGCAATATTTTGACTAACGTAGACGATATTTGTGATATGCCTTTATGTTATCACTGAATAGCAGTCAAGTTCTTTTGGTCACTGTGATACACAAGTTGGAGATGGTAACACAGGTAACCTTTTGTTCACAAGGTGGTAGAACAAACGTCCTATGCACATGGATGGAGCATGCACCTTGCGTTTTAGGGTAACACCATTGTAATTCTACTTAGTATATATAGTATATTCAGGAATCCAAGAAAATATTCATATAATAGCAAATAATAGCAGGAAATAGCCCATCTATCCACACTAATGTTAATAAACTTCTGTTTAACCAGCAGGAAATAATTACACCCTTCTGAATGGCACAAAACTAATGCACAGCAGTGGAGAAGCCAACCTTTGGGTGCCCATCGTTGGACTGGTCCCTTTCAGTAACTACACTGTACAAGTGAATGCGTCCAACAGCCGAGGCAGCTTGGTCAGTGACCCTGTGACCATTGCAATGCCTCCTGGGGGTGAGTCTATGAAAAATGCTGTCTCCTTAATTTTATATGAATGCCCTAGAACCAAGTCTCCATTGAACACCTTGTTTATTGTTGGATTTAATTTCTATTTTTAGAACTCAAAGGCTCAATTGTATTTCTGGTTGCTGGGTGGTTTGGTTTGGTTTCATTAAGATGCTTTTATTGATGTTCTTTTACTGTCTTGGTGCAATCGCTTTCACCTCGTGCTGTGTGTATACATGGGCTGTATCCACAGGCCCATGTATCTCTGGCTCTCTGCGTGTTAAGAAAATTGGAAAAGCCTGCTTTTTTTAAGGCATCTCTTACATTCAAAGTTTATATTCTTGACATTTCAGCTTTGGTTTTCTACTGTCAATGGTTCTTCTTTCTTGTTCTCTCAAGAGCTATTTTAGATGTCTACTTAAGTCTTTCCATTTCATGCAAAGGAGAGTGTGCAGTAGGAAAACTTTGCTCATACCTCTGCATAAACACCCAGAGACTCCACATCATACTGATTATGCCCTGCTAGTGTTGCTTTCCTGTGTGAAATGTTGTACAGTCTGGATATTTTATTATTTTATTTTATTCTATTCTATTAAAATTGAGCGAGCTCATTGAACATGCTCACAATTACCATTACTTTTATCTGCAGTCAACTCCACTCTTGTCCTAATTGTGGGAAGCAACTGCTAGGAAGAAAACTCTCCTTCAGGTTGGTACATGTGGGCTTTGAACCTGAGAAGTTGCCTCTGTGCTCAGGAATGCACGCCTTCACAGACTACCCCAGGGGAAGGGCCCCAGGAAACCCAGTGTCTGCCCTGCAGCCAGACCTCTGGGCCTTGGCTTGCTGTAGGCGAGGGAAGAATGTTCTGATGTTGTCATCAGCGATCTGAGCACAGGGGTTTGAGAGCTGCAAGTGCCACATCGGTGGAGAAGGATGACTTTGCATTGTGTGTGGAACCTCTTTCCCCAGGAAAGGACATCTTACCTTTTGTGACATAAGAACTCTGCCCTCTTCTTCCCTTCATGACTTTATAAAAGGCAGTGACTGTGTTCACCAAAACACTTGAAACTAGACAACAGAAGCCACACTGTCCGAGAAAAGGACACGTAAAAGAGATGTTTTAGGGCTGATCCATGTGGGTTAATATTATATTTCATGAACTAGCAATTAATAAGGGAATTGAATTGAGGTAGGTGTTCATTTAAAAATCAAGACCAAATTACAATACAAAACAAAACAAAACAAAACCAAAAAGGGAAACTGTAGATAACTGTATCTCCATTATTCACTCTAGTCCACTTGCTGGAAATGCTAGGAAATTGCACTGACTCTTAATCCTTAGTAGTCAATATATTTTATACATATTTAGAAATTGAAGAATGATCAGTGATTCTGTGGAGATTAAAGTTGCACAGTAATAAAACCTTCTTCATAGGATACATGGACTACTTCATGATTTATATATTTATTCTGTGGCATTTACATTGATTTAGATAATTTCTAATTCATCCAAATTCATAAAATAGATCCATTTTAATTAATTATTCATGTATTTAAGACTATATGGCTTAATTTGCATATTATATATATATAAAATATATATGTTATGGTGTGAGTCATCATATATATTTTTTCAATTAAAAATAGCAAGCACCCCTTGGTAATTCAACGCATGCTGTGGATATGCCCGTTAGTTAAGGGTCAAACAGTGGAACCAGGAAGGAATGAACTCCTGTTTCAGGGTGATGTGACAGAGCAGAAGGAAGCTGAGAACCGGCTCATCTCACCCTTGCACTGCACACACTCACCTGTGTCCTTACTGTGACCCTCTGCAGGGCCGACTCTCCAGGCCGTGCGCTCGTTTCTCCGCTGAACTCACACATGCAGAATTTGGGAAATGGTCCTTCACCAAAAGAGGAAGCACTTCTTTAAAGATAGTCAGAGATTTGCTCAAGTTTGTACCAGCCATCAGGAAATACTTTCTTTCATCCTTATATTGTTGTTGATTACAATTAGGAAACTTATAGCTTTGAAATTATCTTTTTTATGACCTTGTGGCAGTTTAAAGGTGATAGCTCATTGATTAAATAGGTTTTAGTTCATGCTTCCTTTTACTTAATGATCTGAAAACATATTATCCTGATTTACACATAAAAATCATGCCAAAAAGCATGTGGCATTCACTGGAATATGTGTGTTTAAGTAGAATTAAATTAGTACTGAGAGTTATTAAAGAACTCTTCCATGCCTCTGTCCAGTGAACTGTGTTTCATACTGAAATAAATAACAAATGAACCGATGTACAGAAGCGAACCAATTTATGGGCAGAGGAGCTTCCATAAGCTATTTATTTTTTCATTATATTTGGATTGTTATCATTATTGCTACTTTCTTGATTTTACTGTTAGATGCCTTTTATGGTGAAGTTGAGTTCCTAGTGTCTTTCAATGCTAGATTATGCAAAGTTTGTAATGAGAACATCTTTAGCTCTGTTTGTCTCTCAATATAGATTAAAAACATACTAGTAGAAGGTTTGGGCAAAAACAAAATACTAGCTTCTTTCTTTATCCAATTTCTGCTATCAAACATGGTCTGGTAAACCCCTTGTACCCTTCTGGTCTGGTGAAATCCAACTTATTTTTTAGGTCCATCAGAAAGATATCTCTGGCCAACCAAGGCTGAAATATGGTCTGTGTCCTGGAGTATGATCATATTGTACAGAAGTTGCCTGTTTCATTTGACCATCACTGTTGCTGACTATAAGATCCTGCTGCTGAGGCTATTTCTTACTCACATTTTTGTCTTCAGTGCCTAGACAAAAATCTGACACATCATAGGTGCATAAAGAATAATTGGCGAGAGAATGAATAAATAAACCAGTCAAGATAGTTTAATTGCTAGTTCTACATTGTAAGCTTATCATTGCTGAGTTCTGCACAGGGTTCCTGTCTAGCTAGGCTAGATTATATTGTAGTCAGCTGCAAAAATGGAACATTCTCTGTGGTCTAAAGTAAGAAAGCTATGGTGGTATAGATTTAATTACAGCCCTGACTCCCAGGAGGGCAAGAGCATTGGGGGTAAAAAATATTCTCAGATTTCATCAACTCTACACTCTGATTTTTTCCCATATTGGCTGCTTTTGCTCAGATGAATAGTTCTGAGTTTATGCAGGAATCTGAAAAAAGAAGTAAGGGATCATGTTGTAAGGAGTTTTACCAGGGTACATCATCTCTTTGTTGGATAGGTACAAAACATCCCATTTGCTTGGAGCTACGTATGTTTTGCTAATAGTGAAAATATCTAACTAAAAGCATGATACATCCATATTATTTGAAGATACAAATTAAAGCAAGCAAGATCATGCTACCAATTTCTCAGCATATACATGTACAGTGGAAAATCACAAGCAGCATGCATTTGTTATTCTAAAATTTCATTTTAAATATTATGTGGGGGACTGCAGAAAAAACCTCCTATTTTCAGTAATGTAGCATATCCTCGCCTATCCTTACGAACTCAGATTTTGGTATTTCTACAATTACTATATTTTAGGTTGTTTATAATAACATAATGTTTATATTTAGCACTAAGATACTCTTAGAGAAGAATATATTTAATCCTTGCTCTTGAATAGCATTATAGTACAGGTTCAAGAGTTGCAGGGAAGGAATTAAAGAAAATAAAAATAGAATCGAAATGTTAATCCATAAATATGAAACTTTCCTATGGCCTTTGCCTCTTCAAGATATGGAGTTACTAATGGGGTTAGGGTTTCAACGCTTAATGGTGCTCAGTGCATTAGTGTTTTGTATGCATGGAATTCAGCATTCAGTGTAATAAGTGGTTGACATTGGTGATGTCCCTTAATTTGCTTAAATCTAATTGGCTCTTTTATCAGTCAAACCTGTATGGATTGGCAATTGATCAGGAAGGGTCAGCCATGACTCTGCATGTAGTTAAACAATGGAGCCACCAGTTACAGGCACCCCTGCATGGTAATCAGCACCAAGGAGCAAATGGGCTTAGAAGAGGAAGGCAAAGAAGCTTAGAAGTTTTGCAGGATCTTCAAGTTCAGAACAAAGGCATTATCGAGTATATAAATTTTAAATACACTGCATTTTGCCTCCAGTCTTAAACCTTTTTTTTTTCCAGATGAACTGAAATCTTGTCTGAAACTGTCTTTGTTACATCAAAGAACTACTCAGAAAGTGAGAAGACACAGCAGAAGCATAAAAGGGCATAGTTTAAAATGATTAGTGACAAATTCCATCCTGATGAGCTAGGAACAGATTTTTTTTATGAAAGTTTTCTATTTTTTCCAAAAGGAATCATTCCCTCCTGTTTATCTTTTCCTGAAGTGCTGTAACTGGGACAGGGAGAGGGACTCGAGCCGCCTGTGTGTGTGTGTGACGTTAATCCACTCTTCAGCTGACAGGAAATGGTTTCTGGCACACACCTTTACAGTGATGAGAATTATTATAATTTATAAACTTTATAAAAAATACTAGGCTTGATCAGAAAATGAAGAATGGAGACACACAAAATGGTGGTGGGGGGGTTGGTGCACAGGGTCTTCTTGAGGCTTTCCTTCTCTGACCCCATTCCCCACCTAACATATCCGTGAAGGAAAAGGAGCGAATGCATTAGGAATGAAACCTTTGGCACGTTATGAAGGCATAGACTTTGATGTTCTAGTAATATGAATTTAAATTCACCTCTTTTACTCCCTGGTTGAGTAACTAGGAGGAAGTCCATGAATATACCAGAGCCTCAGTTTGTTCATCCGTAAAAAAGGCTCGATAGTAATTCTCACCTACCAGAGTTGCCTAGAGAACTTGGAAAAATAATATACTTAAGGTGCTTGGGGTAGAGTTTGTGGCGGTAAACATTCAGTGCTTGCTATCTGCTTTATTCTCTTTTTCTAGTGTATCAGTCAGTTTTCTGTTGCTTTTAACCATGTCTGTAGTTGGGTACTTTATAAAGAAAAGATGTTTACTGAGCTCACAGCTCTGCTGATCTAAGGGCATGTCTCAGCAACGGTGAAGGCTCACTTTTGGCTCTATCAAGGCATGATGGAACTGGCAGGATTGCAAGAACAGCTGGGAGAAGAAGAAGTCATGTAGAAGACTTTGGGAGGCTGAGACAGGACAGTGGCAAGTTTGAGCCCTGCCTAGGCAACTTATCAAGATCCTGTCTCAAAAGAAAGAAATGAAAACTGAAAAAAGAGGTGGGGACATAACTCAGTGGAAAGGCCCTGGGTTCAATCTCTAGCACTGAAAAGAAAGAAAGAAAGAAAGAAAGAAAGAAAGAAAGAAAGAAAGAAAGAAAGAAAGAAAGAAAGAAAGAGAAAGGGCTGGGGATTTAGCTCAGCGGCACAGCACCTGCCTGGCAAGTGTGAGGTCGTGAGTTTAATTCCTGGTACCAAAAAAAAAAAAAAAAAAGAAAGAAAGAAAAAAAGAAAGAAAGGAAGATCCAAATATACATTAAACACAACTTTAATTTTGAACACATATATTTATACACCATTTTTCAAAATAGGTGTTTTAGTTACTTGCCTCATCACTAGGACAAAATACCCACCATGCATAATTTAAAGGAAAAGAGGTTTATTTTGGTGCATGTTTCAGTAGCATGATGGCTCCAAGGCGGAACAGCATGGCAGAAGGGCATGGCGGACAGGAAGCCAGGACGGGAGACACAAACTTCCGGGTAACGCCCTCAGTGACACTCCTCTTCCTACCAGCCTCCTCCTCTTCACAAGTCAGCTACCAGCCTCTGTAATCCAATCACCATCCAAAGATTCCATCTGTAATCATAAGAAGCTGCAGGACTGAGCTGTCTTTCACAAGGGATTGCTTTGCTGTTTATAACTCTAGGGTCTTTATTGCACAAGCCACACCTCTGATGCACAGTTTATGGTTTCCACTTTTTAAATTTTTTTTAAAAAGTAATTAAGCGGGCTGGAGATTTAGCTCAGAGGCACAGCACCTTCCTGGCAAGCACAACGTTGTGAGTTCAATTCCTGGTACCGGAAAACAAACAAAAAAAAAAAAAAAAATTAAGGAAGAGTCTAATTACAGAATCTTTCTAGGTTTTTAATAATTTTCTCAGTTCTTTGGTTATTTTTACTATATTAATATGACAGCATTGTTTTATTAGGTCATAACCCTTTAAATTTTACAAAGCATTTGATTTTCATAGAAACAAATTTCTATTATTTTGCTAGTGTTCATCAGTTCAAGTTACATTTAATGAAGTTACAAAAATTACAGTCAGAAGTACAATCTGACATAACAGTTTTGGGAAATATAGCTGACTTTTGGTGAGTACATAATTCTACTAGTGCTGTAGAAATTTGCCCACAGTGATCAACCATCCATCTCTGTGCATTAGAAAGTAAGAGAAAACCCTTTCAGTAACCTGGCAAATAAGTTAAGAATAGTTGATAAAGAGACTGTCTACTATGTAAGAGAAGATCTTGTGTTGAGGTAGGAGGATGATCCACCCCCAAAAGAGACCACCTGTAAGGAGGGTGGAACAGTGCCACTAAGTTATTCTTATGTTAAAAGAATAACTATAATTGATTATATCTTTTCAGTTGATTAAAAGCTGAGTCAGATTTGGGGCATGGTTGCTCAAGGGAATTTATCTTTCTCCTCCACGTTTTAAAGGAAAGAATTTTTCTAATTTTGATTAAAATTCCTTTCTAATGCCCGAGAGGAATAGACTGTTGGTAGCCCCATTGACCAGCCCAGGGGGATGATATCATTTCATTACCCTATCATCCTTGAGAGAATGTGGTGCCCTTACAAGTTAAAAATCAGGGGGGGACTGAAAGGGAAAAATACAAATGCACAGCCCATGTGACCTTTTACTTCTCTCATGTACTATGGAACTGAAAGCTTTGAAACATTTCTGTGTCTCTTAAAATTTCTACTTAGTAAATATCAAGGTGCTGTTTTTAAAAACTGAAATTATGTGTTTTCTGTTTTTCATTTTCTCTGCAACCACTTTGATTTATTTGTAAAATGTAAGCACAAACTTCAACACGCAGGTGGCCATGGTAGATTTTAAGAAATGAAGGTTTGCAAAAGAGATGGAAGTTAAAAATAAATCGTAGGTTAGAAATTGAAATATACAACAGATTAAGGTGGTGTATTACTTCCTTCAGAGCGTAGAAAGAAAGATGAGATTAACTGCCTTTTATAATGTAGAAGCCACGATGAAGATATAGGATGGCGAGGAGTACCATTCCTTAAAACAACACCATTCTACCAAATAAACAGATGGTTGGCCTTTACCTTTGGTATATTAAAGGCTGCACAATTTATATTACACTCAGTCCATATGAATCTTTAGAATAGTTGTGAATAACATTTTACTTCAATGTATGTCTTCCAAATGTGCTGTTATTTTTCCCCTAGAAAAAAATCAACAAGTCGAAAGTAATAAAGTAGGTGTATTCAACAAATAAAATATATTTAAATTCTAATAAACAGTCTACTTTTGAAAATACATTCACAATCCACTTAGGTAAACCCTTCCTTTCTTTCTATTATGTTGTAAGAGTAGAACCTCAATATTTATGACTCTTAAACAAGCTCTTAAATAGTTTGTTGGAAATACTTGCCTTTTGTTTTTTGGAAATGAGAGTTGACTGCTGTGTGTGTGTGTGTGTGTGTGTGTGTGTGTGTGTGTGTGTGTGTTCATGAAATTACAGATCATGGGCCACAGAAAGGAATGGATCTCTATTTTATAGTTTCTGGACCTGTCTTCAGTTTTCATATGCACTGCCTTGGCAATGAACTTCCTGCTTATAAAAACACTTCAGAAAGGCAAAGACTTCTGAGCCCCTGCAAAGGAGGGAGGGAGCTTTGAAGTGTGCTTACCTCGCACGTGCCAGGCCTCCAGCAAAGGCTACCAGCCTCGCCCATTTGCATACTCTCGTGGGCTTTGCAGAACACGCGTGCCACACGCACAATGAGCGGCGGTCTGTAGAGCATCCCGGGGCAAGACGGAGAGACCCAAAAAATAATCCATTAAAATCACATTTTTCCTCCTCTACCAGGGGAAAGGAGTAAGTTCCACTGATATTTTTTAAAACTGTATTTTAAAAAAGAATAAGTACAATTCCCCTTCCTGTTTTTCATCTTGGAAAAAAGGTTTATCTATAACTTTAAGGTTAGAAAGAATCCTGTCTGTCTGACTGGCTCTGCAGTTTGAAAGCAACTTGAAGTTTTATTTGAATTCTTATAGTACCCTAAAGAAATGTTTGCTTTGTTTCTTTAAAATAATCTCTTATTCTTTCATTTTTTTCTTTTTTATTGTAGCCAGACTCTGTGCCTGCTCTGCATAAAATTACATGAGCACTTACCTGCCTGTAGAAGGACTCTTACGAAAGTGAGATGACCCTTAATACAGCTGAAATATCTAGAGACCATATTTCCAGTTTCTGGCAGTTTAAGAAAATCATTGCTGTGGCTCTATAAGGGGATAGAGAACACCCAGATGCTTAGGATTCTGCAGTCCTGTAAAAACTAAACGAGTAATAGGTCATCACAACAGTAGATATAGACATATGCATCACAACCACTGCTATATTTATGACTGCTCACTAGTTGGGACAAATACAACTAGACATACGAGGTTGACTAATGTATGCATTATAGAATCAATCCTTTCCCTCACACTTGTGATAATTTGGAACTTATGCTGTCATTCCCTTTGACTTAAGTGTTTCCCGTGTACCCATCACGCATTATTTCCTACAGTAGAAATCTATGTGGTGAAGACAGAATGAATGGGTGAACAGCAAGAGCAGAATCAGAGCTGACTGCTGTCTTTCTCTCTCTGTCCCTCCACTCCCCTGCCCCTTTTTCACTGCATACCTTAGCTCTAGGCATGGAATAAGCTCTGAGCTTTAGTACAGGAGCCCACCTTATCTGCAAGTTTATCTTTTTCTGTGGTTTTAGTTATCTGCACTCAACCTCGGCTCACATATATTAAATGGAAAATTCGAGAAATAAATAATTCATAAGCTTTCAATTGCATGCTTTTCTGAGTATTATGATGAAATCTCACACCCTCCCTCTTGGTCTCTGCCAGGCTGTCAATGGGCCTTTTGTCCAGCCTATCCATGTAATATCTGCTGCTTACTGGTTAATCACTAAGAACCACCTCAGGTATCAAATCTGTTGTCTTGGCATCACAGTGTTGTGTTCAAGTAGCACTGATTTTGCTTAATAATGATCCCAAAGCACAAGTGCAGGGATGCCAGCAACTCAGACATGCCAAAGAGAAACCATAGGTCTTAAAGTGTTAAAGTTTTCAAATTGCTAAGGAAAAGCAAGAAATCATATGCACAGGTGACTAAGACTTGTGATAAGAATGAATTTTCCACTAAAATGTAAAGGCAAATGAAAGCTGAGCTGGTTTTGATATTAACTTTTTGTTTATCTTTTACCATACCTAATTGTACGTACACCAGCTCCACACAAGACATGTAAATGTTACACATTGCAGACAGGTACAGCAGTAATGAAATTAAAAAACAAACAAAAAACCTGAAAGACATGTTAATTAAATTTTATCACAGGTTTGCATATATAAGAAAAAATACCATTGATACAAAGGGAGACCAAAATATATGAATAAATGTTTAAATTTTAAAATGTATTATAGTAAAAGTCAAATCGCACCACTAAATGCACTTAGAATACAGCCCTTCACCTTGAACACTTGTGCCCATCATTGTTACCACTTCCTGAAGCAATATTCTTTCATGGGTGTCTTCATGAGGTATGATGAACTATACTCCAGCTGTTTTTATTTTTTAACTACATTTTTTGAGACAGAGTGTTGCTAATTTGCTAAGTAGCCCAGTCTGGGCACTTAACTTGGGATCTTCCTGCCTCAGCCTTCCAGAGTGCTGGTCTCACAGTTGCATGCTACCATGCTCAGCTTGTGTTGGCTTTGATTTGAGGTGTCAAATGAGGACATCTCAAGAAGCAAACCTGATGTGAAGAGAAATAATAAAAGATCTAAAGCTATGCGATTGCTGACCCATCCCAGATCCTCAGAGCTTCAGCTGGCAATCGTAAGTCTGGGAGCCCTGAGTTTTAGTGAGGCCTCTGGCACTAATTAGCTACTTGGTTTCACTAACTTAACTATAACCCAGGTTCCTCACTTAAAAAATGGTGGACTTGAACCAGATTATAGGTTTCATCGTAACCCTAGAGTAAGAGTTGAGTGCTCACGACCTGGAGACTTGTTCCAAATGCAGACTCTTGAGCCCTAAAATGCTTAGTGAGGCCATGCCAGCTACTGATGTCCCTCAGTCCCTAGGTCATTTGGATGCTTCCCCTTTGTCTTGGTTACTTTTCTCTCATTGCTGAGACAAAATACTCAATGCCCAAAATTATGGGAGGAAAGGTTTATTTAGCTCACAGTTTGTGGAGGTTTCAGTCTATAATCATCTGGCTCCAAGGCAGGGTGGCAAGGCACTAGGGCAACACTTCAAGGTGGCACAAGACAGCAAAAGCAGCAAGAGTAAAAAGGGGGGAAGCAAGCCTCTTTTTCCTCCTTATACTATATATCTACCTGCCCCTGCCCACACGATCTGTGTGCCCTCCTCTCCCACAAGCTGAGCATTTTTACAAAGTAAGGACCCTGACCCCCTGCTGAATCACTTTAAAGTTTAAAATTTAAAGTTGAACTTTTCAACTTCACAAGTTGACACAATGAACAACATCCTAGAGCAGGAAGGGCGTGTCCTTTGTACCCCAGGATGTAGAACTGCTGAGTCACTTAGTTAAACTACTAGACTCCTCAAGTTGACACAATGTATCAACCATAACACCCCAGTTTGAAAAGCCCTGATCTAGATAATCTTTAACACACTGTCAGCCAGAGTGGTGGCCGAGGCCATAGGATCACCATGAGTTCAAGGACAATCTGGGCTACATTGTGGGACCTGTCTTGAAAAAAAAATTAAAGCAAACATATGTGATTTTGTCTACCATTCTCCTCCACACTTATATTTAGGGCACAGAACAGCAGGGAGAGAATAGGCTCCTGTGCTCAACTCCTCTCTAGATCCAGAAGCTCAATTCCCAGGTCTTTCCAGTCTGAGGAAGTCAGCACGCTGCCCTCAGTCCTGAATGGTTCCAGAGCAGACAGCACGCTGAGGACTCCAGATGCGGAGCTCTACCTGTGGCTGCAGCAGCCATGGGCCTGGTGTTTTATGCACTGTGGAACCATATGCACTCTACTGTCTCGCTAAGTTGTTGTTGAGGAAATTTCCTCTGCTCCTTCCTTCCTTCACTGAACATCTGATAGAAGAAATCCAGGGAAGGCAAACCTGGCCCTTCTGTCTGGTGGGTTCTCTTGAATGAGCATCCTGTTGGTTGTACCTCCTCCACTGGGTTTTGGAATATTTCCTTTGTCTTGGATTCTAGAGCTTGCTGCCTGTGCGTCCTTGTAGTTGAGATCTCTCCTTCTAGGAGCTCACAGACAAAACTCCACAGCATAGGCAAATACAGTTTCCTGCTTCCTAGAGAGCAACTGAGACCAGGTCATCTTTTCATTTGTTAGAAGAGGGCTTTTTGATGCAATGATCATTCAGATCAAAGCACAGGTGGCCTTGTCCCACACACACTCACTTAACTCTTGCAGATTCCACAAGGAAAGTGCTGTTCCTCTCCGTATTTACACCCAAGGCAGCAGAGATACTCTGAAACCTAGAAAATGACTGAGGCATCTCGATCTCCTGAGCACTGCACAGTGAGTCACTTAGGGTCCTCCACTGACCTCTCTGTCTTCTCTTAGCAGAGGGAACACAGGTCTCTAGGCAGTCCCACAGGAGTTAGAAGACCAGGCTTGACTCGGTGGTGGTACCACATCTAATTTCAGGGGTGTTGTTTGATGAGACTTTGGGTGTTGGAAACCTGTTGCTAAGGGACTAGATAGCTTCCCTGGGACAGCTGCATGACCTGTGCTCTTCAGCATACAAGCTAATGAGAGGGAAAAACTCCAGCTCAATCCATGGTTACAGCTGACAAAGGAGCATGCAACTGAAGCAGCATTATGTAACATTCGCTCTGTGTGTGGAAGACAGGGCCCTGCCATTACCAGTGTGATGGCAGCCTCTCCCTTGCATGCCAGGTAGTTAGACCAACTTCATTCATATTTGCCCAGGAACTTCTACCATGTCCTTGAATTTAATAGAGGCAATGTTTAAACTAGCTCTAGTTGGAAGAAAAGATTCATCGCTTTTCTGGGAATATTTCTCTGTGCTTGTAGCTCTTCATGCCTTATGATAGAAATTTTAGATTTCCACATTTGATTTGCTGATGTAGAAGCTTTTCTGCAAGTGGAAATGGAGCGTTTCCTTAAAAGTTGTTTAAACACATTTCCTCAGAATGGTAGTAGGCAACAGCAGCGTCATTATTGTTAATTACTGAGTTGTCCGCTCTGGGGGCCTATTGTAGAATTCAGTTCTTTGTCTTAATGCTTTCTGTATCGCAAAGAAAATGAGAAGTGATTTCTTGACTATATGTAAGTTATACTTTTATTAAGAGAAATTTAACTTATTCAATGGTATTGATTTTGAAAAATTAGAAACTTCATATAAAGAGAGAAACTAAGCCTATATTTGTGAAAACAAATACATGAATGAGTGAATCTTTTTTTTTTTTTCTGGACTAATACAATTTTCCATCAATAGATTTAAAGGGGGCTGGGGATTTAGCTCAGCAGCACAGCGCCTGCCTGGCAAGCGCGAGGTCGTGAGTTCAATTCCTGGTACCGGAAAAAACCCAAAAAACCAAAAAAAAAAAAAAAGTAGATTTAAAGTGCTACAATCAAGTGAGGCCAGGCATTCACAAGCAGAATATTCTAGAATCCTACTCTGGGAGCATGTGCATATGTGGAGAAATCACTCCCTGGAGTGGTTATATGAATGGCCATTTGTGTTTTCTGGACTGTCAGAATGCAGGATATTTATCAAAAATACTTATTAAAATCTTTATCAAATCTGCAACTGGGGACAGAGCCACAGAAAAAGGCTTGGATCTTACTCCTTAGCTGACTCTATAAATCCAATAAGAATACCTTAAATCATACATTTGTTAAACAAATGGACACTAGTCTGTCAAACTATGAAATTCAACTAATGTCCCAGCCGACCACCCCCAACCCTTTCACTTGTTGATTCTGCACCTCTTGAGAGTTCTCTCTTCCTAAAACTTAGATCACTCATCTGAAAAGCAATTTCTAATCCCAAAACCTTCCTGAACAGGCTTAGGCAAGGGATAAAGAACACGTGTATACAGAGAAGATTCCTAACACCTAAGTAGGTCTCCAACTACTTGTGTAAAAATTATAAAGCAGGACGCATATTAAGCAGAACATGTACATATGCTGTTCCTATTGCACTGAAAATTCAACTAACCCATAAGCACCTAAATTTGTATTTTTCCTGATGATTCCAATAACTGCCTCTTAAAAGCAAATGTAAGGAAGCAGCAGCATGGCTGTGGTGTACTAAATTATAAGTGAGAACTAATTTGAGGATCAAAGCTACTCTTTGGGAGATATCACTTGGCTGGGAAGAGAAGCCTGCGCTGTCTGCCTCGGTCTCACATATTTGTTCTGTCTGTCTTAGAAATATCCCTCCCCACAGTTTCTGAATCTTGATGTTTAATTTAACACAAAGGTCTTTGAGAAGCACAACAGGGGGTTGTTCCTGGTAGTTCTGGCACCGAGGAAATTGAAATGTACATGTTTTTTCTCATTTATCAAAGAACGGTAAGAATCTAAAGTGACATTTTCTATCAAATGAATTATGAACTGTGTACTTTGTACCTAGGGGAGCAACACCTAAATTGCGGTTTTAGATAAAACTGAACTCAAGGAACACACACACAAAAATAGGTTTTTAATAAAACATACAGTAATTTCTGTTACTGTGTCTGAAGGGGACATGGCTGGCCGCGTACAGAGGCGGGATACTTGGAAATTCATCACATTTAAACATATCTAAGGGGGATTTTTCTTGGAAAGGTTCAAACCTAAATTCCTATCTTGCTAGGCTTATGGCCAATGAAACACTCTTGATAGTTTTAGCTTTTTATGAATTCCCAATTTCTTAGAAGACATTTGCAAATTCTTATTTCCTAAGAAAATATGAAATGAGCAGTTGTTGGGGGGAATCAGCCTACAGGATAAAAATGGCTGGTGTGGGAGTTCCACATTCTGTGGCTTCTTTAATCTGACCTGTACACCTCCACCCCCATCTGTGCAAACCGTTCTGATGAATGGCAGGGATCCTAACAACCAGTCAGATTTGATTCAAATCTTAGCTTCTTCTATTGGCTATGTGAACCTGAGCAAGTTACAAAACCATACTTTGCCTCCAAGGGTTGAAATTGAGAGCAAGGTACAACGCACCTGAACACTGTCTCTTACATAACACGGTTTCACCCTTCTCCTAGTAGTGAGGTCGGGCAGTGGCAAAGTGACTGCTGAGTCCTAAAGTCTAAGACACATTAACATGAGAGTTTCAAGGTCAAAAGAAGACCATGTCATAATCACTCAATATGCTCAATGATCATTTTTAAATAATCAATTGAAAATTCTTGGGCATTAGCAGTACTTTCTGCTTTCAGATAAAACTATCTTTTGATTATGAAGCAATTCTTCAAAAAGAGATATTCTGATCAGGGCTCCATGAAAATTAAAAATGACTATTAACATGAATACTTTTGATTGAGACTTCTAAATTCTCCCAAGTGTATTAACCTAAACATGACACAATTCCTTGGTATTAATCCTATTTGAGTTCTGATTTCAAAATTGCACTGTGTAACAATTGTGTGGCTAAATCACATATAACTACCAGAAACAAATAACTACCAGTAATGTCTTGATTACATATTTCTTACACAGATCTAATTATGCGATTACGAACCATTGCTGTGCTCAACTGAGCAGCCATTTTTATTCTCCAATTCTGATTCTAACTCTATTCCTATGAGCTGAAGTCCGTTCTTCAAAATCTTTCAGCATTTTAATTCTTGTGATGCCTATTGTTTTTGCTCTCCTGAGTGGAGGATGTGAAATGAATGTCTTAATGGAGTAAGAAATAACATCTTATTTCACTCAGGGTGCTACAATAAAATCTCATGGACTGGGTCACTCATAAAAAAAATAGAAATTCATTTCTCATACTTTCTTCATAAGTGGGGCTTTTCAGAGGTGGCTGGATCTAGAGTGCTTGGTGCTGGATTAAGGATATGATGCTGGGAATTTTTTATGATGTGATGCTAGTACTATGGGTAGCCCACCCTGCGTGTGAATACTACCAGCCCTAAGAGCAAGTATCCTGGATAGACTATAAGGGACAGAAAGAGAGATGCTATTGTCCCTTATTGCTTGCTGCTGGTCACTTACTGCTTGCTTGCTACTTACCTGCTTTGCTGCCTTCCACCTGCCATGGACTGTTCCTCCTCTTCAGTCCCCCCCTGCCGTGCTGCTCTGCCTTGTAGCCAGCCAACTATATACTGAAACCTCTATAAACCATGCGCCAAATAAACCTTTCCTCTAACTTTGCGTGTCTGGTATTTTGTCTCAGCAGTGAGAAAAGTAACTAAACAAGGGACATGGCAGAGGAGAAATAGCTCATGGTGTGCCAAACAGGAAGCACTGACCTTTCTGTCTTTTCCTCTTTATTCCATCTAGGTGGCAAGCCTATTGCTTGGTGCCACCCGCACCCAGGGTGAGGCTTCCTTCTTCAGTAAAACCATCACCCACAGCCAGAACTGTACTAAATCAATCCATGGAATCCATGAACCCGTATCACACACCCATGATCCAGTATCACACATCCATTATCGAGTCACTCCGCAAAAACCCTTTTATGGTCTCATGAGGCTTCAGGGGAACATCTGCATATAAGCCATAGCAGTCACAGTTCCGGAATCTGAGCAGACCAAGAGCAAGGCACTGTCAGGTTTGGCACCTCACAGCCTGCTTCGTGAAATCAGTCACCTTCTCCTCCTGCCTTCCTGGCGGCGGAAGGAGCTGGAGTCTTTCTAGAGTCTCTTTTGTGAGGGTGATAATGCCTTTCCTGAGGTCTCTGCCCCGTGACCCAATTGCTCCCTAAAACCGCCCTTCCTGACATCATTACCTAACAGGAGAGGGTTTTCTCATATAAATTTGGGTGGGGTGACATGGATATTCAAGCCATACCAGATGTGCTATATGTAATCTGAATATTTTCTGCTTAGATCTTAGATATTAAATGATTAATTTGAACTTTAGATAAGATCCCAAAGTTAGGATGATTTGTACAACCAATCCCTTCTGATTTTTCAGTCATTAAATGACTAAAACTTTTATGCAAAGATCACTACATTTCTAGGTACTTGATTCTATCCTACTTGATTCTATCCTAAAATAGATTCAACACCACCATAAAGGAAAAATAAACAATAGTTTATTTTCTTCACTACATAAGTCAGGTTTTTTTTCTCTTACTGCTCTTGTTAGATACTTTCAACAGGGATAATTTAATATACTCTTTCTAAAGAGAGTGGTTTTGACCTAGCTGAATTTACTCATGGTTAAAATTACTTATTAGCCTTACTAAGTGTATCTATTTTTAATTTTAAAAGGCTAAATTCTTCAAAGAATTATTTTAAATGAATAAACTACATTTGAGCTAAAAATAGGATAAATTAATCAAGTGATATTTTTGTTGCATATACTTTAAATTATTTTCTCAACTGGAGACATATTGCAAAGGGTATTCAAATAACCAGCTACTCAAGAAAGAAGAATTTAATCTATGCTTCCTGGAAACTGATTGGATAAAAATGATGGTGGTCAAAATAATAGGAATACTAAGATATACTCTCAAGAATACTAAGAGGAGTTGAAATATCAAAAGCAAAGGCTTCAGCGCAGTGTCTAAATTGAGGGACTTTCTGAAAGGAAAATTTGGTCAGTAGTTTGAGATACAGTGAAAAAAATTCTGGGCATTATGACCACCCACTTTAGGGCTCCGAATAGGCTGACACTGTGAGGGTCCCATATTCAGCTGAACAAATTATGTATCTAATGAAATTTAAAAGCCCTGTCTTTTTTCTGAGCATCAGATCCTATAGAGCTTTGGGGTATTTCAAAATTAGCACAGAATGACTTCCATCTACCTGATGTTTCCTGGCTAACAAATTCCCTGAAACTGACTTGTAGAGTAATTTGAAGCAACTCTTTGATCTTAAATCACCAAGAGACGCAGAGGTGGGCTGTTTTGCCCGGGTCTTACAGGTGCAAACGTGATGTGGAATTTTTTTTCTCTTTCCAGTGGTCAATAGCAGTTAGTATCCAGTGGTGTCTTCTCATTCTCTCGGCCTGGACCCAGCTCGTCCCCACTTTCGCTTTTTCTACTTCGTCCTGTAACTTGGGATATCCTTACTTCTCCATTCTAGTGAAAGTGTTCTTTGTGAGCACATAGGCCGTTTTTCATTTCATAAAGGAGAGTAGTTACTTGAGCCAGGTGACGTCTGCCCATTGGCTTTCCTATTAGTTTTGACAAATATTTCACCAAATTTTGCCTGTGTATGCCCAGATCAGAGACATGTCGGTGAAGGCATGCGTTTTCCTTAGAAGTCCAGGTTCAAGTCAGGGAAATGTCACGCCCACTTCAGGTTTAATTTGGGAAGGTACTTTATTTTCTTTTGTCAGTGAGATAAGAAATAAATGATGCGGGGGCTGGGGATTTAGCTCAGCGGCACAGCGCCTGCCTGGCAAGCAAGAGGTTGTGAGTTCGGTTCCCGGTACCAGAAAAAACAAAAAAAAAAATTAAAAAGAAAAAATAAAAAAAAGAAAGAAATGATGCACTCTTTTCAATTTTTAAAACATTGCTTTATGCATATACTTTCTTCCTAACACAGCTTCCTAGATGCATACAGAGTAGTTTTGTAGTTGTAAAAACTATATGTTCATCCCCTTCTGCTCCTCCATTCCTCAAAAGAAAGTCCTGATCTGTTCATCGTCCCATTCTTTTCCTTTCTTTTTACATCTATTACCCTGCTTCCCTCCATACACTGTTTCCGTGTGTTCATTACTACCTCTTCATATCACAGAGTAGGCCATGGAGTAGATGCCTTTGAAGCATTTGCCAAGTTAAGAATTGTGTTATATGTGCACTTGATATAAGTTATATGTAATTATGTCATATCATGTTTAAGTTATATAGCACGTGTATAATAAAACATCCAGAGAAATGGCTACATAAGTACATAATACATGTATAGAATGCCATGTAAACATGCACATGTATAAAATATTAATATTGATAAGGATGAGGAACACTCACACCTCAAGTGGTGGATTAACTAAGGCTGACTTGAGTGGGAACATCCTGCTGAGACAAGTCAGTGTGGTTCTGGTGTGGAAGGCCCACCTGAGGATTGTTGAAGGAATAACCGCATAGAAGGAGAATGGGAGGGAAAGACTGTATGCTGCTTATTTCCCAGGAGAAGTTTGTTGCAGCTGGTTTTCCTGATAAAAACTTGGCTGTTCTCATTGTCAGGGAAGCTCAGGTCCTCACTGTCACTGGGATGGCTCTTGTGCTCTTTGGAAGAGCTCTGGTCTTTACTTTTGTGTTGAGAGTTGCTTCCTGGCTCCAGTGGAGATCCCTTGGCCTTCTGGTACAGGTCCTTCCTGCAGCCTTTTGGTGCAGATTCTCCAGCCTCTAGCACCAGCCCTCGGGCTTTCCAGTGCAGACCCTTCAGTCTTCCTTTGCAGATTTCTTGGCCTCCTGATAGAACCTACATGAGACGCTGCCATGGGCTCCAGGCCTCCGGCTGGACTCATGTGGGATATTGCCTTGGGATTCAGGGCTTCAGCTGGATTTTTCCAGTCTCTAGCAGGTGGACAGATCTCTTGCATTCTTCTGCATTTGACTTTTTGGGTGAATGTTATAAGAGAATTTTATAAATGTATGCATCAAGTATTCAATATATTCCTCACAAACCACTGACTACAACACCTTAGGAATAAGAATATAAATAAATTTGAGGGCCGGAGATATAGCTCAGTGGCACAAGTGCCTGCCTGGCAAGTGCAAGGTCCCAAATTCGATTCCTGGTACAAAAAAAGAAGATCCTGTCTCAAAAATAAAATGGAAAATAAAAAAAAAAAGGGCCAGGGATGTAGCTCAGTGGCATGAGCACTTGCCTGGCAAGCCTGAGATCATGAGTTAGATTCCCGGTACCAATAAATAAATAAATAAATAAATAAATTTAACTTCCTGGAAAATAAATGATCAACTGCTATGCTATATAGTAACAATATTCATCCACGTTTACCCAACAACTCTGAAATGCATACCTAAAAATACATTTGTTAGGATAGTTAAGATATCATTTATAATATTAAAAACAATGTCACTCTATAACTATCAATATCAGCTTTGTTAAGTGAGTATCCTAACTATAAAAATATTACATGTATGTAATTACATGTATTACATGTATGTATCTTTTAAAGTACTGCAAAATTTATTTGGAGCAGGGAATTTGCACCATATATCAATGTAAAGATTAATAAATATGTGAGTGTTCATAATTTCTTTAAAAATTAGGAATACACATATTTGCACAGGTACACGACAAAAGAGATACCTATCATAGTTTAACAGTGGCTATCTCTGGCTAGTATGGTTATTGATATTTTCTTCATGTTTTTGGTAATTTTCAAATTTTCTAACATAGCATATACTTATTGTTAGAAAAGTACATCTTTTTAAAAAAGTTTTATTCTGCAGAAACTAAATTTTAGCGTTTTCTATTTTTTAGCATTTGTTCACAAGTAGAACTAAAAAACATAATATCTGATCTCAGGTGATCTATTTTACCATTTCTTTAGCATCATATGTGAAAACACCACAGCTAGGTTTAAATTTAAGATTCTACTTGGTGTTGAAAGATGAAGTATGGTCTTATAAACAAAAAAGACATGTGAAACCAGGTTGCATTTACTTTGACTTCTGACATGCTACCTAAGCTTTTCTGATGCCAACTTTCACATAGTAAAGAGGAGACCCAGAAAATCGGTGATGAAATGATCTTATCCAGAAGTAGTATTTCTGAATAATTTTGACACTGACTACAAACAAATTTCTATGGGCTTTCACTAATTTCTGAGAACTGGTAAATGAACACCACTAGTGATGATGTCCCTATGGAATAACGGACAACCAAGGAAGTATTATTTAAAATTATGACTTAGAAAAGAAGACCAACCTTTGTTGAAGCTTATTTATTTAACATCATACATGGTCTGATTTATATTTATTTAATATGTTTAATATTTATTCTAAACTAGAAATCATCTGCTATCGCAGGTCACTTCTTGGTATAGAATTAAGCGTGCTCTCTTCACATGAACCAACCCTACTCTGATTCCTCACTCCCCATATTTGTGATTTGAGATGAAATAGTTACCTTCTCTGAGTTTCGGCTTGTTGTATGACAAGAGATAACACTACAGTCCTAGCATATAATTCTGAGGCTCAGAAGTAATTATATTAAAGAACCTGGCACCCAGGGTGTGTTGAAAAAGTGAGCTGACAGGGGACCATAGCATGCATTAAACCTCCTTAACCTGCTCGCCACCGTTGAGCTCAGCTCTGTTTGTGCATCCTTGTGCTCAAGGTTGACTGTCCATTTGTTAGCACATCTGCATATTCCTCATAATTAATATCTTTTTAAGTGACATATGGCTGAGTGACTGGAAATTGAGTCTTGCCTTCTGTTTTCAATTTGTTCATGACTCAATGACTAGGAATATGTGTCTGAACTTTAATTTTCCATTCTGGAAAATAGAATTTAAAATCCCCGCTCATAGGTAGCTGCTTCAGGCAATGATGGAATGTGTCATCCCAGGGTTTTTGAGTGTGCACCAGGTTATGAGGCAATGCAACAAGGGTGCCTGTAGGGGAAAGGCCACAATTTCTTTTAGGTTAATGGAGAAAACCTATGTGAAGAGGCCAGAAGTCTTCACTCTGCAGGGAGGGATAGCTCGGGGTGGAGTCAGAATTGAAGTGGGTGTGGCCTAAGGGTCACACTTATGTGGAGTGAGCTCGAGAGGAGCTGGGGCCTGAGACCCAGGAGGAGGCCAACAGCATCAAGAGGCTGGGTGGACCATCAGATGGATCCCATGGCAGTGTCCCTGCAAGCCAAGGCACCTAGAGAGGCAAGGACCAAGGCACAACTGGGGATGTCTGACTTCTGAATCCCCGGAGCAAGCCTGCCTTCTCACGCTATGTCCTTTGTGTGTGTGTGCATGTGTGTGTATGTGTTGGAATTCTTGTCATATCTTATCAGTCTAGTAAGGAAAAGGTAGATGATCTTCCTCTGGGAGCCTGTTCTGCCTTTGCCCACCCCTGAAAGAGCCAGGTGCAGGTGGCATTCAATATCTTCTATTAAAAAGTTGAATTTAGCACAAATGAATATAACTTTCTTTGGTATTTTAATGTAGCATGTTCCCCCATTACTTTGAAACACATGGACATACAAGCAAAAAGCCGCACTGAAAAGAGTAACAAGTGCATAAGATATATGGAAAAAGAATTGATGTTTCTCGTAAAGCTTCCTTCCTGTGGTTCCCATGGCTGTAGGAGTCACCTGCTCTGTGGGGAAAAGGGCTCTATTTTTGCTCTAGAGCTCTCCCCACAGAGTTCTATAAATCTACGTGCGGCAAAGTTTGGGACATGTGTAAATCATTTTCTGTCTGTCTGGAGAATGTTTTTAGATAAAGTCTTCAAGTGTACATCACTGAACAGTTTAATAAAACCATATATTCGAATATTTCCAGTACTCTAGCATAGTTCAATCTGTGATTTATTTGTTGTTGAATGTTTTACATTAATTTTGTCTTTGAAAAAGGTTAAACCTGAAATTTTATGAGAAACTCCCTTCCTTTGAGGTTAGAGATTGGGGTAGCTGTTTTTATCTGGTTGCCAGGTAGAATGAGTGTTTACTGGACAGGGTGCGTTGATTCAGGAGGTTGTCTGTGGAGTGTTTGCCCCGCGAGGGTCGTATTAAACTGCAGAGTAGCTCCGTGAACAGTGAGGCATCTTGGAGACAGTATATCAAGCTGATGGATACAGGGCTCGTCTGTTCAGAAACTGGGGTGGAATTATGGCTGGCGTCCCGTGATTACTTCGGCACTAAGGAGCCTCTGCAGAGTATATCTAGGATAAAAGGGGTTAATCAGAGAGGAGAGAGAACTTTCCGGTAAGCACCTGTACTGAAAGCATACAGGATGCATAGTTGTGTATAAATAATTTAAGGTGGTCATTTGTTTGGAAATATGTTGAAAGTGTGACCAATTTAATGAGTGTACTGTTTTGTTGTCATTCCGAAGAGAATATATGCCACTTTAGTATTATGAGACCTGCCTTGGGACACTCCTTTGCCCTTGCTCAGTGCTACAGGAATGCAATTCTTAACACCTACATATTAAAACTAGCGTTTTTCATGTTGGTGACTGACAGCGAATATTCAGAATTTAGGTGATCAATAATATAGTAATTCCTCTTTTAAAAAATTATTTTAAAAATAAAAGAAGGAAAGCGTTAGCAAACAGACATCCATTTACCAAATAGCATAAGAATAATACAAGCAATACAGAGATACAGGCAAAGTGGTAGGAAATTAACAGTGGTTGTATTATGTATTGATATCTTCAAAGTGATTTCTCAGGAAAACAAATAGAGACATGCAAGATTGATCAAATAATTAATCATTAACCATTCCTTTCAGTAAAGTGATAGAAGTCAGTAGTACAACTGTTAGCTATCCTGTATACACATACATATATGTACATAAATATAGTAATTCCTTCATGCAGAAAAAGTAGGTCAAAACCAATAAGCAAATAAGAGGCCTAGTTTTATACATTCTGCATCACGTGCAATTTGACTTTACTTTTTTTTTCTTTTTCCTTTTTTTGGTACTAGTGATCAAACTCAGGACCTTGCACTTGCCAGGCAAGCACTGTACCACTGAGCTATATCCCCGGCCCTGGACTTTACCTCATTCCCATGTTTTTTCAGTGCTTCTCTTACATGTGTGCACTTGTTATAAATCATTCAAAGAATATTTACCAAATAAGCGATGAGCGTTGTTTAAAGTGTTTGTGATGGAAAAGTATCACCAAAAAAATCTTTAGCAGTGAGCACCCTTCAAAGCAAGGATTTACAGCTAAGTTGCTGGACAGTGGGCCCTGGAAGGCAGTCTTCATGAATTTCCTAGTCGCGCCTCACTTTCACTAATGGAGCAGACTGTTTCATTCCGTCTCTCTCCCTTCAGACACCCGGGTCAGCCTCAAACTGTAGGCACTGAGCTGACAGCTTTGCTTTCATTCTGCTCGCTGTGGCAGTGGGCATCCATCCACAGGGGAGAGCTTCGCTGCCCACACCACATGCTCTCTGTGCTCACGTCTGCGCAATGGGCCACCGTCCCTGCTCTTGTCAACCGACAGCAGCCCTGGCTCTCTATTCCAGGCACAGTGCCCTGCTTTGTCTCCCTGTCCCCACACAGGGACAATGCTCTGGCAATTAGTTCTTCTTCTCCTACACTATCACGTCCTCCAGTCTCCTCTGGGATCCTTCCCATGAGCACATGTGTGGGACTCCACACCTCCCAGCCTGTACAAAACCTGGCTTTAAAACCATGAGTTTGTGTAGTGGCTCATTTTCTACTCCCTGGGAGAACTCACTCCTTCAAACCGAGTTGTCTAAATTCGCTGCATCCGTTCACTCCTCCCATTCATTCCCTTCCCAAGCTTTTCTGATTAGACGGCATGGCTACCTCTGCATGGCTTCTGTCCTTGGGAAGGTCGCCAGACACCTCCGAAGTGAAATCCCCAGTGCTCTGCTTTCTTAACCCGCAGCACCCCCGACACAGCTGACGTGTCCTTCCTTTCTAATACGTGTTCTTTCCTTGGCCTCCAGCATGCGCTTCCTCCCAGCTTTTCTCCCACCCCCTAAGTGCTGCTTCTTAGGCTCTTGCTTGATGGGCCTCCGCCTGAACTCAGAATCTGGGTGGCTTCCTGGGCTGAGGATATAAACCCTTCCTCTGCTCACCCGGGCCTCACCCTCACTCCCTAGTGTAGTTCATCGCCTCTCAGGCTCTCCGCAGCACGTCTATCTGCATTGACCCGCAACTTCCCTCTGAGCTCATTTCTGCAACTCGTTCCTTGATTCCTCCACTAAAGAGCTCATTATTCAATATTCATCTTCAGCGTACCTGACAGCTGCAGATGTTATGGCAGCCTCCCTTCGCCCCAAACATCTCCGAGTTGCCTGCCTTCCTGCAGTCTCCACATTGGACCCAAACTGTTGTCTGGAAACTGAAACTGCCCGCTCCTTTTTCACTTTCTCTTCCCTTCTCTCACCCTGCTTTATTCTCCTCCAGGGTACTTATCACCCCAAATGGCATTCCTTCCTGTCTCCTTTTGCTCATTGCCCACTCCTACCCATAAACGCAAACTCGACAGAGGCAGGAATGATGTCCGCTGTTCTCAGGGCCATTTTCCCTCCATACAAAGAACAGTATTTATCACAGAATGGAGCCTGGATAAATGTGTATTGAACAAATGAATAAATTATGAATGAACTCAAAATCCTTGCAGAAGATTGATGGGACCTGTAATCTAATCCTCCCACTCTTATCCCTGGGTATTTGCTAGCCTCAGTGTCCATGGGCAGGTTCTCCGGATTTGTGGAGCACACAAGATATACAGATGACACAAGACTGTATGGGGAAGAAGATGGGAAATAGACCCCGATATTTCACTTGTTCTTATTATTAGTCACATCTCTTCCTTCACCAAAGCCTCCACCAAAGCCTTACCAGAATTCTGGTAATCTGTGTGTGAAATGAATTTATGTTAGAATGATCACAAGAATCCTAAAAATTTACACTGTAGTACTAAATTATGCCAAAGAAAGTTCAGGTCATCCAATCAAGTAACAATACTACTAATGACAGTTGCCATCTAATAATTCCCAGAGCGTTGCTCTCATCACAATCCTACAAGAGAAGCATATTACCCTTATTTTATAGCAAACAGAGGCTCAGAATCATTGGGTG
The DNA here is from genome assembly GCF_000276665.1 of Chinchilla lanigera. Taxonomy (NCBI): domain Eukaryota; kingdom Metazoa; phylum Chordata; class Mammalia; order Rodentia; family Chinchillidae; genus Chinchilla; species Chinchilla lanigera. The sequence goes on from NW_004955406.1 coordinate 2,265,399, forward strand.
ATTTTCCTATAGCCACAGAGCTTTGCTTAATTTACTTTTATGTTTCCAGATCGTTGTAGAACAAGCACTGATATGAAAGGTTCATTCAAGTTATGTTGGTGGAAAAACTAAAATAACCAGAATCATCTGCTGAAATGTCTTAGTAGAATAGGTCTTAATTTTACTCATTCTTGTTAGGCCTTCTAGAAGCATTCAGATAGATTTCCCTGATGGATTGTATCAAGCAGGTGCACTAAATTCAGCACTCATAATTTGATTATAATGTATTTAGCAGAGTTTTAGCTCTGCTAGAAAAGGCAACGTGCGTGGAGCAACTGATTTCATGTTTGTATAAGGGCAAGACTCTGTGGGAAGTATAAAGTAGTATAGCAAAGTGGAGGGAAAATGTTCATTGTCCTTATTTTCATGAGTGAACAGTAAGCCCACAATATTCTACATTCGTTGTTACAGAAAAATTAAATTTTAGGGAACTTCTTTCCTGCACAAACAAAAGCAAAATCCAGTTTTGTTCACGAGTAGGCTGTGATTAAGGTGACAATGGGTGACACTGCTGGGAGGACTATAGTACCTATGAGACCTGGACTGCATCAGCGTTGAGCTGCTGGTCTGCTGATGACAGCGGTAAATTAAAAAGTCTCTAATATTTGCTTCACTAAATCCCCTCCATGTTTTCAATTAGACCAGCAGAAGTACAGGTGGGAAAGTGCCGCCTATTCATTTGTCTTGCCGTTTGGGGGGCTGGCTTTTCAGAACTCACATACTAATGTAATTGTGTTGAAATGAACAGTAAGGAAGTACAGTAGTTCAGGAAGGAAAATGTTAAATTAAATGGACCATGTTTAACATTGTTGTTGATCCCGAGGAACAGTTTTTCCAGTATATGGAGCATTTCGATTCCACCCGGCATATGTTCTCCACAGTTTTCTCTGCTCTAATTCATCTGTGTTTTTCGACAGCTCCAGATGGTGTGCTGCCTCCCAGGCTTTCATCTGCCACCCCGACCAGTCTTCAGGTTGTCTGGTCTACACCAGCTCGGAACAACGCTCCCGGCTCTCCCAGATACCAGCTCCAGATGAGGCCGGCCCACTCCACCCTCAGCTTTCGAGAGTGAGCTTCTGCCTCGGCCTCCTTCCTCTCACATGGCTTCTTCCAAGCACACGTAACATCTTTGGGGAAGAGTCCAGTTCTCATTTGCAAGGAGCAGAGGTTACCTTTTAAAAGTGCAAACAAACAAACACCAGTGAACAACCTACTGGATAATCATTTGCTTTGCAAAAACATGTACTTTTCATTTATGTACCATTGAAAGTAAGATCTTCCACACTAAGGATTTCTTCTTACTAAAGTAAGGCTTCATGAACACAGGTTTTGCATGAGGTGGGAATACGCCTGGAACTAACAAACCACTGCCTGTAGTGTAGCTGGAAAATTATAATACCACAAACTTCACCTGGAAAGCAGTCTCAGCACTCCTAGAATCTGAACCTCATATAAACACAAGGTTCCACACCCCCAGCCACTTGGTTCTTATTTTGAAAGAGATGCCACGTGATGGCACAAAACAGTAGTACTTAAGTGCGTGTTGGCATTCTCTGATGTTTTTGCAATTTTTTAACCTGCTCTTTTTCCTCTTTGCAGGCCTAAAACCTGCTAACCAGCATTTCTTTCCCTCATAGATTGTTTTCCAGCCCTTCTGCATCATTGCTCCACGAAGTGAGCGACCTCCAACCGTACACAGAGTATGAGTTCCGGTTGGTTGCCTCCAATGCATTTGGCAGTGCGCACAGTTCTTGGATTCCACTCCTGACTGCAGAGGACAGTAAGTGGTCTGAGCTATACCCGGCCAAATATCTTGGACCTTAGGGAGCCTTAGATGTCTAATTCTTCCCAAGCAAAACAATGAGCCTTTTCTCTTTTCTCGTCATTAAATGCCAATAATCTTTTCCAGGCAAGATAGAGGACAAGGGTGGTCAGGCTCTCCAGAAGGAAATGTGGGCTTGGAGTGTTGGAGAGCTTGGTCTACAGGCAAGAAGTAATTCACAGTATGTTAGGACGTGACCCTGTTCTGTCCTTTGGGGGTGCACTTAGGCACCCTGCAAAAGCAGGGCAGTGTCTTCTGCTCTGTGACAGATGGTCTCTGCTCGGGAGGAATGCTGGCATGCTGGAGGAAATGCAACGTGGATGCTGCACCACAGCAGTGCTTACGGTGTCTCTATATTTCCTTCTGGGAACTAGATCCTGTGGTGTTATCAGAAATTTATGTTTGATAATTATGCTTTAACTAAGTTATGTTTAGGAAATAAATAAATGGATGTGTTATTTGGTTTATATGAATTATATGTCTAGAAGTATAAATATTTATATATATATGTAGGTATGAAAGTTGGAAATCAAGTTATGCAGAGTGAATGAGGCACTGTATCTTTGAACAGTGAGGTTTTTAGGGTTAATCTTGTCAAGTGTTTTAATCACGGGCTCCTTAGGCGATGCTGTCCTGTTGGCCAATTGCCATTCTGGCTTTATATCTAATGAAAATCGGAGTGACTTCCAGAAGGCTGGATATTAATACAATGGTACAGAGTTGGAAGTGGCATCAATTATATATTAAGTAGGTGGTTTTATTTTTATAATACTTCTAATTGTATTATTTTAGTGATGATAAGACATAAAATGAGAGAGAATTTACTATCTTTAAAGTTTACTTCACTTTTTAAAATACCATTCTGAATAATAATATATAATACTTAATCCATTTCTCCCAATTTGTCATTATTCCCTGGAACAACTTAGGCAATCTACAAGGGTACAGCCAATGTTTTTGGTCTCAAGGGTACCATTTAGAAAATTATCAGTACAGGAGAATAAATGGTGCCCAAGACCTAGGAAGCATTAATGCCCCACCTTTTAGGGGGAGCATCACATACTTTGGAGAATCAAACACCATGGTTATGAATTGTATTCAGATTTATGAACTGGAGTGCTCAGGCTCAAAATAGATTTTTAAAGAATTTTTTTAAAAAAATCTCTAATCTTATATAGAGCAGCATGCTTAATGACAGTCAGTGAAGATTAAAACAATAACTATTCAGCCCACTGCAAAGATGCTGGTGCAACAGAATGCCAGGTTGGAAGAAGAGGCAAAGGGCATCCTTTCTTGACATTATAATTTCTTTTTTTGCAAAGAAAAGACCACTCTAGGGTTTTCTCAGTGGTCATCTGCCCATAATCCTTATTGAGTGAGGGCCATGACCTCCTATCTCCAGGCAGGAGGGTGGCACATAAATAAAAAGAATCCAAGGCATTGCGAATTACCAATCAGTGTGGTATACTTTGCTGAGTAAAACTTACCTCCTGTCTCCTCTTTTTATAAAACGAGTCCTACAGACTGTGTGCTGAGAACCTTCATGCAGAGAACTTACTGTCTTTGTGATACTTGGGGCCTGCGGTTGGGGTGGCCTGTGTTTCCCTTAAGTAAGAATGAGTGATGCAGAAATGCACAGCAGGTAGTAACTCGAGAAATCCAACCAAAGTTGTTATTCAGATCCTTTTCCCAAAATGGGTGAACTCGCCCTGCCTCGGCTTTGTGTGGACGCTGGGAAGTCGCACATGTTAGCTAAGACCGGAAGCAGACTGTTTGCCCCTGCAGGTTAAGTTACCAGCACACACTCACCCCCAGCATGTGGTGACAGTGTCCTGTATATTTAGGTGTCAGTGGAGATGGATGCTGTCTGCCAGCCCATGTGCACTTGAGTTGACTGATTGGCATTGGACACAAGCATTTTCTCTGTCATGGCCACAGAGCACTGCTTCTCAAGCCCCATCTCCTGATAGCAGTGCGTCAGCACAACTTCAGACTTCATCCTGAGCAGAATTTCCTGCTCACCAAAGTGTAATTTCCAGTCGAGCTTGGTGGTGCATCCCTGTAATCCGATCTCTTGGGAGGCTGAGGCAGGAGGATCATTGTGAGTTTGAGACCAGCCTGGGCTACAAAGTAAGCTCAAAGCCAACCCAAACTGCACAGCAAGATCCTGTCTCAAAATTTAAAAAAAAAAAAAGTGTAATTTCCAATGTGGAAATCTCACATCTCACCTTACAGAATGAAACCAAAAAGTCACATCATGCCCACATTTAAATCCTCCATTGCCCACATTCTCCAAACCTCCCAGTGCACAAATAGGTCCCCCATGGCACGATTTTTAGTGTAATATTTTGTGACAAAGAAACTCCTCAAGCCCATGGCTGAAACCAGAAAGAGAAACCTAAGGAAATGAACCACCGCCACTAGAGAAATGCTCAGGTGCGAAGAGAAGCTCTCGTGGATAGACAAAGGGTTGTGAAGAATTTTAATAGATTTTTTTTCAAATAATTTGTCATTTACATTGGTGTACCACCAATATCCAGGTCCATGCATTTTTAAAAGTCTAGTGTGCTGATGCCAAATAATAATAATGCACATTTCTTATGAATATTTTAAATCCTGTTAAACGTGTGTTAATAAAAGATGTTTGTCCCAGTCAACTTGGTCAGTGTAGTGTTAGACTGTTTGCAACCAGATAAACACAAACAACACGCGATTTTCTCTAATGTGCTGTTGGCAATCCAACCCCCTCACAGGTCCACAGCTTGCCAAAAATGCGTGAAGATAGTGTTAGATTTGGGAGCATGTGTTTAACTAATAAAATGAACATTTCAGTATCTTTAAACCAGAAATAACCATCCATCCTGATATATTCTTCTTCTCTCTCTCTTGTATATTTACGATTGTTTTGTGTTCAATAGATAAATGTAGAAATTGTGCTTGGTGGGGAGGGCATCTTTCCCACGATTCTGCTTTTTTTATCTACTAGAATCCTGTGTTGTATGAAAATAAGATAATTCAAAATATACATACACAAGGTAGCTAAGATAATTGTACTACTAATTGCTCCTAGTTCACTGAAAGGAACAGTTAGTGCTTATATTGTTTGGTCGATCTTGCATGCCTATATCTGGTAACTTGATCAACTACTTTGAAGATAACAATATGCAATATAATAACCATTGTTAATTTCCTATCATCTTGTTTTGAAATCCTGTATCATTTTTATTGGGTTTTTTTTGCTTGAAAATTTAAAGAAATGTAGACCCCCCTGGATTAATAAAAGTCATAAATTTGGTCTTTGTTCTTGTTTTTTAGGTAAGAGGATGAAAATATAAAATTTGCTCTTATTTTGGTTATTGTAATAGCAAATATATCTGGTTCAAGCAGGTAATGAGATTGACTAATGAAAGAAATTTTCTAAAAAAAAAAATCATTCTTTTACTTCAAAATAAAACCCTGCATTGATTCTACAGTAAAGGATTTAGTTGTTGGCTATTTTTAAAATTTGATCATTTCCCCAAATTTATACTTTAAAATTCTACACTTATATTTTTAATTACCAATCTGAGAGAAATTCTTAAACAACATTTGTAGGATTTGAACAGCTCATTCTGTGGGTCTAC
>NW_004955406.1:2275882-2278265 GCF_000276665.1 Chinchilla lanigera
TGAATACCGGGTCCTGATGAGCACACGCAACGGAGGCACAAACAGCAGCGCTTGGGGAGAAGTCACCACGAGGCCCTCGCGGCCCTTTGGGGTGCAGCCACCAGAGGTGCATGTGCTGGGACCTGGTGCAGCCAAGGTAAGGCACTGCACGCTCTGTCTCCAGAGTCTTTGGCGTTTACCCTGCACTGACTCAGTGTGGAACAGAGCCATCTACTGACAAAACAAATGCATTTGTAGTTTGAGGCATTCAGTGGAGAAGCCAGGTGTTGGCCTTTGGCCCAAACTCTTGAATTCAGTGTCAGTTTTTCATTTCTCCCTGTATCCCCTTAATTATATTGTTGAGATGCTTCCATTTGCCTCGCATACCTGAAGTACTTTGAATGCCACAATGGGATGCTTAGCTTAACCACCACGTCAGGTTTAACTAGGTCAGAAAATGAGAGGAGATGGGAAAAACGCAGAGCAACCGATTAGCATATTAGCAAAAGTCCCGATCACCAATATTCTGATACCTTTTAAGAATCAAAGAATTGAAATGCCGGGGTAAGAAATAAAAACAGCGTGTTGCTGGGTGTCTAGGAAGTGCTCAATCATGCACCTCGTTCTTTTGGGAATGAGCTCCGGAGGACTGGATAACTACCATTGTTTTGGCTGGCATACAAACTTCATTCAAGGGAAATTAGTGTAACCAAACAGGAGGGAGTTTTGCAGCTTAGAAGCCTCTTTTGTGTAAATACACACATGCTTCCATGGATTCAGTCTTGTACCACTGCCAAGAGCACTGGTACAGTAGCTTGCTCATCAGAGCACAAAACAAAGGGCGTTTGCATACAGCAAAGTTCATCTGTTGGAATGATTGCTTGGATCTATTTGTGGTTCTCTCTCTTGCACAAAAGGCAACTACTAGGTCATGCTAAACAGAGAAAACTGTCAAAGAAACTTATTTTAACATAGTATAGCCCTAAGGCTATTTTAAGAAGTATTTATTAATTTCAGCATGAAATTAGGTGAAACATACTTTTTGGATGGAAATATCAAAAGTAAATGGTAATATGTAAGTGGACCCACCAAGAGGAAATTAATTTTGAAGTACATGCTACGCAATGTTTATTATATTAACTAAGCAATCCTAGGAATTGCTTTTCAATCAAAGGAGAGACTAAAATAAAACAAGACAAAACAAAAACCCAAACAACTGTGTAGTTATTCATCATCCCAGAAATGACTTTCCCTTTCTGTCCTGAGGGAATTTTGCAGAACTTTGGTGGCAGCACTAATCGATAGGATAAGGCAAACCCTGCCCCTTAACAACGCAAAGCGACATAATGGACATTGCTCTGGATTCTTTCTAACAAAAACTTTTTCACTGGCATTGCTGATGGCAGCATATTTGAAACAGAAGAAAAATTTTTGGAAGAGTAATAGCTCCTTGCACAGTTCTGATTGATTCACCATATATAAACAACGATCAAAACTATTCGGAACAAGTTGCTTGGCTTTTTCTTCCTTTTTTCCCTCTTTAGAGTTTGGAGTCTCACCCAGGAATGAAACTGTGTGGCTTGTCGGCTTGCTAGAGAGGTTTGGGATAGCGCAGTGGGAAACTGAGCCTCACACAGAGAGAACCAAGACCCACAAGGCAGGGGTCACTCCAGGTCAGGAATCTGAAAGTTTCGAAGGCAGGGCCTGAAATACACAGACCTGCTATGAGGGTGATAACGTTTTGAAAGCTCACACTTTTTATTAATTCCCATTTTATAACTAGAAAATAAAAATTATCGATGAAGAAAATCAACAAGGCTATCCAGTTGAATCTAGTATGTCATGTTTAAATATTATTAAAATAACATAGTTTTGCTTTAGCAATATTGGCTCCCATCATGTTCAAAAAAACTTTAAAACTCTACTAAAATGCAAGTTCTAGTGACCACTTACCTGGCAGGTGGTGATATAGTATAGCCCAGTGGAACAGTGACTTCTCTGTGTAAAATATGATTTTAAAAGTCAAGATTGCAAATAGATAAAATATTAGAAGAATAACAGCAGGACATTCACTAATGAATTGATTAAGAAATTCATTCAACATTTACCACATAGACTTGTTCCAAGAATTAGGAAAAATTGTCAATAATATTAACAATAGTAATAATTTAAATTCTACTAACATTTATGGAGTATGCCCACAACTTTATAAATGACCCTTTTAGGAACTGAGGTTAGAGATCAAAATAAAGTCCCAGGCCTCACAGAATTTAAATTTTAGACAGAATGTGTATGTGTGTGTGTGTGTGTGTGTGTGTGTATATTCTGTATTATATGTTACATAAAATCTATATTATATATATTCTGTATTATATTTTACATAAAATTTATATTATATATATTC
>NW_004955406.1:2278383-2293814 GCF_000276665.1 Chinchilla lanigera
TATAATATATTACATAAAATCTATATTGTATACATAGTAAAATACAAGGAGTGATCAAAATATATGGTGATATGGTGAATGTTTAAATTTTTTTAAAACTGTAATAAAAGATACTTTGCCATTAATGTCCCTGGAAATACTTCCCCTTGCTTAAAACACATGCTCCTGAAGCAGTTCTAGAGTCCCCTTCTGCAAGTGTCTTTAACAGCTGTGATCAGAAGCACAGTGTCTCTCTCTGCCAAGGGAAAGGCAGTCTCACAGATATACTGAGGTGTGTCCTCACCCTCCTTATTCACCAGCTCTTGCACTGAGTGACTTCCACCTTTTCCCCAAAGACAAAATGACCGGGACAGGTAAATGCTTCAAATTATTTCATTCAGGCGTCGTGAAGTCAACTAAGAACAAGAAAGAGGACTTCCAGGACTGCTTGGGACAATGGCAAGGGTAGGATGAGCGAGCTAGAAGTGAGGGGAGTGTTTTGAGGGGCGTTAATAGCAATGTGTCCTTTACGATAACACACTTTCAAAATTTAAACATTTATCACTATTTCAGTCAAACCTTGTACACACACCACACACACACACACACACACTCCCTATATGCCTGGACAGAGTCCAGACTTGAAGAGAACAAAACAAATTAAATTTAGGAGAAGAAGCAGCGGGTGACTGAGGAGGATGTGGAGCTGGTATGTCCTCTGCCTGAGTCGCTCCTGTTGCTACTCGCTCAATACTGCAGACCGCTAAGCCTGAGAGAAAAGCTGTATTTTGGGCCCGGGCCCTGGGTGGGAGGCTGAGAGGCTGCGTCTGCAATGCCCTCCCGCTGGTAGAGCCCAGAGGCAGGGCAGGGCGTTTCCAGCAGAGACAGGAAGTGCGTGCGAGTCTCTCCCGTCTTCTGCAGTTTCGGGATTCAGTCATGGGACTCCACCCTTAGGATTTTATCTTCTCCTCGTCCAGGCTCTCCCTCTGAACACCACAGTCAGATGAACGCCTCTTCATCCGCAGAGAGGGACTTCGAGTTCCTCGTGAGTTTTTGGAAATAACAAACCGTACAGAAACCATCGCATCTCCCTAGTTCCTTTCACTTCCATTTCACAGTCCTTATAGTATCCAGTGCCACCTGTAAGAAGCACACTCCAACAGAGACGGCAAGAGACACAACAAAACCTTGGATCAACTGAAAAGCAAATCTGAAGTAATATACTAGGAAGTATAAAGTAGATGCTGTGATATAGCACGGGCATGAATTAAAAAAAGAAAAGAAGGAAAATTCAGAAGCACAGCAAACCAAAAGTATATTTTTAAAATCTTACTTGATTACAAGGAAAATAAATATATAATCTCAACAAGACTGGATCATCTGAACAGCTAAAAGCCATGCACTTTTGGTACTAAATTTCCTGAGCAAATTCATTTCATAAGCTTGGTAGAAATGCCCTACCGAGACTGAAAAGGATAACTCCATAAATCTATAAGCCCATTTCATGTATAAGCAGAAATTTACAACTTCTAAGTAAAATATTAGCAAATTGAAATAAGCAGTATACTCAAAGAATAAGAAACCAGGACACGTTTGATTTGATTTCAAAATGTAAGGATGGTTCAACATCAAGAAATCTATCAACATACTGGTTACGCTGCTCAGGAAGGCAGGAGAAATCCCATGTTTTATCAGTAGATGCAGAAAATGGACAGTAAAGCTCAGCAAGCATGTGTAAATGCAGTGTGAAGTAAAATCAGATTAAGAAGAAAATATTTAAATAGGATGAAGTCCATGTAGCTTGCCCTGAAGCTTGTACACTGAGGACTAATAAGAAATAAGGTGCAGGAAGAACTAAATTACATGACCGCCATACCGGGAAAGGTCTTCTTTTCTGGTTTTGCCAGAGGCCGCTAAGCCCCAAGGTTAGCACCCACCTTGTCACAAGTAAAGCAGAATCAAAGGCAGCCGCCTTCCGGGGAAGGAGACTCACTGGGTACAGGCTGCTAAAGCCCCAGCCTCAGCTGGCGAGCAACCAGGAGCCACAGCGTCCCCTGGCTGTGTCCATGCTTAACTCCACCGTGTGCACGGGCCGCTCTTCAGAGTAAAAGGGCGGGGTCTTCGTCGTCAGGCTCACTGGTAGGTACAGATGGATGAGGGAAGCCACAAATGAGGTCATTATGAATGTCTGACCGAAAATAATAAAATAATACACAACTCATATTCATCCTATGTTCCAGGAAGTGTTCTCATTTAATCCTGGGTGCAACCTTGTCAGAGAAATGCCCTCAATATTCCCATTTTGCAGACAGGAAAGCAGAGAAAGGAGAGATGAAATAAGTGCCTAAGATTGCCAAGGAAGCCAAAGGGAATCCGGAGCCAGAGAATTCAAATTCAGAGCCTATGCTCCTACTCCTCTTCACATTACCCGTGTGGGAGATCTTTCCATCACCCTGGACGGAGGGGCTCAGTTCTTGAACAAGTCCATCCTTGAAAAGTCAATATGCAAAGCCTGTATCATCCAATCAGAATGTCAATAATGCTTTCATTTTGTTTTACACTGGATCACATAATTTTAAAGTGTCGGATTAAATGATTGAAAATATTCTAGAAAATTACAGAAGAGAAGAATTGCTGTATTTAGTGCATAAACTTTAGCTGAATTGCAGCAATATATAGAGTATTGGCACAAAAACAGACAAAGGGTCGTGGGAACAGAGTCGAGATACACCACATATACAAGTGTATGTGGCACCGCGACTTTTGATAGAAGTGGCGTTTATTTCTTTGGGAAAGTATGGCTTACCTTGGAAATGACAGTGGGGTCACTCTATCGAATCATATCACAATTAAATTCCAATAAGCAATGCTGAAATTTATAATGTCAAAAAATAGAAAGCCTAGAAAAAAGTAAAAGAGGACTTCATATAATCTTAGCATGGGAAAAAAGAGAAACTTTTCTCTGTTTCTAAAAACAAAAAAGAGAAACAATAGCTTGAAAAGGATAATTCTGTGCTCGAAAGAATTCGTTGTTTAGGCAGGGCACCAAAATCCTCCCAATGTTAAAGTGCAAGAGAGAGATTGGGAAAATGCACTGCATTAGATATCAGAAACAAACAGATAACTCCCCAAAAGATAAAAAGAGGTGATGATGTATAATAAAAGGTAATTTAACGAAGGCTGTATACAAGTAATATACTTAGGAAGATTTACACCTCACAAAATGTCAGAGAACTGCAATTAATTAAAGAAATGAGTAAAATTGACAGAAACTAAAATTAGTAACCTCAAGCATTTGTGGAGACACAGATCATGGATATATTGGCCATTTGTGAGAAAGTAGGTTCCTACAATTTTTTCAGGCTGTACTTCATCAAGAATAATTAAAATCGGGCTGCGGATTTAGTTCAGCGGCACTGCGCCTGCCTGGCAAGTGCAAGGTTGTGAGTTCAATTCCCGGTACCGGAAAAAAAAAAAAAAGAATAATTAATATTAAGCATACATTTACCATTTATCAAGCAATCCTTGGTAACATAGACAAAATAAAACAAATACAATGATATGCGTTACATATGTTTGCAAACATTATTTTTAGCAATAAAGTTAGGCCAATAGGATAAAAGCTGAATGATTCATTTTCCATCATGAAAAGAATGTGATAAAACAGCAACAAATGAGAAAATGTGCCCATCGGCTGTTCAGTTTTAAAAGCAAGTTTTCACATAACAAATAGGAATGAACTTTTTTCTTGTAAAATAGTAAAGAAAGCTAGACCTTCGGCATGTGTGCTTGTGTGAGTGCGGGACAGTGTGCAAGACCCTGTTCAAGCTGCTGACCTCTCCCCTACTTGGGTGGGTGGGGCAGATGGGGCAGCCATTTAAATGCAGGGGTCCCTGCATTCTAGGTCTCTGTGGAAACACAAATGTGACATTTGAAATTAAATTATTCATAGTCTTTTTGTGACAGGGTCTTTCTATGTAGTTCAGGCTAGCCTTAAACTCATCTGTAGCCCAGGCTGGCCTCGAACTTGCGGTGACCCTCCTGCTTCAGTCTCCCAAGGGCTGGAATTACAGGGATATGCCAAAAATATTTATTGTCTTTTTTTTTTTTTCGGTACTGGGAATTGAACTCACAACCTTGAGCTTGCTAGGCAGGCGCTGTGCCACTGAGCTAAATCCCCAGCCCCAATATTTATTGTCTAACTTACTTGGTATAGAAATTTGCCAGAGAGTCTATTACTAGGCTGAATTGCTCTGTAGAATCGAATATTTACATGTCCTATTTCCCTCCTGTCCAGTGTATCTTCTACTGATTAAGTCCTCTTAGAATTAATGCCTAGTATGAATAACAAGAGTTGTCCACTCCTATTTACCTGAGGATGTTAAGGCCCAGAGATGTTAAATGTTTTCCTCAAAGTAACACAGCTGTATGTGCATAGTTTGAGTTATATATTAGGAAAACATTCTTACCCTATTCTCAATTCATTATACCAGTTTCATGAATGCTCCTATGTGCAAAGTTCTTACATAGAATTTGATAGAATTATAGAAGGAAGAAGGAAGGAAGGAAGGAAGGAAGGAAGGAAGGAAGGAAGGAAGGAAGGAAGGAAGGAAGGAAGATGCTTGTAATGTTCATGTATGCAGCCCTTTTCAGGTCTGAGGTCAGTCAGCTAACCTGCACATCTTTGTTACTTTGACGGTGGCAGGATTGTGGAAAGTTGCTTTTTGGGGACTAGAAAGACTTAGCAAAAATTTGTGGCTCCTTAGATACCTAACTCACTCCTTATCTACTTGTCTTGCTTTCTCCTGACAATTCTTTGAAGCTAGACAGAGAAATAGAAATCTAAATAACTCAGAGCCACTCACTTTGATAGGCAGGCCACTTCTGAAATAAACAATTCATTTCCAGTGGGAAATTAATTCTCATTTAAGTTTTCAACATAAAATTCCTGTTTTAGAAGATACATATCTTGCATACCCATGCCAACAATGTGCTTTTTGGACTGAGTTTTTGGGGAATCAGCAATATTTCATAATCCTTCACAGGTACAATGGATATATAACAAACAGGAAATTAAACTGATTAGAAGTTTTTATCTCATCTGTTTGGACCTTGCTATAGTAACTGTGGTCTTTGAATCTGAGATTTAGCTAATTTAACTGGTTCCTTCAAAATCTTGGACCCATTTATTTTTAATAATAGCTGCAGTATATTTCCAGGAGGGTGATCCTCTCAGACACCATTTCTGTGAAGCTACTGGCCCTAACGACTGTGTCTTCCACATTGTTACAAAGCTTGCTTTCTCTAGTCCTTCTAAAAACTTCCCTATAGAAATGGATTCATTTTTTGCTAACTTGAGGCTGCCGAAAAGATAAATTTTTCTAAGTTTCTAACTTTTTAGAAAATGAGAAAAATAGCTAATGTTTGAAAGTAAACACTGATTGCAGAGAAAACAGGCTCTTTCAGATCTTCAGCTGACTGTCTCCAGAGCTAGCACACAAAATCTCTTAATCTCTGCTGGTGGATATCGTATTCAAGTTGTATCTATGAGCGCATTTTCTCAGCATTGATACCAAGTTCCAAATCAATTCACTGTTCGCTCAGCTCCTAACGCAGACTATCTCCCAAGGTTTCATTCTTTCAAGTACTGCCAAACTCTGACCTGAATTCTCAATATTCTGGTTTGAGAGGCAAGGAAGTCGTGAATTTCTCAAATCAGTCATAGATAGACTGCAATAAGCTTTCCTCTGCATTCGTGATCCCGGCACTAGGAAGGCCCCCGAGTTTGACCTTGACTCATCACTCATTTTTCAAGAACACACACACGGTATTATACAAACAGAGCCCGTGTCAACCCCACAGCGTTGGCTTGCTCTGGATTTCTTTGGCCGTTTCTGCAGACAGGGAAGTTTCCTGGGCTCGTAAGAAACACGTCGAACACATCTCTTCATCCCAGCATCTTTCACAAAGATGCGTTTCAGATTGACAATGACTTCAAAACATGCAACACAATTTGGATAGAGGTTTGTCCATTGCTAATTATAAACTGCCCAGTAATTATCAGGCAATTGTCCAACTCTTGTGTAGCTGAAGCCCATTTTATCACCAATTATGAGCCTGAATATTCTTACAGAGATCTCAGGTCAAGCTCCATCCGGCGGGCATGTTTCCTGTTTGATGTAAGATATCATTTGATAACCCTCTCTGAAATAAATATTGTATTTTCCAGTGAGAATCTATGACTCAATTTAAAAGTTCAACCTGTCCTGCCAAAAAATATTTTCTTTCTGAGTTTGATTTTTATGCAGATCTGGTATATAGATGGAGAGGTCTATCTGTCTTTTACTGTTTCAGAGTAACTGTATACTAAGGAAAAAAATAAAATCTAAGGAGCCATGACTAAGACTGTTGGCTGAACCCCACTTCTCTGTGTGTGTGGCGTGAACGATATGTACTTTAGGCTTAAAGTTTGTTGGAGAAGCGAATTCTAGACCCTGCCCTACTGCACATATTTATTTAAGGAGCACAGCAAGACAGGAAACAAAAACGAGGGAACGGGTAGCATATAAACAGTGCTTTATCCTGGCCTATGTACTTGTCTTTAGGATACTTTTTCTTGCAAAAAAAGCAGGAGTGTGCTGTCACTGTGCTCTTGCACAATTTAGCCAGAAGAGAAAAGAGACTTTAGGTACAAGTATATTGCACTCGAGTTGGGTTAGCGAAACAGGACCCCTTTTTAAAATTTCCTCTATGTTTCTCATTCCTAAAAGTAGGATTTTCTGGTATTGCTCTCCTTGCTAAATTATGTGCAAGGAGATTCAAAACAGAACTGTGCATCCTTGGAAAACGAAAATGATTCCTCTTGCCCACCCTTCAAGAAAGTGACTTATTTAGTGTGTACACGAACAGTGCAAAGCAAGGGGTTCTGGCGTTTCATGTAATTGAGTTATAAACAAGAGGATGACCACGTCCTGCTGCTGCCCGACGGGTGTTCATGGATGTGCGAACTCTCTCCACGTGTTCGCTCCATGTCCTTCAGAACGCCCGCCGTGGAGATGAATCATGAAGGTATGTATTAGGCTGACAGTCCTAGAAAGTACAGAGACCAGAAGCCAAACCCAGGAAACAGCATTTCATTGACTCCCCGGCGTACTGCTAATTGATCCCAAACCTTTCATTACTGTCTAATGCAAGGCAAGGAGCGCGGAAGCATTTAGAAAATGACTTCCCTAAAGCCAGAGAAATTCCAGGCCTTGGGAACGGTAGTTTCTCTGTTCCTGTATTGTCACGCTGATTCTAAGTTTATCTTTCCTTTCAGGTCACTTGGAAACCCCCGCTAGTGCAGAACGGTGACATTCTGAGCTATGAGATCCGCATGCCTACCCCCCACGTCGTAATAACCAACGTGAGCCTGTCAGTGTTGAGTCAAATCATCACTCACCTGGTTCCTTTCACCAACTATTCTGTCACCATCGTTGCCTGCTCAGGGGGGAATGGGTACCTAGGTGGCTGCACAGAGAGTTTGCCTACCTTGGTGACCACCCACCCTGCTGAACCTCAGGGCATCAGTCCCTTGTCAGTGATTCCACTAACTGAGTCCTACGTGGGAGTTTCGTGGCAGCCACCGTCCAAACCTAACGGACCTAATTTGAGGTAAGAGAAATGCGCTGTGCTTCTGAATTCTGCCACTGTCTTGTCTCTGCCAACGTAGGAAGAAGATGCATACTCTCATCCGAACAGAGCTAATTCTAGTCATTCAGTATTACATTGTATGCCGACTTCCTTGGAACCCTAAATTGAACAAGGCAGAAATAGCAACATAACATTGAGAACTAAAAACCTTCCAAAATATTCTTCTAAGTATTCCTTTCATAATCCTCTTGATTTCTGAAATATATTTTTAGTCTGTTAGCAACCCTGATGCATGTTCTGTGTGATACAGTTGTACAAACATGTCTCAGAATTCTAAAGCTAGCACTGTAATGCTCTGACACATTGTTATTATCTGGAAACTTGCAAAGAATGTGGTCAGGGATACAGATAAGATGAAAGAAACCAGTTGTGATTCTAAAATGGCTTTATAGCAACCCGAACTTGGTACCCAGCCAAGAATGCAGAGTTGATAATTTTATCATTGTTTATAAAGTATTGATGGTAGATGTCATAGGAAATCATTAACTTGGTAAGCTTTTTTGTATTTCTACTTTGTGTGAAATGCGCAGTAAATGTTTAGCAAATGTGGAATAGAAAAAACCTAAAATGTTATCATTCTCACTGGTAATCATACAATGCGAAACTAGCTGATTGTTTGCAGTTAATTGAATATGTGACAATCGAGCCAGGAAAATAAATGTTTATCTGGGAAAACTTCATTACTGTAAAGTTAAGATGTTATTCCTTATGTTTGTGTACATGCATCACACACTCACACACGCCGCAAAGCAACCTGAATTTCGGTAATAACATTAGTCAAGATAATCCTGATGTTCCTGCTTGTCTTTTGCTTTAGATATGAGCTTGTGAGACGCAAAATCCAGCAACCACTTGCATCAAATCCCCCAGAAGATTTAAATCTGTGGCACAATATTTATTCAGGAACTCAGTGGTTTTATGAAGATAAGGGTCTTAGCAGGTGAGATTACAAAAACTATAAAAACAAATGCTGGCATTTAGTTTGGGGCATGTTGAATAGTTCAAAGTACCTGAGTGTCTTCATTGTGTGAGTGTGTTATCAGTTATGCAGTAGAATAGGCTTGGCTATTATCTGCAGCATTAATCATTGGGCTGTAACGTTCAGCATGCTTAATGTTTGCCATCTTAACTGCATGCTGAAAAGAATCCTTTGAAGTCACACGTGTAGATGTTTGAACCTTAACCTGCTGCCTTTGTCACAGCTCTGTCCAGACCTGAAACTTCATCGAGGAATTTGGACATATTGAACATACGCAAACTGTGGAAATTACCGGGCATTTGTGAAATGCTTGCTGTTTCTGGGAAGGAATTGGTAGAAGTCATTGATTCATTCCACACCAAAAACAAAACAAAGCAGAACAAAAAAATTCACTGAGTTAACAGGATTGAGTCTTGAAAGGACTCTGCCTGAAGTTCAAAGAAGTTGAGAAGAGGGCAAATGGCCAGTGTTTGAGGAGAGCTTCCTGGTAGAGGGAGGTCTGGATTCTATTGCCTCCCGGGCTAGATAACTATCTTCAACCTCAGGGAAATCTCTTCACTTCTCCGAGCCTCTCTTTTTATTCCCTTGACTTTTCTGAGATAGAGTCTCATTATGTAGCCCAGGTCCAAATCTGAGATTTAAGGAAAATAATAAACCCACACAAATTAAATTAAAATTGAAATGTGAGTTCCAATCAACATACCTAGGATAGCTGCTCACAGGAGGGAAGAGTGCCTACAATGGTATGATGTGAAGGGGATATTTTAACTAGTCTTACCATGCTGATTATCAAAGAATTTTTTTTTTCTTGCTAAGACTGGAAAAGATTTTCGGTTTTTATGCAAATAATGGCTACATCCCTTGTAAATTGCTCATAGTAAATATATATGTATATAATTTGTATATATTTGCTTTCTTGGCATTCAAAACAAATGCACAAGTCTTCATATTGGAGGAAGGGGGGCTGGGGATTTAGCTCAGGGGCAAAAGCGCCTGCCTGGCAAGCGCAAGGTCATGAGTTCGGTTCCTGGTATCGGAGAAAAAACAAAAACAAACAAAAAAAAACATATTGGAGGAAGGATTGTTTCTAGTCTTCTATCTTTCCTAGGTTCAAAAGTGCTCAGGGTCCCTTTCCCTCAAGTGGTGTCTCAAAACCAGATGAAATTAGAATTCGTCCACTGGGGGACGCTGTGACTTCCTGTTTAAAGGAATTGATCTTGTTTGGCAGGGTGCTTGCCTTGCTCACCCTGCAGCAGCCAGCTCTCAGGGTGCCCAGTGGGGGTACAGCTCCTTCATGCTCCCCCCATTTCCCATCTGCAGGGGCATTAGTTCCTGGACGCCCATAGCCCTGGAAAATCGGAGTCCATGATTCCAAAGTGTATTTGAAATTGTGTAGTGTTTACCTGTAATTTTCCATGCCCTTGGTACTCTACACTCTAAATCATCTCTAGATTATCATAGCACCTAGTACAACGTAAGTGCTATGTAAATAGTTGTTACATCAGATTGTTCAGGGAATAGTAACAGGAAAATAGTCCATGTATTGTAACAATTGCAATTCTTTCCAAATGTTTTCCATCCATGGTTGGTTAAATCTGAGGATTCAGAACTCAAGGACATGTAAGGGGATGTATTTGTCTTGCTGATTTTCCTGTTAGACTGTCTATACTTCATTTTTAATTTAATTCTAATAATTTTAGGAGGAATGTATTGTTTCCAATTCTCCCCAGTTTCAGACAGTCCCTACTTCTTAACTTACAGCTTTATAAATAAAGGTAGTATTGAAAGATTTCCTGGGCTAGGGATTTCGCTCAGTGGCACAGCACCTGCCTGGCAAGCACGGGGTTGTTAGTTCAATTCCCGGTAGTGGAAAAAAAAACAAAAACAAAAAAAAATTAAAAAGATTTCCTGCTGTATTGGCTTTTCATCAGCATAGTTGAATTTAGAATCAACTTTCAAATGACAGTTCTCTTGATAGAAAAGGTACAACTAATATAAGACTCACGGGGCATCATTTTATAAATATATTTGTGAGAGTAAGTATAAATTAAAGTCAATTTCCTTATTTAACTAGTGTATTTTGGTCAGTTACATGTTTATAATATACAGAAAAACACCCCAGTTTAATCCAAAATAGCATTATACCCTGAATTTCAGATCATTCTAGTAATTTTTTTCTTTTTATATCTACCTATGCCAATTGGAATGCTGAGCCAATTACCCAGATAATTTAGTTCCAGTAAAAATGCCTTTTATTCTCATGATCGTCTTGCACAAGGGGTAGTTTTTGTCTGAATTACACAGCTAGTAGCCTCCTTGGTGAATTCTGCTCTCGGTATAGCGGTGGACTCAGTGTAACTGCGGGTTTATACTACTTGTCAGTTTCTAACTTTTCTTCCTCCATAATTCTGTGCAAAGTGGCCAAGTTATGGTTGTTGAGGGAACCATAACTTTGGATGTGCTGACATTTTCATCACTTGGAAAATCTGGCGAACGTGCCGTTATCGTCTGAGGCTGAGGACGTGAGTGGGGCAGGTTTAACAAGAGGGCGGTGAACCTCTTCGTGTCGAACATCAATCTCCGCTTAGAATTTGCAGCACCCAGCACTGCCTTGGCTCCTGATGGTCAGATAAAGCTGCAGGAAATCCGGAACAGTGTGTCGCCCTTTTTGCTCTGTCTTTAAAGAAGAGAAAATAATGTATGAGAAATCATGGAAATATTTCCTATTTCAGGGAATGAGCTGGCTTGTAGATTATCGTAACTTGGCTGTCACTACATTTCTGAAGGGAGACATTCTACCCCCGGTCCTTTCATTATTTATAGATTCCTCAGTGCATTTATTTTGCAATGACAGTTTGGATAGAGACCTCGTGGAACTCCTCGGGAATCTGCTAATTTCATTGTCTTTTATAAATAAAATACAGGCTAAAACAATACCACAAAATAAATGAAAATATCCAAAATTAATATATTTCATTTTATTTTCAAAGAAGAGTTGAACTTGTTTTTAAGATCTAAACACTTACACTAAGTAAATGGCAAACCTAAGTTCAAATCTTATTGACATAGATTCTAATGCATTTTTTAAATGCACTAGAATGAAATGCTTCACACCCTAAAAGAGGGTGAACTTTCTGTGGAGGAAGATGTTCAAGGGAATACAACTTTCATTCCGTTCCTTCGTAATGAGACTAAATGTGCACAGGGAACCGTCCCCGCTTAGCTAATATGGAAAGACGGGGACAGTCCCACGACATGTGTTTCTGTGCTCTACCGGGTTCCCGCTGGAGCTGTTCAGTGCAGAAGTGCACGTTGGACGCAGCCATGATCAGTGAAGGGCCAGTCTTCTCCCAGAGTTTCTAAAACGACGTTGAGGCTGGGGATTTAGCTCAGCAGCACAGCACTCGCCTGGCAAGCTCAAGGTCGTGAGTTCGACTCCCAGTACCGGAAAAAAATAAAAATAAAAAAAATAAAACGAGGTCGATCCTCTTGTCTTTTCCTTCATCTCAAACTGTGAAGAAAAGCCCGGCTTGGTAATGAACGCCCATGTCCTTCCACACTGGCATGCTGTCTCATAGCAATGCGCTTAACTGAAAATGAGCCAGAAGGTGCCCATTTCATGTGCAAATTAAGTAGACAGAGTCGCCGAGCCATCCCTGTGCACTGAGATTTGCATTCTTGCTCTAAACTTTGCTCGTGCCGTCCTCTCTCAGTGCCGCCACATTACAGCCCGCCTCATGAGAAGTGCGTCTCTGAGTGTGGAATGATGTGTGTGGTCAGGGAAGGCTTTTTCCTGTTTGTTTCTTTCACCTTTCTTTGTGTTTCTTCATCGTGTTGATGACAAGGTGAAGCTGAGACAGAAATGATCACAGACCGATCGGAGGTGTGGCACTCTGGTAGTGTAAGTAGGAGAGCTCCAGAAACAGAATAGCAGCGACTTCTCACCATCTGAAAAGAACCATATTATAAACACTTTCCAGTGTGATAATCACCGCTCTTCAATCCAAACACAAACATCCTCAGCAGCATCTTTAGAATCAATAAGTGATTTAGTCGCCATGCACCTGCAGTCAAACAGTTGTAACCACTGCCGGCTGTGGCGTTGGAGCAGCACTGCGTTTTGTCTGCTTATTTCTGTATTTGGGCGGCGATGCAAGAGGTGAGGAGCAGGTTTCCCACACCCTCATTTACGTGCTTGTCCCCAAGCGTGCTTTGGGCGGTGGCCGATATGAGGAACAGAAAGTGGGAGGAAGAAACCACGAAAGCGCCTGCGTTTTCAGAAGCACGATTTGTATCTGTGACAATACTGACATGTAAATTCTGTTAGGACATCAGTGAAGGTGACACAGTTTTAATTCTGATGAAAATAACACGAAGCGTTCTGCAGCTGCACTGGAGAAGTTCACTGGTTCCCCAGTCACACCAGCCCATCTCACCACCCAGTCTTCGCACATTTTAGCCTGGAATGATGTCTTTCATAGGACGGGTGCTGTCACTGGACAAAATACCACCCATTACCTAACCCTGCCCCAAATGTCACTTCCTCTACAAAGGCTTCCCTGAATAGGTGAGATTACTACGGGCTCTGTCTGAGGTGTGGTCAAAGGAAAAAGCAATAAATGAATATAATTTTAGATATTCTCAAAAAAACATATTTCCACACATCTTTATATGCTCTGTGGGACACGAGCATTTTATCTGAGAGATCAGGTTCATTACGGTTGGCATTTGGCACATTGTTAACATGCCAGATATTCAATAAGTATTGAATTATTGAATTCAATTATTGAATTATTCAATACATAATTCACATTGTTAAATTCAATGAATGAACAAATGAATGAAGTTATGATATATTGAGCATGAAAGAACAATATAATTTGTGTTTGATATATTTTTTCAAAGAAGAATTTTGGTAAGTTTTGCCAGGGATCATTTCTCTCCTGGACAGATTTTTGTCTCGCTAGCTTACCAAATTATATATGACTCAAAATTTTTGAGCTTGATGACTTTAGTGACTATGAAAGCTACGTCCATCCATTCATAAAATTGTAAGTTCAGTAAATAGATTAAAAATTACATCATCAAAATAGTATTTAGTTTTCTAATGTGAATAATGACAACCAAACCTGAAATGAATATTCTCATATATATATATATAAATACCATAGTTCTGTCTACAGCAGGAAAATGTTTACCATTTGCTATGGGAAAGAAAGTTGGATGACAGTCCCAGTTATAATAATGCAACATTCCTAAATAGGACTTCAAATGATTGGTTTGACTGACTGCAGTACAGACTAATACAATTATTCATTTGAAATAGTACCTTCTTCTGTACTTCAGTACGGGTCTAGAGAACACAATTAGCATTCAGGGGAAAGTTAATTTATAAAAAAAAATCCTATCTCCAGATAGAGTTAGACTCACAGGTACTAGGGCATAAGATTTTTAGGGCAGACACAATTCAGTGCATGGCAGCATGCAAAGGAGGAGAGAGACAGAGAGACAGAAAGAAAAGGAGGGGAAAGAAGGAGACCGAGAGAGAAGAGAGGAAGAGAAGACAATGAACATCTGAGAAGAGATGACAAAGGGGAGTAAGTAGAAGATGAAAACTTAGCACTTACAGGAGAAATGGGTAAATAGGAAGCCTCCAACAGTCACTGAGTCTTTAGCCCTGCAGCTACAAGAGTAAAGCAGCATCCTTAAACACAGCTGGGACCAAACCCAGGAAACCTGTCTGGGTGCCTTGAGTGGGAAGCAGGTTGAAGCGAGCAGACATCTACCTAGGTGACAGTGGATGCGCCGAGCATCCTTCCTGTGAAGTTCTTGCTCACACCCTGCAAACAGCTCTGCCCCCTTTGCACCATCATGAGTAGAGGTGGGGCCCACAGAGGCACATACTGTACCCCTGCTTTGGAGGCAAAGGAGGGTGGGGATCCTGATCCCACAGTGGGTCCCCAGTAGGTGCTGATGATCTGTAGCCAGTGTCTCCACTCAGTGGCCACATGTTTGTTGCTCAGTATGCTGAAGCAAGTGCCCCCATATGAATCACTGTCTAGCCATCCCTGGCTTGTCCAATAGACAACATTTTCCTGTATAGGCAGTGTTACACTAAGCAAAAGTAACCTGGAGGCTTTTGCCTGGATGAGTCAAAAGGGTATGACATAGGACTTGGAAAGTCTTCCTTGTGTCACACACCCCCTCCTAGATTCTACTCCTGCAAAGTGGCCTCAGTGTCCCCACTAGTGACTCTAGGGAACATGTTTACACCATGGCCACACACAGATTACTAGGGCAGAGCTCTCAGAGAGAGGATGCTATATGTGTCAGTTACAGGTACAAGTTCATTTGGGGCTTTATCTGCCTGCCAATGAGATTGTGAGGAAGAAGCTCAGGTAGAGGAAGAAGATGGTGACAAGAGGTTCTGATATTGAAACTGGATGAGTTTCCCAAATGAAGAGCACAAAACACTCCAGATGAAATTCAGATAGAGAGCTGGCAGGTTGCCAGGTTCATGACTGCATCTTGAATTGAGTCATAATCCTCCCCACTTCTGAAAACTGTGAGAGTGTGAAAACGGTAAACCACAATTGTTTTATGGAGGGGTATTTGCTTAGCATTCTTAAAAATAATATTTTCCCAACACTTTGATTAAGGCCGGAGACATAAAACTAATGATACATTATGTGTAAGGAGGAGAAAGAAAGTATTGTACTTTCTAGGAGGGAACAGAAACTGAGCACTTTGTGGAAGGTAAAAAGAAAACCCTGTATTTTGT
>NW_004955406.1:2293914-2331082 GCF_000276665.1 Chinchilla lanigera
CATATTAACTTTACAAAATATTGGACATTTTCACACATGCATATAAGACATTGGTCATATCCATTCCCTTCCTTTATTTGGTGAGGAAAAAGGAAACTATGTGTTTTGCTTTCTGTACAACAAAAATTTAAATGTTTTTTTTTTTCTTAAATCAAACAACCTTTAGGTTTACAACCTACAAGTATAAGCTCTTTGTACACAACAGTGTGGGTTTCGCGCCAAGCCAAGAAGCAACAGTGACGACATTAGCTGGTTTTCCAGAGAGAGGTGCCAACATCACTGCAACTGTCCTCAGCCACACAGCCATCGACGTGAGATGGGCTAAGCCAAGTAAGAAAGCTTCTCCTGTGTTACGGTTTAGCTCAAGAATGACTTCGCCAGGGTCTCATATGCTGAGTCAGGGCTCCTTGCGAATGAATGGATCACAGGCTCATAGCTGAATGTGCTGCTAGGAGGTAGGGCTGGTTGGAAGGCGGTTACTGCAGTCATGGCCTGGAAGCGGGTAGAGTGTCTCCTTCCCTAACTCCTCCCTTCTCTCTCCGCTTCCTGGTCACCATGAGGTGAGCAGCTTTCCTCCGCCAGACCCTTCTGCCATGTCCTTTCTGCCTTGGAGCCAGTGGACCATGGACCGAACTGTGAACCTAAAGAAAACTCTCCTCATTTAAGTCCTGAGTGTCAGATATCACGTGCCAGCAGTGGAAAAGTGATTAAGAAATCAAACATCTAGTTTCCCTTCTTGTCTTAAACCAAAAAAAATTAAAAATGGAACATTAAAAACTAAAAAAAGGCCAGGTCGCTTTGCTCATCTTTTCAAAAGCAAAATCTCTCCTTCTTCACACTTTTTGATCAGCTCACCCTTCTCCTATTCCCTTCAGAATATGGAATGTGGTTTGTGTGACTACAGAGACTTGATAGATGGTGATCGCTGTGGCAGAACTGACCACACAATAATTTGATACTAAGCAGTGTTGTGCACCTTTGTACATGAAGCTGAGCTACAGCTTGTAAGCTACAGTTCACTGGCCAGAGCCACCTACTAAGATTTCGGTAAGGTGACAGGATCATCCTCAGTGCTGGTTGTGGACAGGATTCCAGCCAATATAGAATGAAACCTGAACATCCTCCCTGGATTCACTGCAGTTCAGCTAGGTCTGATCTTGGCTTTGACTAGAACACTTCTTTACAATTGTTTAGAAGTACTCACAAGTTGGCCTAAGCTGTTCTTGCAGCCTGGAAACCACGACCACTGAAATTTCATAGCTTGTACACCAATGGGTTAGCATTTAATATCTGATTTGTTATTTTTTTCTTGGTGAATCATTATGACAATCAGTAAAAAATAAATAAACTCTGGATCTACCCTGGAAATATGATTATAATCATTCTTATACTTAAAACTTGAGACCTGGAAGTAGTTGAATCAAAATGAATTGCCAAATATTGAGAACTATCTGACTGGTGAAGGCATAATTAAAGTATTTCAGGTTATGAAAGAAAAGTCAACTGTCTGGAGAATTCATCTGCTATTGTATAAAAATCGGTAAAGTTTCCACTGGTTGGGCAACAACAACCATGTCATTTTGAGGCACCTTTGAGTTGTGTTATAGCCTAAAAGACAAATGCTTCTCTTAGGACACCTGAGTCTGCTTCAAATGTTATTGTTATGTCATATCAATTATGACTTAAAACGAATACTTGGTGTCATCAGTTGTAAATTTAAACCAGTAAGTGTGTTAGTCAGATTTCTGTCACTGCAATAACAGACTTGAGATGAATCAACTTACAAGGAGGGTTTTCCCCCTCATAGTTTCAGTCCATGGTCAGTTGGTTCTGCTGCTTTGGGGCTGCAGTAAAGGAGAAATGTCATGGTGGGGACATAGGGCAGTGGAAACTGTTCACCTCCCCCAGCCAGAAGGTAAGGAAAGATGGGAAAGAGCCTGGGCCCCCACATCTCCTTCACGGCACAGAACCAAGGGCCTAATGTCCTCCCACAAAGCCCTGTGTCCTGAAGGATCCACAACCTCCCATTGGTGCCACAGGCCAGGGATGAAACCCTTAGCACGGGCATCTTGGGAGATCCAAGCTACAGCAATTTTGGTAATACTGACCCTGTTGCTGCCAGAGAATACATTTTCACAAAAAACTAAGTCTAGGGTTTTTATAAAGATGGAGTTTCTAATGATCTGTGGCACCTGTATGGGGATCCCTTAAACTACTTTATTGAAAGAACATAAATTAATTGATCACAAAGCTAGGTCTTCACATAGGGATGTATTTTAGCTCTATCTGGTGGATTTTTCACTCATCTCTCTCTTTCTCTCTAATCTAACTCACCAACAGGCTCATTTTAAAAGCCTGGTCACATAGGTAGCCTCAGCCCCCTCATCTGACATTTGAATGCTTCTGTGAAGATCCGGCTGCTGAATTCTCACCAATATAGGTCCTTTACATTATAATTGCATGCCTGAAATAAGCATGCTTATAAAAACTGACAAAGCTAATGGATCTGAAGCAGCTCGCTGAAGTTTCATTACCTTAGTAATCTGAACCTCTGACCTTCGGGATGTAGGTAATGCAATCCGCTGTTATTTCCATTCCTACCTTAGAAATTTTTCAAATAACTATTTGTGAGCACAAAGGTTAACTCTCCAAAGAGGGTCAGCTATGCAAAAGCTGTTGTATTATCTTTTCCTTCCTTTGTGCAAGCTGCTGTCTTAAGTAAATTAACCAGTCACTCCTCAACAGAAGGGCCCCCTAGGTTCCTCAACTTCAATTTTAAATTGTTTTCTTGATTGGTACAAAAATGTCACAGAGCCTACTACACAGAACCGCACAAAACTATAGTCTGAATATACCTGTAGTTGAGATCATCTGAATAAATTTATAAATGTTGACTTATAATTGCTTTTCAAAAAATCATAAAATACATGTTTAAAAATGTACTCTCTCTTCACTACACACCTCCACATTACATTTTGAGGTAATCAAAAACTACAATGGAAATTGAAATTATTTTTGTTACTTATTACTGTAAAAGCCACACTGGCAACAACAAAAGGATGAGTGTCTTTGAAGCAAGAAGATATTTTGAAGGGGATTAATGAGAATGTATCTTTTCCTGTAATAAAACTTTAATTTTCACATTGATTGATCACTTGTCATTTTGATTGCAAAATATTTCTGGTGCATTTTTACCAATCACGGGTTGACAAGGATGAATTATTAAAATTTTAGAAGGGCTACTTTTCAAAGTCAGCACCCAATAGGTGATGTTATGTAACTGCGTTTCTTCAAGAAAAATTTGGCAGGGAGCAGATATTACAACTAAGCAACACATGGGCCATGTTTTCTTCCTTCATTCTCTCTCTGAGTTTTGCCTACAGCATTTGAGAAAATAGTATTTTCTCACTACTTCATGGTCAGAAGAATCACATAAATTGGACACTTTGGGGATTCACCTGAAAATCAAATGATTAAGTGAAATTATGGCCACATTGGTGA
Organism: Chinchilla lanigera; assembly: GCF_000276665.1. Lineage (NCBI taxonomy): Eukaryota > Metazoa > Chordata > Mammalia > Rodentia > Chinchillidae > Chinchilla > Chinchilla lanigera. The sequence continues at coordinate 2,297,416 of NW_004955406.1, forward strand.
AAGGACAATAGCAGCTGGCAGTGAGTAGCAGCTGCCCCTCAGGCTGGCTGTGGCTTCGCCACTTCCCCCACACCCATCGCTCTGGTCCCCAGAGAGATATCAGGTTTTCTTCCTGCTTTGTAGAACAGAACAGACTGTTTCTTCCTAAATAGAATATACTTCATATACATTGTGAAAATCACAGAATTGTAGGAAGAGACACAAAAACACCTCCCCTTAGATTGTTTATTCAATCTTAAGGCTCAGGCATCAAATCTTCCAGGACTTTGTATGCATTTAGCTATGATGTGATTGGCATTTAATCAAGAAAGATCCATGGAGATCCTCCCATTCTGACTGCTCACTCTAAAACAAAGGCCAGTAGCAAAAGGCCCCTGGAAGTGAGCATGAGGGTAAGTATGATGTTGGGATGTAGAGTCTGGTCTATGGAGGTCACTGGGGGCATGGCCTGGAAGGGTCCATTTCCCTCCTCCTCCCTTGATCTCTGTGCTTCTCATCACCATGCCATGGACCGTTTTTCCTCTGCTATGTCCCTCTGCCCTGCTGCCCTGCCTTGGAGCCAGCTAAGAGTATGGACTGAAACCTCTACAAACTGTGAGCCAAATAAACCTTCCCTCCTTAGGGTAGTAAAGTGTCTGGTGTTGTGTCTCAGTGATGAGAAACTAAGACATCTCCTAATCAGACATCTTATTTTCGACAATTATAAGCCCAAACTAAGGCACCACCAGATTTTATAACAGGAAACATTTCTGACTTGGTCTAAGTGTCTCTTGTTCCTGCAACAGTACATGCGAATTCAAAATTTTGCCTCTTCTGGGAAGCACCCAGCACTGTAGGCTCACCTTATTTCTCTGCTTCTTTGTGTCATTGTTTATCAAAGTACATGGACTGCATTTCCCTTCCAGTGACCTGCTGTAACCTGTCTTTGTGTCTGTGTCCTCTATTGATATGGTCCTCTGACAGTCATCGGTTATCATCTAATGACCCAACCAAGGCTGTTTCCTCAGTGCCATGAGGTGTGTGTGTATGTATGTGTGAACCAGCATGGTGAATGATTCCTGGCTGACTGAAAGACTTCCACCAAGGACCATAGCTCTTCTTTCTCACCAACTACTACTTTTCCTCATCCTTTAAATAAAAAATGTTCTTAATGTTCTTTCTGTATATTCTTTTCATACTCCAGTGCACATGCTGTGGATGCCATCTAGTCTCACAGTTGCAAATTTTTTTAACTAAATACTGACTGAAAGGCCATGTGAAGAAAGAACTTGAAAAGCAGGCTCTGAGGTCAGGGAGACTGAGATTGAAATTCCAGACCCAATCTTTTCTAGTGCTGTAACCTAAACAAGTCAGTTCAACTCACTGTCAGCCTCCTGATCTGAAATATGGGACTAATAATAATTGCCCTAAAATGTTGTAGTCAGGATTAAGTGAAATAGTATGTGCTTAGCACTGGATAATCATTTAGTATTTGTGGAAGGCATTTGGCTGTCTCTGAGATGTGCAAGGTGCATTCCTTGTCATTTTACAAAAGATAAAACATGTTGGGAAGCCATGCCTAATAAAATTCTCAGACAGAATTCTCCAAGGCATTCAGATAACAGAATTTCTACAGTGGAGATATATATATATAATTAACTTTATAATCACTTAACTAAGCAGCACAACTGAGCAAATCCAGTTGCCATGGTGGAAAGTACTAGCCAGTGTGGTGTCCATCTTTCCCCTTTCTTTCCATGGGGGTCTTGTTCCCTAATCTAGCAGCTACATGTAACAGCCTCCCTAGCAATTAGTCATGGCCATGTGAACTTCCAATAGAGGGTGTTTGCACAAAAGGGACATGAAGGGAAGTGTGTACCTTTCCAGGTCACGGTGTACAACACTGAGCATGCTCCCCCTCTTTTCCCTCACCTCCCCTTCTGTTGACTGGAATGTGGATGTGGCCATGTTCTTAGTTTCCACTACACTGGCCTGGCCAACACCCTAGGGGATCCAAAGCCACAGCTGAGCTAGAACCTGCATTCTCAAGTGACCACACGGGCCCAATGGGTCTCACTGCCACTGAGTCTACAATGTGAGATACACGTGGATGTTGGTTTCAGTTAAGTCATTGTACTTTGGGAATTTTCAGTTACAGCAGCTTTGCTAACTCACACAATCCCGATTTACCCATTTCAATTCACTTAAGGAGCAAAAATGTGTGATCCTGCTTTTATAGCCACTATAGAATGATGAGTAATTAACACATTTAATACACTACCTCCTTTAAATACAGTTTTCTCTGGGAGGACACTGGCAGGAAGGAAAACACAAGGGGGCCCAAGGTAGCTGGGAGTTTCCAGAGAGAAGTTACTTGTTACCAACTGATGCACAAACTGGACAGAAGACAGGAGGTGTCCTGTTGGGACAACTAGGGCGGCTGACTTGGGTTGCTGCTGGAGAGCAAAGTCTTCCAGCTTCTCTATAGGAGCAGGTTGCCCTCAGGCAGAGTAAAGTGCTTTCTCTAGAAACGGTTCTGGTTATTAGCTCAAATTTTCTGAGAATGACTGAGTTGATGGCACATATCTATGCACAATAGCATGTGGGAAATTGGAATTTAATTTGGCAAATCTCCGAGCAAGAGCAACACATTCTATCATGAAATGTGCTTAATAGGGACCCTCTAGGTTTTCACATTTGAGCACAATTACCTTGCAATGAGCCTGTTAATGAGAGATGACTGAAGAATTCAGTCTTGATGAATAAATTAGAAAATCTATTGAATGGAATGGTTTCCTATAATTGATCCAGATCAGGACAAGAGACTCTTTTGTAAAGAACCAGATAGTAAATACTCAGCTGGTGCAGTCCGTACAGGTCCTGTCAAAACTACTCAGTCTTGCCACTGTAGTAAGTGCAGAGTGGCAGGTAATCATTAAGCAAGCAGGACTGTTCCAGCTCTACTCTGTTAGGGACACTGAAGTTTGATTTTCATACAATTTTCACATGTCACAAAATATAGGTTTATTTGATTTTGCCCCCCACAACCACTTAAGAATGAAAAGTATACCTAGCCCACAGGTTGTATAGAGACATTTGATGGCCACATTTGTCCTGTAAGTGAGACCTGGCTCATAAAAGCTCCCTCCACACATGAGAAGAGGGTAGATGAGAGCTCAGCAGGATGGTGGGCCCAGATGCTACAGTTGGAGTCATACCTGCTCAGGTAAAGTTATGTGGTCCACAAAGCATGGTCTACATATTTATATAACAAATAAATGTTTTCCAATATACATATGTTTAAAATAATCCACAAGAAACCCTACCTTGTACTTCTAACACAAGCTCATATCCATGCCTCAATTTCCCATTACATAACTCTAACTTAGATACTCAGCTACCTTTAGTGTTCACCAACTTGCCACAACCATTTCAAACTCAAGAAATCACAAGTGAGGCTTGGTAACCTTTGTCCTCAAACTCCGCCCTTGTTTTCTATCTTATTTTATAAGATTCACCCAGAAAGTCAAACCAAAAACTTGAGAGGTCCCTGTTGCTCTTCTATGTCTTTTTCTAAGATCTACTTGGTCATTTAAAGAGCTGCAGTCCTTCCACCTTGTGGGTCCACGATACCGTAGGGCTTTGAGGCTCTCACCTAGATGGGAAAAATAGAGGCATTGGAGATGGCCAGTTGGTTCTTACTATCACAGTCCAAAACAGGATAAAGTCAGGACTCTTGGTTACAGCAGTTCAGCTAACTAATGCAGCCACTGTTTGCCCAGGTCACTGGTCACAAGATCCCAACCAGCTCCAAGGGGCTTGGAAAACTTAGTCATAGTCTATCTGAAAGAAAGGAAAAACATTTATATTGACAGGTTGTAAGAATATGTGCCAGAACTTTTAGATTCTGCAATGTGTTTCAAAATTTAAATGCTATTTATACTAATGATTAGTGACATTTCCCAAATTTTTCATGTCATTCTGTTTTTATGTATAATAAAGAATTCAGTCTACTACTACCTTCCTTTATCTTCTCACCTGCCATCTTTGTGTTTGGTTTGTAAATTATTGCTTGTAGTTATATAATTTTTTTTCACACTGTTTTTCTCAAAATGCCTCAATATTTAACATTAGTTCCTAAACTTTTCCAATCTTTTTTTTTCTTTGTCTTTTTGAGACAGGATCTTGCTAAGCAGTTCAGGCTGGTCTTGAGCTCATTTTGCAGCCCAGGCTGGTCTCGAACTCACAACTGTCCTCCTACCTCAGCCTCCCAAATGCTGGGATTACAGGTATATGCCACCACAATGGCTAACTTTTCCAGTCTTAAGTTCTGGATTTTGTTTTATTTTTCTGTTGTCTAAAGAATATTATTGTCTAGTTTTATTATGACAGTTAAAAAACGAATTATATATTCTCACAGTTTTTGCCTATATAAGGAAGTACTTTGTCATCTTTGTGCATTCTCTGCATCTAAATATGTGCCAGAAAAACTTTGTGTTTTTTTGCAAGTAATAATCTAGATGTGCATGATCTTGAATATAAATATTTTCTCTCAAAGCTTCTTAAAATTGTTCTGTTGCCCCCATTTGATATTTCATACAAGAAGTCTGAAGCTTGTCTGATTTTTTTCTCCTTCGCAGACAAACTTTAATTTTTAGTTTACCTTTAAAATGTTACAGAATTCCATATGTCTATGTTTGTATGTATTGTCATTTTTTTGGGACAAACTCATGGTACTCAACTCAACTTACAAGTATAGGCGAGGTTTAATAGGATATATTTTACCCACTATCATTTATTACATTTATTTTTATGTTTTCTGTCTTCACTATTTATAATTTTTACTTTTGATTTGTTGTTCCTTTCAATGTAGATTTTATGTTGCTTTTTTTTTTTTTTTTGAGTGTTGAGGATTGAACTTGAGCTGCTACCAAAATCCCTCCCTTTCTTCCTTTCTTTCCCTCCTTACCTCCTTCCTTCCCTTCCTCCCTCTCTCCCTCTCTCCTCTTTTCTTTTTTTCTTTCTTTCTTTCTTTCTTTCTTTCTTTCTTTCTTTCTTTCTTTCTTTCTTTCTTTCTTTCTTTCAACATGTTCTCACTAAGTTGGTAAGTTTCCCAGGCTAGGCTGGAGCTTGCAATCCTCCTGCCTCAACCTTCCAGACTTTTGGAATTACAGGTATGCAGCAGCATGCCCAGTTGCTTTCCTTTCTTATTTAAGGTACATTCCTTCCCATCCCCATACCTGTCTTCATGTCTCCATTTGTATCCTAGAGACTGCTGTTTCATAAATATATTGTTTTTATTATTTTTGAGGAACACCATGTTAATGGGTTATAAAATCCTTATTCTCTTCTCATAGAAAGACAGGCATACAGGAAAATAACCTCTGCTCTTGAAGGGTCACAGCAGTGTTCCCCCTGTCTTTTGCAATGAAGCGGCCATGTGGTGCATTGTCTTCTTCAGAGGAGAACTACATTCAGGCCCAGTTTTTCTCAATAGAGAGGGAAGGTAAAGTCCACCTCATCATCCTAGCTGTGGCTGTTGTAATAGCCTTCCTCACTCAGAGGTACATTCAAGGTCAGCAGTCTATAGTGTTGTGCCAGTCTGTGGAACTACAGGTGCTTCTTTGGTTCCTTAGGTAGCCCACTGGCTAGGAGGAGCCACTGAGGCTCCAAGGCCCTAGGTGAGCAAAGCAAAAGTAAACCTCTTGTCCGGCCAGCTCCAGAACTCCTTGGGGGATGATAAGAAATCCGAAGAAGGCCTTGTTTCTGCCATTTTCCTGTGTGTTGGACTGTGAGCTATAGCAGCTGCATGAATGAAGAGAACCGTGTCTTAGCCACTTTCCTTGTTGCTGAGACGAAATACCCAACACCCCGAACTTACAGGAGGAGAGGGTTGTTTTGGCTCACAGTTTGTAGAGGTTTCGTCCATAGCCAGCTGGCTGCAAGGCAGGATAGCATGGCACAGGGCTGGGTGCAGCAGAAGCAGAGGGAGAAGCGAGGAGGAAGGGAGACAGATAAACCTTCCAGGCCAGGCCAGGCCAGCGGCCTGCCTCTTCCAGTAGGCCCCTCTCCTAACAGCAAACCAGGTCCAAACACCCATCACCCAGTCACCTGCCAAGCATCTGTCTGGGTTTGCATGAGGCCGTAGGGGGACGTCTACATTTAAACCATAACAAGCACTGAAGCACATGTTGGCAAGAGGCAGGACAGGCAGAAATCCGGCACCTGTTGTGCTGAGCTGTTGCCTGTTTCCATTCCCAAGAGCCCCCAGAGTACGCGGAAAGCTGTCAGCAGTGGAGCTGAACCACCGTCCCTTCCCATCCTCTTTGGGACAATAGGGTCTGTTCTGTTTCCGAGGGCTGACATATGGTACGTGGCTAAGATGGGCATGTAATGGGATCTCATCCAGACATTGATGTATGATCTAAGCACATCTTGAACCTGTGGTGCCAGTCTCAATAGACTGAATGTTCTCTACCTAAGTATAGTAATTAGAACCTGGTACAAGAAATATCAGGCAGATTTCATAATCCAAGTAAAATCCATTTATATTTGCCAATAATTTTAAAGCCCTTTATTAATATTATATCTTAAGGGTTTGGCTTCCTAATCTTCTCACTTAGGCTAAAATATAACATACACTTCAAATCTAGTATATGTTCCATTAAGCCACACCAGCAACAAACTTGTGAGTAATAATACTGTCAGCCTGGAAAAAAATACTTCTTAATGAAAGAAATGAACTTTTGCACTCCTAACACAAGTGGCTTTGCTCTACTTGACTGATACCAGTGTGTACGAAAATGCTAAAGTTTATGAATAGGCATTTCTGCCAATGAATAATAATGACCTCATTATCAAACATGTTTACATTTCATGGCATCAGAGAAAAGAAACATTCCAGTCCCCAGCATTTTCCAAATTAATTGCTCAGAGTCTCCTGATATAAACTCTGCTAACTACCCCAGCTCACCACACTTTTTAAAATATTGCTAAAGTGAAAGCAGTAGGGTGCTTAGGAAAAATAAAAATGAAAATCAAAAACACCATTCCTTTTTATGCAAGACTCACAAGATATTAATGACAAAGTGTTCTTAAAGAAAAAATACACATCATGCTCAAAGCTGTGTTACTTTCCATGCCGTAGACTGGGATCTCACATAACTGAGAAGTCATACTTCAGTAGTCATAAGGAGAAAAGCCACCTTTTCCTCCAAATTCTTAGAGTAAGACCCTGTGCCGGGCTTGATGCATAAGTGGATGTGCAATTTCAAGAGGTGCTTAAGTCAGCATTCCACTCATCACCCTAACATGGACCAAGGCCATCGTTCCTGTTAAAGGCCTAAAAAGTAATACTGATGCAAGTAGAAGAGCATACTGCTTCCTACCCAAGAAAACATGACTATTCTTATGCCCTCTTTTAAAAGACTCATTGGATGCAGACAGCAAGAAGCAGATTTCAGGGCAAGAAACGGAGAAATTGGGTGGAAAAAGAGAAAAAAATATTAGACTGGTTTTTGAAAGGACAAGATGGAAAAAGTGATGAGTTATATCTGTGAGATAGGGAGTGGTTGATTTGGGCATCTTTTAAAAGCTCATTCACATCCTAGGAACACACAGAACTAGGTGAAAAGGGGGAGGGGAAAATTGATTACAGATTCCAATTTTCTACTGGATTCTACTGCGGTAGGAATTCAGGAAAGCAGGCCACAGACCCCTGCTACATCGGTGGCGTGCAAAGAAGGATTCCAGGTAAGCATCCTTCCAGGTACCCTTTCACAGCTTTTGTTAGCAGTTTAAAAACGCCTTTGGGATCTATGTCAAAAAAAGTCTTCCTTGGTGTTAGCATAGATTCCCCCGTGGGATTATATGATAGAGGAACAGAAGCAATTCCATATATTAGATATTTTTATTTTATGTAGTTTCCCTTCATAATAATTATAACCAAGTTTTGAGCAGTAAGTAGCATAATTAAAGTATTTAAAAGAAATTTAAGAGTTTATATTCTATGTACAACACTATGTAATTATGGGATAAGGAAAATAATAAAATTTGTGTAAAACTCTAACACGGCTAGTACCACCACAAAGAACTTTCTAAACCTTTATACAGGAAAGTTTCCATAAGTCTTCTTTTCCCTCCTTCAAGAACTAGCCAGGGATAGAGTTTATTATCTTTCCCCTAAGACTCTTCTAGATTAGCTGTTTACATTCTTCTGCACTTACTGTTAACAGCTTTTCAAGACCTGCAGGGAGATGTTGAATATTACACACTTTTTTGGAGTTCTGCTACCTCAAACGAATCTCTGAGAATCCTCCCAGGTGTAAACTCTTACATCATCGGCCACTTGAATCCAAACACAGAGTACTGGATTTTTATCTCTGTCTTCAATGGAGTCCACAGTATCAACAGCACGGTCTTGCGAGCAACCACTTGGGATGGGGGTAAGTCCAGGCTGGAGGCATACCCGGTTTTGGAGATGTGAATCAAATTGATTGATTCTGGCTAGGCTTGATACCAGTCACCCCTCCATTATAAAATTTCCCAGTGTCAAAAGGAAGGGAGTCGGGGCTCAAATGCTTAAGTGCTTGCTGTCAGCGAGTGGCAGATCAATACTCTGTCTCATTGAAACGGCAGCACAAGGGCCTAATGACAGGACAGGAGCCCAGTTTGCTCCTGTTCTTTCCAGGATGGGCTTATTTGGAGCTGAGTGCACATCAGTAAGAGGTGACACTTAGAAACACTTTTTTTAAAAGATTTGTTCTCAGAAGCATGTGCTCTTCAGAACAACAGCCAAACAGGGAGGGCCCTACACGAGTCACCAAGAATGGTAGGTGGATGTGCAGCCTCCAAGAAAAATTGCCTGTGACTTATTTCTAAGCCAGTTAGCAAGGGAGAGTAAGGAAGGGAAGGAACCTGCGAATCTGAAATGTATTTGGAATGGTCCTTCTAATCTTTTTGGCTTTATAAAGTCTCATTATAAACATTATAATATCATTACCTCCCAAGCAAGTGTTCCAGGTCATTAGCAGAGCTCTTTAAGCATGGAACCCATTTCCCTCTCTGATGCCAAAGGTCAGTACCTTTTGTTTATAAAATAGGATGAATCACAAGGACAATTTTTCAACTAGTTAAGATGGGTTCTTACGATAAAAATAGGTCTTTGCATAGTTATTTCTGACATGCTTGAATAATTGTGCAATTTAACGCTAAGCAAGATTTTTTTCTAATGTTAGATTTCATCATTACCAATGGTAATCAACATTCAAAATCATTTACATAATGACAATATTGCATTATTGCTTCATATTGCTTGAGTTACAAGCTAGTAACATCAAATGATTTTTCACATTCCACCAGCCTCAGTGAATCTGAGTTCTATTTTTTGCTTCAGAAGCAAATTTCCTTTTCTCCTTCCCTACCCCTCTCACCCCACCCCCCACCTAGGAGGTATGGAATGAAGGGATGTTAAAAAAGACAAATAATAGATATGTGTGAGGGGTGCAGATGGGTGAATAATTTATCATCGCATCCCACTGGTCTCAGAGTATTGAAGATTAGCACTACGCTGGTGGTATAAAGCATTTGACTAGCAATTCTTATGGTTTCTAACTGAGAGTATAATAAGCCAATTTGCAGAGGACTACAGACTGTGATGACTTCATCAGAGGAAAGCAGATAAGCAAGGACCCTTTGCGAAACCTAAATACTAATCTGCATTTAGTTTAACAAGTGCTGTTTCAGAGACAGCTGGAGTGGATGCCTCTTCCTCCTTTCATTCCAGAGCCTCAGGGCATGCTGCCGCCAGAGGTTGTCATCATCAACCGCACAGCTGCCCGTGTCATCTGGTCATCTCCTTCAAACCCAAATGGTGCTGTCACCGAGTACTCTGTCTATGTAAACAACAAGCTCTACAAGGCTGGAATGGATGTGCCTGGGTCGCTTATTCTGAGAGACCTGTCTCCTTTTACTGTCTATGATGTTCAGGTTAGGACACTGTTTTGTTTTCTTTTTTTTTTTTTTAAATGCCTAAGCTTATGGGTATGTTACAACATGCGGAGTTGTATCTCTGAGTGGATCCTCGCTGTCTTGGCTACAGACGATTTATTTGGTAGGGAAAGGGAGAGAGAAGAGGCAAACTGATCAAAATTAAATCCGTTTGCTGTGGGCAAACACAGGAGTCTCTGGAGAGACGACCCTGTTAAGATGGAAGACGATGAAGATGAGGATGGCAATGAAATTCTCACTGACAAGATGCAGCTAATCTCCTATTCGAAATACATCTGGCCAGTTTGCCTTTTTTGCCAGTCTTTTACTGATCTCAAAATCACAATCAACCCGTGCATGTGGAGATGTCCCCGTGCCTGATGCTCAGTAGTTCTACAACTCCTTTGATGGCAGTTTTCACTTTGTAAGGGCCATAGATTAGTGACACAAAACATTCTGTCCACCTCTAACACTCTTGGTTTTAAATGCAGCAGGGAAGCACAGAGGAAAGTGCAGCAAACTAATAATATGAAAGGTGGGGTTTTTTTGTTTATTTTTTTGAGGATGAAAGAAAGATATCCATTTGACAACTGCTCAATGACCTATCTGAGAGTCCTTGTATTTACACTGCTTTGTCCTTGGAACCTTGAGGATCTTAGGAAGTGAGTGCACCATTTCTCTAGCATACAAAATGTATGCAAATGTATGATAAAATCTAACAAACAGTTTTAGGGAGTGCTCCAGGAAAGCAGTGTATACTCCTTTGCTTTATCAGAGCTGAGAATGCAGGACAGTGGTGAGAGCCCTGGTTCTGCGCACACCTGTGCGTCTGGGCCTTTGGCTGTGCAGCAGGAGGGGAAGTAGAAAGGTGTCCCTGAATTTCCTAGTGCGGAGGGCTTCTCTCATCCCAGCTGGATGGAGTCACTGCTGGCTGGACTTGATCAAATTTGGGTCACGGAAGCACAAAACCCCAACCTAGAGCCTAACACTTAAATTTTGGTCTTGATGCCTAAGATGCTCTCATTTCTGATAACTCTGCTTCGGGGGAGCTCCTCACAGTCCAGAGATGCTGCATTTAACATAGCTGCTGCATTTCTGGAAACTTAATTGTAAAATTTCAGTGACCTTGATTATGATGTCAAGGCTGATTTAATCGGTATGCTCACTATTTAGAACTAGGATGCTCTATGCTAGCCCCTTCCGTAAAATAGTGAGTGATTTAAGAAACCTAATGCAGTCAAGGGTCTACTCTTTTATATATCCCTTTTGAAAGGGAGTAAGAATTTCAGTGTTTCATTTGGCTTTATCTTTTTTGATGGAAATGTGGTAAACTCTTATCATTGTCTTTCATTCACATATTATAAAATATAGTTACAGCACCAGAAACCTGTCTTGAGGTGGGGAGTTTCAATATTACAATAGTAAGAGTGAAAACATTTTGGCATATTTTTCTAAAATCAAAAGAAAAGCTTTCTGGGGAAACATGGGTGGATCTATGTAGTTTAGAACTTAAGGCTACATTTAATATTTAGGTGAGAAGGCAATAGGATGGGATGAAACCTAAATCAGATGTCCCAAACATGTCCAACTTAATAACTTAATCATATTTTTATTACTCTAACTTTCAATTTACAGACATACAACTGTAGGTGGGAAGATTCTTTCTCATGTGTGGAAGCTAAAACAGTGGATTTGAATGTAATGTGCTTGGGAATGGTGGGCAGTTGGGAGAACAGAAGGAGATTAGATAGCAGGCACAAAATCAGCGTTTGATACGAGGAATAAGTTCTAGTGCTGCATAACCCAGTGGGGTGATGACAGTTCATAACAGGCTGTTAGGTGTCTTATAAGATTCTGGAAGACAGAAGCTCAAAGGCAGTAAGTGTGGAGAAATGATAAGGAGATGAAAATGCTAAATATCCTGATTTGATCATTATATACTAAGAACATGTGTTGGAACACACCAAGCCCCATAAATGTATACAACTATTGGATGTTATAAACTTTTAAAAATTACTTGTTCGTGTACTAATTATAATATTTGGTACATACTACATCCATAACAAATTCAGCTGAGTCAATTCTGATTTATTTAATCAAACATCATAAAGTCAGATATTTTCTAATGTATGAAAAGTTTATGTAATTAATTCTATTACAGCATTATATTTTAAGTTAATCACCTTAAAGATTTTTTTTGGTTTAAGGGCTGGGGATATAGCTCGTGTATAAGAACCTCCCTAGCAAGCACAAGGTCTTGAGTTCAATCCCCAGTATCAAAAATATAAAAAATAAAAAATAAAAAAATAAAAAGATGTTGCAACTTATTTTTAAAAAAAAGATTTTTTTGGTTGAATTGTACTTAGTGCATAGGGCCTTGGTAGTGTTTAAAATTACTAAGTAGTAGCTCACAGGGGCAAATCGCATCAATAAACAACACAACTTATACAGCACTGCAAGCGTATATTTCAACTTGCGGTTAGATGCAAAGCACCTTAGGAATAAAATGACTTACCTGCTAAATACAATGTGCATTACATTTGCCTTTCGCCTGATGCCAACAGAAAAATCAGGGGATGTCTCCACCTAAAAACACAGAATGGGTGTTTAAGAATCATCAGTTTGTGGCTTCCATCCTCTTTTTATGTACGAGATGCCAAAAAAATTTGACACGGAAAACCTGCAGTTCCTCTTTGAGTGATCCACTCACCTAGACAGGGTGCTGCCCTTTGGCGAACACTCCAGCCTCAGTCCTGTATGTTCACTCATCTCTCTCTCCTCCTGAGGGATGTCTGCCTTTTGTGTCACTAATGCTTGAGGAACCCCATTCCTAATCTTAGTTATTCCACCCTCCATCATTCTCATTCAGATTCGGTGGTAGAATTAAAGGGTGAATGATGATTTTCTGCTGTGATTAAGGTAAAAATACCATTGCAGCTGAAACAAATGGATATAAAATAGCTCAGCCATATTGGAAGGCTTTCTAAGCTTCATTTTTCTTCCATTATGCATTACCATGTAGGCGATTTGTTGCAAAATGTCAAGACTTCCAGAAGATATCATCATTACACTACTTGCTTATAGATCTAGAGAGCGCTGTGCGGTGATAGCCTATTATGCTTGCAAACTGTCACCTGAGTGTCTTCCACCTCTCCACAGTGCTCCGAGTAGATTAATATGTCTTTCTCTTTCTGAATGGTTGGAACCAGAGACTCAAAATCACCATTCTCATCACTACATCAATTGTCCTGAGCCCAGTTCTGCAGTCTACTCTGCCTCTGTCCCACTGGAGTCAATTAACATCAAAAATGAATATTTACTAAACCCCAGGAGGCAGTGGAGAACTGGAAGAGATTTATGTGAAATGAGGGTAGCTGGATTCAGTCCATGTTCAGTCTGCATTTTGAAAACGGTTGGGTTTATTCTTGTCTAAACTCATGTTTGCAGGTTGAAGTCTGCACAAAACATGCATGTGCAAAAAGCAACGGAACCCAGATCACCACTGTGGAAGACACCCCCACTGACATAGCGACACCCTTAATTCGTGACATCACGTCAAGGTACCAAATTTCTTTTATCAGTTTATCTGAAGAGCTCTGGTAAGAAATAATGGAAGTCAAAATCAAACAAATCATTCAGCCATGATAATATCACTTCAAAGTTGCTGTCAGTAATAAATAAATAAATAAATCAAATGTTTGATAGAATTTCACAGGTGTTAATGTTCACTGGGTATCCAATATCTGAAACTGATTTCCCTGATTTTATGTCCTTCGTAATCTGTGACCAAACGCTTAAAGGTGCAAAAGAGACTTTTTGTTAAAATATATTCTTTAGTGAACCTTTTATGAAGCAAAATACTATCTCAAAGGAAATGACTACCTGCTAGCTCAACCTTTTTTAAAAAAGTTTTATTTTCATAAATCAGATTGCCCTGAAGCTAAAAATGTCTGGCAAAGAAATACAGTTCATAATTTTTGAGGAGCCATTATCAATTTTATCGGGCTCTTAGTTAGAATCTCTATTTTTCTGTATCCTATGTTGCTAAAAATGACCATAGTGTGAAAGTGAGTCTTTTTAAATTTCCTAATTAGCAGTAACAAGATTTAAAGTCATTTCCAAAGCCAAAAATGAGACGATGGTAGTTTATATCTCTACATCAAGTTGAGACCAAGGAAAGAAATCTGAACATTTCCTGGTCACACTTTTTCCCAATCCAATGAACTGTCTTTCACTACACACACATGTACTAATACCCACACATTTCACACTCATTACACACATGCACACATGCACACACATTGTAACCTTTGATCTGTTACATAATGTTTTAATTATGAAAGATTCTTCCACAACAGACTCAAATTTCTAGGCTGCTTTAAAAATCAGTAAAACAGTTCAAAAATAAATTTGATATATTCATAGGAAAACAGATGCACCTTGAGACCATAATATTAAGTGAAATAAATCAGATGCACAACCTTAAGTATCTTATGGTTTTTCTTATATGAGAAACTTGCAATATAAAGAGTAAAATAAGAGATAGGTAATAGTAAGGAGGGAGATTTTGGCAAGCAGAAAGGTGAACACAGAGATGGAGAGAAAGGGGTGGGAGTGGAGAGAAAGGGAATGGGAGAAAAAAGAACTGCAGGGAAAAATGGAAATAGAGCTTTTGCAAATTGAAGGGTACCAAGAGTTGGAAGGAGCAGGGAGGAGAGGGAAGTGCAGGTGAAAAAAGAAGAACGAGGATGTGCTAAGTACATGTACCTATTGTACCTACTCCCCAGGATAGATGTAATCATTGTGTACTGCACTCGTACTAATAAAAATATAAACTAAATAAAATTTTAAAAATAATTGTACTGGTTTTGACTAAATAAAGGCAATTATTTTTAAAAGTATTTACAAATCAAAGTAAGTAATTATAAAATCCCAAGTAACTAGATTCATAGTTATCCATAGCAAAATTTGTATTTTGTCTTCTTGAGTGTATTAGTTCATTTCCCGTCACTGGGACAAGATACAGACCTGATGCCCACACCTTAACGGAGGAGAGTTTTATGTGGGCTTCTGGATTTTAGAGGACTCAGTTCGCAGTGGCTGACTTGTAGCAGGAAGGGGTAGCGAAAGAGTCTGTTGGAGGAGAGTGACAGAAAACAGTGAGAGACGGAAGAAACGGAAGATTTAGACCCATCCCTGTCATGCCCCAAGTGACCACCTCTGAAGGCTCCACCTCCAGACAGCACTGAATTCACCCATGGACCAACCCAGTGTTGAATATGGGGACCTCATAATCCAATCACCTTCTAAACACATGACACTTTTGAGGAACAATTTACATCCAAACCACAATATTATGTACATTTTCTATGACACACATGATAAATTCTGATGCATTTTTGATATGATAATTAACTGATAATCCCTTTGGTAGATTTTTTTCCCCTCTACCTATCTAAGAGATTGCCCAAAATGCAAAGAGATGGGGAGAAATCTATGCATGGTCTCCAGGGACCTTGTTTCTTTTTTGATTAAATAAATGTGTGGTTAAAATAGAATAGATAACAAAAGTAATACAAAAGAGAATAAGGCTTGATTCCAAATCTACAAAGTTTTAGTCTATTGTAGATGACACTTCCCTAAATAAATACATAGAGAAAACTGTGAAGATTCCCTGTACCCCCCCAAAAAAATATGAAAAACACTGCACTAGAGGATGACAATATACAAGAAGAACATAATAAGAACAATTCCAAACTCTTTCTAGGTTTATCAATACAGGCACCCCAGAAGATGACACTTTTCTGTCCTGATAATTTATGTGGTTGCATGTTGACAAATTCTTATGTGTTAGTGACCCAAGTGACCCAAGCACAGGCAAATGGCAGAAAGAGATACGTCTCAGTTTACATATTTGTATAAGACTAAAAATGATCTCTAAGCAAATTGAACAAATGTTTCTGTATCTTTAGGATTTTTTTGCCTTTGAGGAGATTCTTACAGATGACAAAGGGAAAATATTTGAAAGATATGGATAAAGACAGCTTACATGCAAACATATTAACAGCAAGACCATTTCAAAGGAAAAAAGGATTAAGAGTAAGAAAAGTGAGAGAGGAATCAACAGAAGGGAAATTGCAACACAGCTGTAAAAGCAGTATTTATCAGAAAGAAACAAATAATTTAATACAGTGGAGAGATTTACAACCAAAGTGCATTGGCTAGCAGAGGTAAATGATGACATAAAGGAGGTTAATTTTCCTGCTGAGACTCTAAGCAGCTGAGCTCTTTGAGTCTTTAAGGATTCTGCTGCAGTAGAGAGGTGGGAGAAGGGTCAAAGCTGAAACCACGAGATTGAAAACCTAGAAAAAAGAGTTACCCCCAAAGTCCCTTACTCTACCTATGACTCCGGCTGTCTATTTCTCTCCTCCTAAGTGGCAATGTACACCCCTAGGGCGTTAGACATTTATTCCCCAGAGAAACCCAACGGTCCTGGGAGCTGAGGCAAAGGATGGAGGTCAAGACAATAATGGAATGAGGCAATATCCTGAAGGGTGGGACTCTTGACTAATTTCCCCAATTCTCCTCTCCAGAGCAAGTGTCAATCATAAATACCTCCTTGTAGCTTATCAGACATTCACTTCTGGAAAGCAGTAACCCCAAACTGAATATCTCCAGATGCCAGGATATAAAGATCCCTCAACAGAAAGATATAGTTTGAAACTTGGCCAGTCAGTGAGGAAGTTGACCAGTCCACAAGGTTCACTTATCTCTAAAGCTTCTGGCCAGCATCTTTTACTCCATCACTCTTTTTCTTTAACTCTTAATGTTTATTCGTGCTGTTGGCAATGCACAATGATTCAGTTCACCACAGGGAGTTGGTCCATGTGCCTATCAAAACTTAAACCTTTCCTCAGCCCCTTCTCTCCCTTCCTACTTCTTCCGAACTCTTGGTCTCCTTCTCTTTTGCAAAAGATCTATCTCCCTGTTTTCTTAAATATTAAAAGGAGACCAAAATAAACAGGAGAAATTACTTCACAGAATGAGAAATAATGAAGGTGAGGAAAAAATATTACAGCCCCAAAGAAGTACAAGGAGACCTTCTACCTGTGAAACAAAAATGAGATACTAGATAAAGCTTATAATCAAAGGGGAAAACCTCAAAAATAGAAGTGTAAAGTCTGAAGTGAAACTTTAAGAAAAAAAATTTTTTGAGAACTGTCCCTGAAAGTACAATAAAAGACAGAGATTTGGAAAAGAAAAAGTAAAAAAAATTAGAAAACATCTGGAAAATTTAATACATGAATAATGGTTCCACTGAGAGAAAGCAGAAGAAAGACAAAACAAAATAATCAAAGAAAGGTACTAAGAAAATACCTTAGAATCAAAGCCATTGATATGCAAATTAAGACTCCCCAGATGCCAACAGAATGACTATAAAGAATTATGTGAAGGGATGTGATCAGGATATTTCAGAATGCCAGCTTTAATTAGCAATTCAAAAATCTCCCAGGAAGAAAATATAGATCAGGTACTTAGTGCATTAGGAATTTGAATGGAATCATCAAACTTCTGAAGAGCAGCATTCACCAGTAAAAGACAACAGAAGGATGGTTGCAAGATTTTGATTAAAAAAAAACTTGTTTATTGAACAATATATTCCTTTCTCTGTTATATCTGTCTATTGTACAGCAAGGTGTCTATTACTAGCCAGTTGAGTGTAGCTAGTAATGTTCTACTTTAATCTTGAAAATTTTGGAGAGTGGATATTAAGTGATTTCACTGTAAAAATCATAATTATGTGAACTAACACATCTGTTAATTAGCTACATTTAACAAGTCCACAATATGTATATATCTCAAAACATCAGGTTGAACATGGTAAAAACATACATTATTTGTCAATTTAAAAATAAAAAATAAAGTCTAAAAAATTTCATCTTAGCAAATCGTACAGAACCACATACCAATTAAATATGTAGTTTAACTTTAAGAACTCCAAAGAGGAAAAATAAAGATTATTAAATATACAAAAAGGTGAAGAGACCACTGTAGTCATGTCAATGAATTAAACTTCAGAAAAGATTATGGTTTCCTAAACTTGCATATTTTTTTACATTTAAATTTTGATTTTTAAAAATTTTTTTTTTTTAAAGAAAATAGTACAAAAAAAAAGAACAATAGCAAAATACAGACAACACAAAGCAAGGACATTAAAAATGATTTAGGTGTAGCAAAATTCACTCTATTTACTCTATAGTTTTATGAATATTGACAAAGGCATAGGATGTGGGAACTCTCCTATAATTTTGATATGAAATAATTCCATTATGTCAGAATATTCCCTCATCCTGCCCTTTTATTGCTAACCCCTCTCCCATCCTGCCCCAAACTGGGCAGACACTGTTCTTGACTAAATATCTATAATTTTGCCAATTCTGTTTTGTCATATAAATGAAATCATATAATATGTAGCATTTAAATCTGGCTTTTTTCACTGTGGGCAGTGAATTTAATATGCGTCCATTCAATTTTACACATTCATAGTTGTTACTCTTTGTTGCTGACTAATATTCTATTATATCAACTTATATATAGGTTGAGCATTGCTCAGTTTTGAGTGACTGTGAATAAAGTGGCTATAAACATTTATATACAGAATTTTATGTACATATAGGTTCTTATTCATCTCAAATAGATAAATTAGCTGGCTTGCTGAATCCTAAGAAACGGCCACACTGATTCACAAAGTCATAGTAACATCTTGCATTCCTGTTAGCATTGATGTATGTTTATAATGTTCTATGGCTTGGTTAGAACTTAATTTTATATTGGAGTACTTTTCTACTTTTTAAATAGCTATTTTATAGACATTTAATGGTATAATATTATGGTTTCAACTTGTATTTCTTTAATGACTGATGATATTCATGATTTTGGATGTATCAATTGGCATTTGTTTATCTACTATGGCAAAGTGCCTCTTCAAATCCTATGCCAATTTGTTAATTGGATTCCTTGTTTTCTTGTTATTTTAAAAGTTTCAATATGTATTTTGGACATGACTTTTGTCAGATGGATGATTTATAAATATTGTACTCCAGTTTGTGGCTTCTCCTTTCAATTCACTTAATTGTATCTTTTGTGGAGCAAAAGTCTTAAATTTTAGTAGAGGCTGAGTTTTCATTTTTTTTGTTTTCTTTTGTGGTTGTGGACCTAGGGTTGTATCTAAGAACTCCTTTCTTATTTCACGATCACAAGTATTTTCTACCTTTTCTTCCAGAATTTATATATGTTCACATTGTGATTTAAATCTTTAATTCATTTTACATTGATTTTCACCTCTGTACAAACTAAGGTGTAGCTCAAGATTAATTTTATTTTGGATGTGAGTTCCCAATTGTTTCAGCATAATTTTTGGAAGGACTATCTTTTCTCTATTAAATATTTTTAGAATTTATTAAAAATCAATTAAAACATACAAGCCATTTTTTAATTTCCACTTCTGTTCAGTTGATCATATATTTCAATACATCAGTTGATCATGTATTTTCAATACAAATATTTATTTACCAACATATATATTTATAATCATTATAGCTAAATAGTAAGTTATGAAATCATGTAATATGAGTGCTTCAACTGACCTTTTAAAAATTAGTTTTGTCTTCTCTCATCACTTTCTCTCTATAAATTTCAGAATTAGTCTATTGATATAAAAATCCTTCTCTAATTTTAATTAGTATTTCATCAAACCTGCAGATAATTTGCTAGATGGACATCTTAACAACATCAAGTGATCCAAGTCAGAGGCACAGTATATTGCACATTTATTGAGATCTTTTCTTATTTGTTTTATCAGTATTTTACAGATACAGTGTACAGATGCTTCACATACTTCATGAGATTTATACTTACTTGTTTCTTTTGAGGGGTTCCATTGTTAATTTTTAAAGAAAATTAAAATCCAATTGCAGGTGGTGTGTAGAAACAAATGATTTTGGTGTAGTGACTTTGTAGTCAACCACCCGGTAAAACTCGTTAGAAGTTTTAGCTTTATTACAGACTCCTGAGTTCTACATATATCTTCCACAAAAAGAAACTATGTATTTCTTCCTTCCCAATATGCCTGCTTTTTATTTGTTTTTCCTGACTTATTGCACTAGCAAGTTCAACAAGGTGCTAAGAGTACATCCTTGACTTATTCCCAATCTTCAAAAGAAATCTTTCAATTTTTATCATTAGATATGATGCTAACTATGGATGTTACCTACGGGAAATGCCTTTTATCAGGTTGAAGAATTTGCCTGTTATTCAAACTTTACTAACTATTTTGATTACAAACAGATGTGGAGTTTTGTCAAATGCATTTTCCAAATTTTAAATTTATATGGTTGTTAATTATATTAACCGATTTTCAAATAATTTACTAGTTTACATTACCTGCATAAACACCACTTAGTTGTGATATGTTTTCCTTTTTATATATTGGTAGATACAATCTGTGATCATCTTGCTGAGAATATTTACATCTTTGCTCATAAAATATATTGTAATGGATCTTTTTCTCTTGTAATGTTTTTACCTGATTTGGGTACCATGTTTAGTTCCCTAGAAGTTAAAAAATTCATTTCTCCTATTTTGTGAAAGAGACTGTGTAAAAATATTATTTATTTCTTACCTACTGGTAAAATTCACCAGCAAAACCCACCTTTCCCTAGATTTTTTCTTGGAGAAAGGTTTTTAACCTAGAGTTCAATTTCCTTAATAAATCAGAGTAAGTCAGGAGATTGATTTTCAAGTGAGTTATGTTATTTTATATGTACAGAAATTGGTTACATTCTCCAATTTTGTTAAATTTATGAGCAGAAAGTTGTTTGTAGAGTCTCAATTGGCTTGAACATTTTCATTTCCAAAATTGGTAATAAAGTATCCTCTCTTGTTTACTTACACTAAAGTTTTATCAGTTTTGTAGAGCTTTTCAGGAAGCTGTACTTGCCAAGAATGTGTATTCTGTTTTTGTCAGATAGTGTTTTATAAATGTCAATTAGGTTGAGTGATAGTGATATTCAGGTTATTTATATACTTACTGATTTTCTTCTTGGCTGTTCTGTCAATTATTGTGAGAGGATATTTGAAGTCACCACATGTAACTGTGGATTTGTCTATTTCTTCTTTAGCTGTACCAGTATCCATCTCATGTATTCTGATGTCTTATTATGTATACATCCATTGAGAATCATCATCTTGATAAACTGACCTTTCATGGATGTGTGATATCCCTTTTCTTTCTTATAATTTATAAGTCAATTTTGTGCAATATTTCAATATTTCATGTTCATAGGTCAATTTTGTGTAATATTCATAAAACCTCTCCAGATTTCTTTTGATTAGTGTAATTTTTTAATGACGGGATTATTTAATCAACCTTTTCAATATTAGGTTGTGATAATCTGAGCCCTTTAAAAATCCTCTGAAGAAGACTGAGTTTTGTTTGCTTTTGTCAGCAGGTGATCAACCAATGGCTTCAGAGTGAAAATTCTACCCCACTTTGTCAGTAGCTTATACAATCTGTTCATTTTTCAAAAGCTTTGATATGCATTTTTATATCTGACCCACACATTTACTTTTCAATGGCTGATTTGAGAGTTGGCTGGGAACTACGTAAAAGTCTATATTTCAGTTTTTGCTACACTGCTTGAATACCCTCTAAGAATGTTAGGTAATCATATCTATCCTGCTTAAAGCTGATTTGGACTTGCATTATTTCATGTATCGAATTAGGAGATCTAGCTTTGTCTTTTTTGACATATGCACACACACACACACTTTTCCCAGCTCTCTTGGACTTCTTTTTCTGGATCATTGGCTAAAATGATAACAGTTCATTTGGAATTTTTGCCTTCCAATTGCCTCATGGTTTGCAGAATTGGAACTGTTCTTGAAGCAGTGAGGTTAAATATATATATTTTAATCACAAAGATTCCCTTCCCCTCATGTTCCTTTGATCAACAGGGCATCTTTCTGGCTTCTCAGACTAGAGAAAAAATGCACTTTCCATGAGGTTTTACATTCCTATGTGGCCACTGCTATCATGTTGCTTCTCTTTAACTGTCATTATCCATAGAGCAGCATGCAGGGGGAGAGAAAAATAAAACAGAATGGGAACTCCCCCCACGTGCTGTAGTTTGCAAAGCTTTTTCTTCTAGGTATTCTTGAGAGATTGAGTTTCTCTAGGATTTTACTTGTCCAGTGCACAGTTCTATACTGGGCTTGTACCACATTGGCTAGGATAGGAAGTCCCCCTCTACTATCTTTTTCTCCTTGGGCTAAGGATGGAAAATAAAAAAAAGTAGAGAAAAAATGGTAAATTCATCCTATGACAGTGGTTCTTCAAGGTTTTACTTCCTTCCTCATCTACCTGTTAACTTTTCAGAGTTCTGAGATCATTATGTTTTTGCAATGTATACAGACTTTTCCATTGTACTTAGCAGGAAAAAGAGTTTGTAATGGGTTTGCTCCATATTGGCTAGGGTAGAATGACTCCCCAGACATCTTTTTATTTATTACACTGCCTTTGGCTGATTTCTTTCTTATTCCATTTTCCCCAGTCATAGATCTAGTGAAAGCGTGATGGAAATCATTCACAAGCAAATATTGGCATGTAAAATCTTTCCTTTCTTAAAATGATCCATTGTAGCAGAGTAACCATTTCCAAAGGCAAGGCTCTTAACAAGTGGGTATAGTCTGCCAAGCCATTAATCAAAACACACAGCACTAAAGCAGTTAGCCTCCTGTGTGCATGTTATTGTTTGTGTAATTTCATTATACTTCTGGCAATGCATACTTGCTAATTATGTTTCTATTTTGGTTTTTTAAAATCTCTTGTATGTTAGCAACATGCAAAATCCAACATGAAACTGCCAGAAAAATATCAGTAGACTGGGTTTACTTTTTTAGTACTGAAGACAATTTCATTTCTCATAAAACATATTTCTTCGAATCTTTTGTTATGTTTGGTAAAATGCAATAGTCACTAAAACTTTTACACATTTTAGTGACATAAAGACATCACACAATCTTGTTTGATATATGCATGGAGTGCATCAGGTCCTCTTGCCTTTGGCCTCAATTTATGCATTACTTTTGGCTCTATAATCTTTCGTTCAAGCCCATGTGCATGTTGTTCCTATAATCTATAAACCAAAGATGCCACTGTACATAAACGGAGAAATAGCAGGTGGATTCTTCTAGCATTATCAGCTGCCTCTCCGAAAACAAATTCCGTTTCTATATCACATTTTCCATACTTGTCATATTATCATCAGCTGCTTCTGTATCCCCAAAGAATACTAACTCCTGATCGATAGACCAGACGTGTCTGGCCATGGCCTACACGTGCCCTGGGTAGTTCATTTATTTGCCTTGGTGGATTTGCTAGAGTGGAATTTAATCAATAGCTAATTCATTAATTCTGGTCCTTGAGAACATAGAGCCCAAGCTGAATGGAGGCAGCTGATGGCTCCAGCTCTGATTGAAATATGACAGACACTCGGCTGACAGTTTCATGGGAACTAGGCTGTCCATGAAGTTTACTTATTTATTCCCCATAAAAGGGAAAGCTAAGAAAAGAACATAAACAGAGAAGACACTTTATTACATTATGCTAGTATTGCAAAATGCATGATTTCCAGGCCTAATGCTCCAAGAAAGCACACAGAGAGAGCTCAGATCATGTCTTTTACTGCCGCGGATCAAAACGATGGCAATGTTTTCAGTTCCAAATCAGTTTAGGTCTGTATTGTTGAAATGGAGTCTGAATTATCTCTTTGAAGTGCTCACAAATAATTGCCTTAAATTTGACTCAATATACTGAGTGATACCAATGATATTTTATACAACTTTTCAAAAATCTTTATAATGGCAGCATAGCCTGGGTATCTCTCAGTGCAGGTTAAATGGCTATCATGATGCATGAATCCCCCTGTATCTTCAGATTATTTACCTTATAGCACAGCATGGTCAAGGAGGTCGGAGCTTGCTGTGGAAGACCTCCTCCTTTCTGCCCTCACTAGATTTGAGGGGAAATGCTGAGACTCCAATTTTTTTTTGTACTATAACTTAGATATCAGAGAATCTCTTCTGTTTCTCACTTTCTGTCCATGGTTTTTTCAATAGTTAACGGCTTCAGCGGAAGTATTGATTTCACAATTATGTAAAAACAAAATTTTGAAAAGCCATGTTTGCATTTGCTTTCATAAGGAAAACTGGGCTTTAACCTATTGACGTCAAATCAAAATTCCCTCAGTCATATTCCAAACTCCCTCCTCCACCATTATGGACAAATGAAAACAACTTTCAGTTTGGCCTGGAATTTCCCGTGTATATGTTCGAAAGATACAGGAAGAACTGTTAAATGAGAGAATCTGGAGTGCCTCAAGCACTGTCGGGCAGATATAATCAGTAGTCTTAATGAACAAGTGGCGTTTAGGAAATACTACTGTTTTGACGGCCAGTGAGTTCTGATGATCAAACTTGTTTGAGGAGACTTACAGAATACGGGGTTTGTTCCTGACATGCTGTTATCACTACTTCCTTCTGCTCACCTCCTTCTCCTACGCAAAGTCTTTTGAACTTCCCTCCTGCTGTAGCACCCACCGAAGCTGCTCAGTGACGGAGGGGACTTTTGTGGCTCTCAACAAAATCAGTGTATTCTGCCAGCTCATTGTGGCCTTTAATTGCTCACTGGCTTCTTTCATTGGTTCTGTTACAAACCCACTCACTTATTCTGGGTGTCCTCAACAGAAAGACCCACCTTCCTCCTCAGATACTGTGAACATCCCTGCAGTTTCAGTCATACTAAGTCTCAAAGACCTCTGTCATCTCCCTGAACTCTAGCTCCACAAATTATTGTCTTTTGACTTTCTGCTGTGATCCAACCATCCTTTCCCTGTCCTTCAGCCAAAAGCCAATTCTCAACAAATCCATCATCTTTTCCAACGTCCATTCCTGAAAATACCCCATAATTCTGCATATGATAGAAGGCATCTATCTTTAACTTGTTTAATTCTTTGAGTTCACTAAACACCAATTTGACCCTATTTCCCTTTAAAGCATTTTCTCATAGATGGTCTTTTCCATGTTCACCATCATCACCCTGCACCATATCTTCATCTTTTAAGTTTCCAGAGCCAGTTTGGAACTGTCTTAATCCAACTAGCTATAAAGGGGGGAAAAGGCTATACCTTTCACCTACAAGTTATTGTGCTAAAAATATACTCTTCTGTTATTTTAAAGAGAAAAGAACAAAAACAAAATAACAAAAACAAAGATATAAACGAAACAACATAAAAATGATACAGAATTTCAAAACAAGGTGAAAGAAAATTAGCAATGGTTGCTGTATTACATATTGTTATCTTCAAAATGGTTTGGATTATCACTTCCTCAATTCCTGAGTGCCTCTCAAGAACATCTTATAACTTTTACATTATCTTCAGTTATCACTCTTCCTTTGATAATTATGAATCACGATTAAGTATGTAAAACCCGTTCCACCTCCAGCAAAATATTAGGCTCACATCTAGCTCACAGCTTCTACCATCTCACACCTCACTCCTGATTGCAGCTTGCTGTGTCTCTGCTCCTCACCCTTCCTCTCCGGCTCCCTTCATCCAAATGGGTCCCTCCCAATACTACTATTTCACTGTCACCCTTAGGTGATGGCAGTTCTAGCCCTCTACGTGGCAGAGATGCCTTGGATAAGTATGCTCTCCTTGAGCGTCCCAGGAGGATCTCTGCAGAGCTAAAAGCCCTGATGTGAGTTTTGCCGTCTGTAGCTGAGCTCTTGTGTGGCCAACAGAGGAAACATCCCCAAGACTCCCCTACTGGAGCCCTTTGGTCTCAGAAGGCTGCCGTCCCAGGCACACTTCCCTCCAGGTAGCCACGCTGAGCATCCTCTTGGCTCACGGGAGACTCACTCCTCTATGACATGTGGCCCTCTAGTCATACTGTGGCAGAGCTTCTTTGGTCCATCTCTGGCCACCAGAGTCTTTTACCTGGAAAGTGCACACAAACCCACAAAAACTGCCAAAGCCACGTCCTGTGCCAAACTCCGCTGGCTCTCCTCACCACCCTGCTCTCCAGCAGATTGGCTTGGGCATTTCGGGCCTCAGTCAGTACTAACCGTGAAACGCAAATGCTTCCAACTTCTCTACTTCCAGTTCTCCTGAGGGATAAAGTAGCCATGTGGAATGGTGGCGTGTGGATGGAGGGTGTGTGGAAATAAATCTTCTTTCACTTGTTGGCTCAGATACGCCAATCAATTGCCAACACACTCAAAACTGAATCTAAATTCATTGTCATCTGCTGCAGAATGCTGCATGATTTGCTTTTTCCCTTCCCACTCTACCAGCTTCTGCCTGACCTCCTCCAGCTTCCTGTCTCTCACTCAGCATGCTCCTGGACTCTCTGATGTCCCTTTAGCAGCCCAGGCCTCCGGGCCTTTGCATATCCATTTCCTCTGCCTGGAAATTTCCCTTGCTTTTCCTCATCCCTTCCTTCAGACTTCTGCACAGAAGAGCTAAGCCTTCTCAGGCCATGGATTTCTTAGGAGATATATTTATGTGATTGTTGTGTTCATGTCACTCACTTGTTACAATACAATATTATTACATTTTTCTTCCGCACTGGTAAGTGTAGACTGGTATGTGGTTTGCACTAAATACCTACTAAATATTCACTAAAGTTTCTACTTTCATAAACTCCCCTCTACTTCCGTTAGTGGGGTTGGTTAGGGTGATGGCTAAGTGCTATTTCAGAACTCATCAGAATCTTGATGTTTCCTGTACAAGAGAGAAACTTACTACAGAGGAGCTCCTCACCAGTCCTCTCCAGCATGGGGCAACAGTTAAAATTCTGAAATAAGAGCAAACCCAGAATTATACTCAGTCACCCTTGGGTTACTAATGTAGCCCAGTTATGTCTTTGATGGATGGAAGTGGTGACTACTATGTTGGTGGCCACAATATTCTGTTGTGGAGCAGAAGTAAAATAGTAGACCTATTACTACACATAACAGGGTGAAAAAGAAATACCTAACTAAAATACGTGTAGACGTGGTGGCTTTTATCAGAACCTAGTTATGGTAACTTAAATTTCAGTCCCTACTGCTCTGAGAACTAAATAAACACAGTTATTTCTTGGGCCAAGCTGCAAATAAATTCTGTTTATGTTATACATGAGTTCAAACACTTATACTGACCTATACAAAAAAAAATCTCATCTTTTTCAACCGATATGTGTAATTCATTCCCAGTACTTAAAGGTACTCTTCCTATTTTACTCTTGAACATCAAAGCAATGAATCCATTAATTGCATTAATACTGGTGCATATTTCTCAGGGATGTCTTTCATTGTCAAATGACAACCAAAAGGCTTTTCAGGTTCCCTCCAGTTTATTCTAAGGAGAAATAGGTGTTAAACCCCTTACTCTTCTTTGATCATTTGGTTCTGTGTCACTAATTCAAATCCTCAGATGTTGAACTGCTCATGTTATCACAGAAAATAGAAGTAGTCTCACATAGCAGTTATGGTGTACTCACCCCCAAAAAGTCGCAGTGACATGGGGTTACATGCGGTATTCTCTGGACCTTACTAGTTCAGCAGTTATTGTGGATAAGTCAGATCCTCAAATGTCACTTAAATGTAGTCTTTTCTATAGTTGATTATGTGAGGAATACAAAAGAGCCGTCTGCACAGTGTGGAATTAATTTGAGAGTTGGATACTTTAGAATAAAAGCTCTGACTATACTAGTAACCTATGAAACTGCTCTCTCCTAGGTGACATTAATTTCCTATCTACAGAGACTTATTACTAGAATGTGTTATGTTTGTACCCCCAAGAAAATGAAATAATTATTTTTTAGCAGTCTATTAAAATGTCAAGGTTTATCTTGACTGCTGCTTTTTAATGTAAATGTTTGGGCTTAATTGAATTCCTAATATAGGATGTCACCTAGAATTCTGATAGGGTCAAGCATTTGGCCTATGAAGATCTATTTCTTTTTAAAAGGAAAGGTATATTTGAAGTGTTATTTTTACACAGTGGTAGAAAATTGCTCAAAAAAGTTATTACATGATTTTTACAGTAAGACTCGAAGAATAGGGTCCAGACTCTCATGTGTTGTCTGCCCTTTAACATACCTACTGGAACGTTTGCTAGGTAAAGGTATCCAGCGACTATTTGTGATTGGTTAAATGTTATGGCTGGTAATTCCAGAATTATGAACAGTGTATTCATCTCAAGTGTTAGAGTTCTGTTCATTTTTTGAAAATAATAATAATAAGTATGATATTATTATGTAATTATTTTTACACTTACAAAAAAGATTTTGTTTGCTATGGTATACTGTAATAAGGTATCATGGGAATCTATGAAACTATATTAACAACTTTGACCATTTTCTACTTCTTGAGCTTATTAAGAAATCTTAGAGATAGCACACACGTGTGATTGAAGCAGTATCTTTTGGAATGTAGACCCAAGTGCAGAATTGAAGTTCTGTGACATTCATCTGAGAGTAAATCATTTTATTCAGGATTATCCTCTCTGTGAACAGCTTTAATCATGATCTCATTCCCATCTGTAAGTGAAAGATGAACAGATCATTCAAAGTGCACTATTAAAGTTTTTGGTTTCATGTTACATCTTAACTGTACCCCTCCAAAAAGTATATCTGCATTTAAAATAAAATTGGGGCTCAATTTTTAAAAGAATATTAAATGTCCTTTTTAAGAATAGGATGATATAAATGTATCTTGTTAGGGGACTCTCCAAATCCTCTATTTCTGACCATAAAAACATATCTGACCATGTTAGTTAAAGAAGGATGGGAGAAATAAATCCATTTAGGTATGAAGACATATTGAAGTAAAGTGCATCTGAAGAAAGTTAGTAATATTAAAGGTTTTATCAATTTGAGCATTTATTTTGTCTACAAGTAAAAAATACACCCAACAATAGAGACCTCCACAAAGATTTCTCCATGCAGAAGGTCATTGGCAGTGTCCAAACAATACCAAACCCCATGGCGCCATCTTTGTGATTCTTAGGGACCACAAGGTGAATGTTAAAGGTGAAACCTCCTGTACAGCAGAAAGGAAAGAGAAGGGAGGAGGCAGAAGCTATGAAGAAATCTAAATTTCCTAGGAATCCCAAGGCCATCTTCAGTTGCATCTTCAGTTGCTTTCTGTCAAATAATTAATCCTAGCTGAGGTGTGGCAAGGAAGGTGCAAGAAATGGGGATCAGGTTTGCCAGATTCTAATTTTCACCTTATTGACCAGGTTATGTTCTCTAGGTCTTATCTTTGCTAAATGTTCTACTGATTTTCCTGATTAGTCACAAACAGTGATAGTTCGTTCTTTGAAACTTAAAGTGAAACACCACCAGGCTATTGTCATGTGTTCTGCTCTCAAAAGCTTAGTTTCCACTGACTCGGATATTTTGTATGGTAGGAACATATGTGTATATAAATGCGTTTGCATATATTAAATAGATATCAGTATTTGTCCCTTCCGTCTTCCAGTTATGAAGTTGTTGATGGAATAAAGCTTTTGATCAGTCTGGAAGATTAATTGAAAAGTAGATGAGGCCAAGAGCAGTGAGGTTAAATGTTGTCTCCTCAGAAGTATCGATTATTCTCTCTGCTGCAGATCCTTTCGCATTGATTGGGTGTCTCCAGGGAAGCCAAGAGGCATCATTCTTGGATATGATCTTTTACGTAAAACATGGCGTCCATGCTCTAAAACCCGGAAGTTAGTGGAGGGCCGCAGTGATGAGCTGTGCAAGGTGGTGAAGTGCCCAAAGCCCAGAAAGATCTGTGGACACATTTGTTTTTCTCCCAAGGATAAGGTAAGCTTTTTCAGATGAGTCAAGGGGATATATTTTGCTCCCAAAACATTTCAGGTATAATGTCTCGTTTCTTATATCATGCATTGTCGTGGTAAATGTTTCTACTACTGTTATATCAAGAACCTCTGGAGAGGAAAGGGCACTTTCTGTCATCTGTGTGAGCTTTTTATCCCTCTCATTCTTATCATCTTTGCAGGAAATATGAGTTTGTCAGAGTGACGTGGAGCCTCCCAAATTTGTATTTGATTGGGGGACTTGGAGTTTTCTTTAAAACAAATCCATTCAGCTACAAATGCTTGCTTGTTTTCAGCACACTGATGAGTAACTGGGAGTAGGGCTTTTCGTGTTTGGCAGAAATATTTTAGAATCGTGGTCATTTGTAGATTAATGTTCCTATTAGTTGCTGTTTAGGAATCAGATCAATAATACAGCCAGACGGAGGAGTTTGTAAATGGCATTTATTGACAAACGACACAGAAAAATCTGTAGTTTGAAGATAGGATTTCATATAATGAGATAATGTTCTGATTTATCAACAACCTTACATACTCAGTTACTAAAACTGCTACTGAAGTCATAAGATTCACTGCAAAATAACTCAGTAATTAAGAAGGTGAGTTACTGAGGCAATGTGAATCAAAATACAAATTATTACAACTGACACAAGTTTCGCAGTAGTCACCATGTAAGAAATGCAGAGCCCGTTATTACCTATATATATTTTTGACAACCAGTCTCCAAATTATTATATTTAAGTTTTATATCCCTTTAAGCTACTAAATATAGTGTTTGAGAAACATACTTTTATAAGATTAAATTTCTGAGAAGAAAAATGTTGTAATAAATTTGTTCATTAAAAATGAGAAAGAGATAAAATTTGAAAAAAAAATGTTAGGCAAAACACAGAGTTCACAACTAAATTTTTTTAGCTGCTGCTATGCTTATATGTCTTATCCAATGAGATGCTGGCAATTAGAAAATAATTCTATAGATGCAGGTATTAAAACTTTAAGGCTTGTCCAATACAGAGGGCAATGCTTTCATCAAAATGAAAATTGATTGTGGCCAGAAGCTATCAAAGTAGTTTACATTTGTATAAAATATAAACTTTTAACTGCAGGAGTTAGATGAAAGCTAAAGTAGAATACAATTAGAAGCTATAATGTCTTCTTTTAATGACTTCTTTTAAGTTTGCTCTAAAACATTAAAGGACAAATGCTCTTAAAATGCCCATATGAAATTAAAATGGAGATGTCATGGGGTGAAGGAAAAATTAATAACTTTAGCAGAGTATTAACAAAGCATAATACTTGGCAAAAATTCTATATACTCAGGCTAAATTATTTATAAAGTTACATCTACCTTTCTTTACATATTGATATAAAAAACTGTTGCTTTTCAAGCTTTCAAAGAGATTTAATGAGTCTTTACACCAAATAATGACTACTTGGTGTAATATTTCTGAATGCAATGTTCTTAAGAATCACAAAGGACTAGTTAGTCTAATTTTGAATCAGCCAAAGAAATGATTAAGATGAGGAAAAGGGGGCTGGGGATTTAGCTCAGCGGCAAAAGCGCCTGCCTGGCAAGTGCAAGGTCGTGAGTTCGGTTCCCGGTACCGGAGAAAAACCAAAAAAAAAAAAAAAAAAAAAAAAAAAAGATGAGGAAAAGACAGCCTGGTGTGGTAGTGTATTCCTATAATCCCACTATTCTAGGAGGCTGAGGCAGGAGGATCACAAGTTTGAGCCCAGCCTGGACAACTGGGTGACTTAGCAAGCAACTGTCCCAAATAAGCAATTAAAATGGAGGCTGGAGATGGACGTCGGTGTGAAGACTCTGGGTTCAGTCCCCAACACTGAAGGAAAAAAACCAAGGCACAGTCAACTATTACATCAAAAAGGAAATGCAAATTATCTTTGAGAGAGAATAAATGTAAACTGAAAGGCAGAGGGAAACGAAACAAAAGGAACCATTTGGGAAAGGGGAAACTTCACCTAATATTCTTGAAAAGAAACCCGGCATGGCACTACTCTTGTAAGATAAATGTTACACGTGATTAAAAGGGGATGCAAATTTAACAATGAACTTAGAAGGCTTATTTTCATTTTAAGGACTGCAGAGGCTACAATAGGTATTGGCAGTGAAAGAGAATAAATGAAACCAGTTACAATTTTGAGAGAGGGCTGGGGATACAGCTCAGCAGCACAGTGCCTGCCTGGCAAGCATAAAGTCCTGAGTTCCAATCCAGGTACCAAAACAAAAATTTTTTTTTGAGAGAAAACTCTAGTTTGTAGATGTTGGTTTGAGTTCAGGCATGAATATGAGTTTACAGAGAAGTAGAACAACTTTTATTGTGAGTCTGAGAAGCTCTTGACTGAGTCACTGTAAACACCAGTGGGACCAAAATACAACTTCGAGTTTCACCACAGTTGCAGTGCGATTCTCAGATCCCAGGAACTCCAGCCCCACGGGGCTTGTGAGAACAGAGACTCCGATTTGGTAGTCTGGGCTGGACTGAGAGAACCTGCCTTTCTAACGTGTGCCCAAGTGCTGCTTCTGCATCTGCTCCGGAGACCACACTTTCAGAATCATTCAGTTATAAATAGCTTGAGAAAACCAGCGAGCAAGGAAATGGCTGCCTATCTGAAAATGCTCCTGATGAATCAGCTCAAGTTACTGAAATTTCTATTTCTGCCTTGTGAGACGATGACCTTGAAGACTGAAGTAGAAGACGAGGAGGCACTGTTTGGGGTGAGACCCAGGAGAAATAACTGCAGAATATCATTGCTTTGGGATCCCATCAGGAACCTAAGCTGGCGCAGCAGGAACAAAAGGACATGTTTCCCATTGCTGAAGGAGACTGAGGTGGGAACTGAGAATGAACGGATGGAGATCATCAGCCTACTGACCCCTTCCTGCAGAAATGTTGAGGGTGCAATCCCAGGTCTCCTTCCGGAAAGAAAACACTGTGAAGTTGCTCAAGTGTCCAAAATCACACTATGTGTGAATGACAATTTGATAAGTACTTTAAGATCGAACAACAAAAGTCAAGACTAGAGGTCACTGTCATAAAACACGAGGGAGATAGGTGCTGTTTTACCCTGACTGATGCTCCTAAATCCCAAATGAACACAGAGAAGATTTCTCACTTGACCCTTAAAAGTGGGACATAATCGTGAAATGTCCTTTTCACACAGAATATGACACTGCAGGTAGCAGGTGTCACTAATTTATCCTTGGCATTAGACTGATTTTGAGTCTTCCTTGCTAAGAACTAATCCTAGTAAAAAAGAAACTCATTACAGTTGGGTTTGCAGAGCTGTCCCTTCAGTTGAGCCCAAATTCTTTGCTTTAGACGACTTTAGCAAATGAATGGACTGCCCTGATGCTGTCCCTGCTGAAGACTTGGAGACCTACATTCTGCAGTTACTGTGTTGAGCTTGGATGGTATGTTGGTATATGCTGGAGGTAGCAATGAACAAAAAGGAAAAGGAGAACTGTTCAATTGATTTTAGCGGCCACAGGAAGCATCTACCTAATTATGCAACTTATGCCGAGTAGAGGTTCTGAGGCTACATTTTGGAAACTGTTCAGTGTTTGATTTGTTGTATATACAACATGTCAGTCTCTGTGGCCCGAAGGGAATATGCAAATAATGATTTGATTGTTCAAGCACATAATTTCTTCCACAGCTCCTGAAGAAAACACGGATGTAAAAAGGCTTTTGAAAATTAATTTCCATGTAAATTTCCTTTTCTACTGTGGTACTTCATGATATATATATATA
>NW_004955406.1:2331182-2344961 GCF_000276665.1 Chinchilla lanigera
GGCCACTGCTCAGATTACTTTGTCTGAAGATTGGTTCATAAATAAGTAATCATAAAAATTATAAGGAAAATTCAATGTATTAAAAAAAGGATCAGTGAGAGACATTTTCCACACATGTTCTGTTTTCAAATAAACAATCATTAAAAGAAAGACACATATATGAACAAAATAGTTCATTACCAATTCTAAACATCTTTACATAGGAATCACTGAGATTCAAAGATAATTCTTATTTATAGGGTATCACGGTAGAGAACAAAGTGTGTCTGAAGGCAAAAAAACAAGCTGCATTGTATCAAATAACATTTCTAGAATTTGAATAATGCTGCAAAATACATTTTAAAGCTGTGAATTGTGAATAAGGTGACCTCAGATCAAGAATCTATGAGCAATGATTATATTGCATGAGATACAGCACTCTTAATTAGACTGGTATCTTTTGAAAACTGATTCTGAACTTCCAGGTTTGTTGTAGTGGAGCTCTCTATGACCCTCAGCCTGGATACCACTGTTGTGACGAAAAGTATATCCCATTCCTTCCGAATTCAACGGGCGTTTGTTGTGGTGGCAGAATACAAGAGGCACGGCCCAATCACGAGTGCTGCTATGGGTATTATGCTAAAATACGACCAGGTAAGGATTATTTCTAGGTGTCCTCGATAATCTGGGAACCCTAAAAACATAAAAGCATGGTTCATGTCAACTATTTCAAGAACCTTCTCCCCAAAAAGTAAACTATAAACACATAATAAATGACCTGTGTTAACTATCATTTGTTTCAACCTCAGTGAAAGGTAAGCAAGACTAGGTAGAGTCCAAAGAAAGACCACTAGAGGCTTACAGTGTCTTACGACAGAACACACTCCGTTCACCTCTTGGTGAGCACAAAGCAATATGCACAGCTGGGAGATAAAGGGGTAAAGAAAAGTTCATTACTTACAACAGGTAAGCAGGGCACTGGAAGTAAGTATTAATGCAGTATTCACCCTAGACAGAGAGAGCGAGGGAGGCTTTCACTGGGGACACTTCACCCATCTGTATAGCAAAGACTCATCATGTGTAAAGATGGACACATTCCTGCCTATGCTCAATTTGAGGTCATGAGCACATGTACAAAAAACATGGTAGGTGCAAATGACTGGGCAGAAAATGTAGCATTATAATGAGCACAGTTTACTCCAGGTCCTCTGAAAAGAATGGGTCAGAACTAGGTGACTTAGGTTGGTGCCTTCTAAGTTTTTCCAAATACCCTTAGCTGAAATAAAAAGAAAATCAACTTTGAAGATTACTTAGTAATCATAAAGAGGTAATGGTTCTTCTCTTGTTAGTGTAGGAGCTTAACCCTGATGGTGCCTGCTCTGCCTGGTGGTTAACACAACTACCTAATAAATATATCTAGAGATCTGCCCAATTAACTATGTCTTATGGCTTTGTTTTATTCTCATGGCTCAATATTTTCACCATCAAATACCTGAGTCACTAACTGTCCCATTCCATGAAAATATGTTCTTCTTCATCAGAATATCTCTATTCTGAACTATGCATGCACTGGACAGATTACAGCTGCAAATTCCACTTATCTGAGAATTGGAGTTGACTGGCGGTATACTCTTGTTCTAGGTCAGGCAGGGCAAGGAGGAATGGGGCAGAAAGTAGCAAAGAGAATCCACCTTTGCTTCTGTTTCTCTCTATAGACCAAAGAAACTAGCCATTTCTCTCTAGATTTCAATAACAGAAACAATGCCTGGTGAATGTAAATGAGGGCAATACCAGTGTCAGGCATTTATAAAACACTGAATCTCAGCTAGGATTAACAGTTTACAGATGATATGATACTAACATGTGTGAGCATCACAACTTTGGAAAGGTGGAAGTCATACAGAGTTCATAAGTGAGAGAGCAGGCTTAGACAGGATCAGTAACACACCCACCTTCCCAGAGGTAAATAAGGGCATATTGAACAACTGCAATGAAAAATCAGGCATGGCTTCCTAAACTCTTTTGAGCATTTTACTGTCTCTTCAGCCAAAATATGCTACCAGTTGTTAACATTTTTAAATAACTGTTGTAAACTTCTGAATTTTGTCATGGCTATCACAGTCTGTTTCTGTTGATCCTGGAAAAGCTATTGAGAACACAGGTATTTTCCTAAACTCTAAGTTTATTTCTGATATGTTCCTTACAATGCAGAAAATTAATATGGGAGGGAGAGAAAAAAGCTAAGTTTTTCTGAGGCTTTAGGAAAGCTGGCTGCTCTGAAATACCTACTTTACTGTGAGATTTAAGCCCAATATCTGGTTAACTTGGGTATTAGTATTTTAGTGTCCTTTGTGTTTGGTATAAATATATCCAAGCAAAGTACATGAAATGAGAAACCGTCTTGCCCAGTATCTCTTCTGCAAAATACTGGAGAAAAATGGAAGGTGTAGTGCAAGTGTGGACCGACAACCTCACTCAGCATTTTCCCTTAGAATCCATAGGGAAAATTTGGTCTTTGTAACAGTGCTGTTATCTCTGATTCTCCAGCAAAAATACTTTTATAACTACATCACTCAACCAGATTTTCCATCTAAGAAAATACATTGATGGAAATGAGGGTTTCATAAAAAATAAGTATTAATTTCTTTATTGTGTTATAGCCCAGAATTGTTAACCACTAATTGAATATTGTGAAATGTTTTGTTTACTCCAAAAATTGACATTTGGGAGTTTCCATATATTATTCTCCTCTTCCCTTGCCTGCAAATAATCAAGTTAAAAATCCAGGGAATTAGAACAGCACTTTCTGTCTAGTTCTTACCATGCCTCATGCAGCTTTTTCTGCATCTAGAATACAACTACACGATAGTGTTTTCCTTTTGAAGTCATGTGAACATTTATAATCATATGATTTGCAACAAACTATTCAAGTCCTGAAAAATATCCTCTGCCCCTTGAAAATTAATGTGCAATACTTGCATATATCACTTCTTGAGCTCTAGAACTCTGTTCCTTTTCCAATCCTAGCAGCGTCAGATGTAGAACTAAAAATCTAATTTACTTTTGTTTTATTTCAAAATAAAAGTGAACATTTTTCCCCCCAAAAAATGAATAAGCCATGGAAACCCATGTATTTTTGATCAATATGCTATAAACTTTGCAATGACTGCTTTTTAAAACAAGAATATTAATATCTCCATTATCTGTACACACACACACACACACACACACACACACAGACTTATTTGCTTCAAAACATTTTAGTATCTACCAAACTGTTAAGGATGTCCCACATTTAGATTCTTTCTAAGTATTTCATTTTTCACAGTATTAGAATGCATACCATGCTGTCAAGACAGAAAAAAATAAGCCCACAGTTTCATGGAATAATCAAAGGTGGTGTTCTGCTCCAACCATTAATCTCAATGTACCTAATGAAGAGATCCTTCTGCAACCTCTGTCCTCAGCCCCTGGCCTTTGTTAGCTAGTTTAAGGCTGTCTATGTCATGAAAGAAACCATAGTGGTCTCAAACTATCTTGAATCTAAATGTAATTAAAATCCAATCTGTAGTCTGCCAGTTTAGTGCTGAGATGGGTGTAGGCATTTTGATATTTGTGGGGGAGTCTGAAATATTGGTTAATAATATTTACTTCCTTTTTTCTGTGGATGTTCTTTCATAACAAAGAGCAGCAGAGAAAAGAATGCACGTTACCCCCACACACATTTTTTTATAAATATGCTAATGACCCCAACTAAATGTTAATGTGGGTCATTCTTTGATAAGAATAACAATTAACTGTTAGACTGCATGGTAGCTTTTAGAAGCAAAACATTTTCAAGCCTAGCCTGAAATAGATTCATTCTGAGAGGTTAATGAGAAGGTGACTGATCCTTGTATCTTATGTCTAATAGCCCTTTTTTGAGTAAAAAAATCGTTTTATTTCTCATTGATATAATCCACATCTCTTGTTATGAGGCCTTTTCTTCTAACAGTAACTGAGAAAGATTCAGAGGGAGTCAGGGAAATATAAAATCTGTAAACCAGCTAATGTTTGGTATACTTAAAAGATGCTTTCAAAAAGTACTTCTTTCCCCAGTATAGATGTGTATGGTTTCCTCTATGCCAGCTAACATCCTGGGTGCTATGAGTTAATTGGTCCTGCTCTTGGCCCATGTGACATTCTATGTTAAAGTTTGCCAGTGAGAGACATTATATTCTCTGGTTATGGAAACTTAAGAAAGACGGCAACTGAATTTCACACCAAATAGAACCCTTTTACCCAGAGGAAGGAAATATATGTATGACAAATACAATAGCTTTCCAGCAAGCTTATTCCTTCTTTACTGGCCTCTGGGGCCACCATGATGAAAGATTCACACACGTTCCCTTCCGTGCACAGATCTTGCATTATTATTTCCTTCCAAAGGCGGTGGACTAAGCCTACTGTCCCTGAATTCTGGGAATCCATATCCTCAGAGAAAATTAGGGCTGCCTTGGCCCAGTCTTGGATGTTTATTCTAGAGAAATGAAAGCTATATTTACCCAAAACCTTTTGCATGAATGTGTTCTGCAGTTTTATTTTAGATGCCCAAATGGAACACTTCATATGTCTCTGTGTACATGAGCAAAGTGTAACACAAAGGATTAGTACCTAGCAATCAGAAGGAACAAAACACTGGTAATACCAAAAAGAACTATGCTGAGGAAAAGAAGTAGGTGTTAAAGAGCTATTTACATGGTCTATTCAAACACAAGCTATAGTTATAGAGAACAAATTGGCAATAGCCATGGGTATTGGGCTGGAAAGTGTGAGTATAAAGTCCCAGCGTTAGAGTATTTCAGATAATATTTTCTATGATCACATTCTAAGAAAAAATCTATACAATGTTCTGGTGGTTTGATGCTAAATAATTGGTGGGCAGGATCTTTGGAGTGAGACTGCCTAGATTCACATTCCTTTTCATTCACTTGCTAGATGTTTGAGCTTCATTGAGAAACTTAAGCTAAGAATAACAGTGGTAGGCTAATATCTCAAATACCCATTGAGCTGATGAGCTAGAATCCCCAAACTTATTACCTTTTATGTTTCCAGTAATAGGGGAACACAGGAAGAGGAGGTTAAGCCTTTCATTGTCAAAAGAGTGTTTCCAATGAGTCTGACCAGACTCAAGGATGTTCGCTTTCATCAAATCATACAAAAGGGCAACCTGTTCATGAAAGCTAGGCATCAGATGTCTGATAGCCACTGACAGTCTTTGAGATCAAGGACTCACTGACTCTTTGAGAACTAGCAACCCTTTAATTGACTTTTTCCCATTGACCTGCAACCCTTAAGGAGTGCATCTTTGCATTTTGTATGGTACTAAACCCTAGGCTGTAGGCCCTAGAAGACACACATTCTTCTCACAGATAGGTATTCAGAGACTTCATGTTCATTCAGTGCTAGCGCTGCTGAGAAACAGAAAGAACCAATTATTTTGAGACTGTGGACATGGAAAAGGATCAACCATCTATTGTATGAAAGCATACTCTTCTGGAGGAAGTCAAACATCTCAGTGTGTTAGTGTTTTAACAAACACAAATGTAGTGGCTTA
This sequence comes from Chinchilla lanigera, assembly GCF_000276665.1. NCBI lineage: Eukaryota > Metazoa > Chordata > Mammalia > Rodentia > Chinchillidae > Chinchilla > Chinchilla lanigera. The sequence goes on from NW_004955406.1 coordinate 2,336,758, forward strand.
AAACATCACCAATGCACTGCTCCATGTTGCTCAAGGTCAGAAATTTAAATAGGTGTCACTGAGGTAGCATCAAGGTGTTCCCAGCAGTGCAGGCCCTTCCAGGGAAGAGTCCATCTTCTCATCTTTTCCAGCATCTACAGCTGCCCACGTTCTTTGGCTCCTGGCCATCTTGGCCCTTCCTTACATCACATTATCAAACTCAGTTCCATCTGCTATGGCGACTGTCCTTTGCCATGTAACATGACAGCACACATTCACAAGTGCCAGGAATTAGGATGTAAACATCTCTGGGAAGTCATATTCTATTAACCACTCTAAAGTTATGGTTCATAACTGTGAGAATTAAGATATTTCTGCAAATTTGGAGGTTCAACTGTCAAAAGTGAATGCAGAAAGATACTGTCAGTCCGAGTGCAAAGAATATGAAAAAGTGCTGAGCACAGACCTGCTCTAAATTAGGCAGCTGTCTTGGGGATAGGATCCTGTATTAGAGGTAAGATGGTATTAGGGTTGGGAACTACAGTGAGGTAAGGAACCCCAATCTTGTTAATGGCCCTGGACTCCGGGACAAAGTGTTACCCAAGTCAATTTTTGTTCTGATGGAGTGAACAGAGTATTACAAGGGCTAATTAGCCAACAACATGTGTGTCCTTTCTAGAGCTATGTGAATACCATCGATCACAGTTGTTTAACAGCCTCTTTCTTTAAAGTAGATTTTGGGCTAATTTTAAGAAGAGCATAGTCAGAATACAAAAACTGTCATGAGGGTCAACGGAACAGAATAGAGGATGCAGAAACAACCCCAAGCACGTTTAACTATTTGATCCTTGACAAAGGGTCCGGAAATACTGGAAGAAGGATAGCCTTTACAATAACAGGTGCTGGGAAAACTACTGGCTATCCACATGCAGAAGACCAAGTCTAGACCCATGTGTCTCACCAGGTACAAAGCTAAAATCAAAATGGAAGAAAGAACTAAATTTTAAAACCTAAACACTTAACTTGCTGGAATATAAAATAGATAAAACTCCTGAAGTCATAGGCATAGACAAAGACTTTCTGAACGGGACCTAGTTGCATAGGAATTAGTACTGAGAATCAACACATTGAATCATATTGAATTAAAAAGCTGCACAGCAAAAGCAACAACCAACAGGGGTAAAGAGACAGCCCATAGAATAGGAAAAATGTTTCTAGATATTCCTCACGCAGAGGACCAATGTCTAGAATATATAAATAACTCCAAAAATTAGACCCCCCAAAATAAAAGACCCAATCAAAAACTAAGCAAGTGAAATGAGTAGACATTTTGAGAAGTGCAATGTCTTGGTTACTTTTCTCTCATTGTTGGGACAAAATACCTGATGCCCAAAATTAAGGAAGGAAAAGTTTATTTAGCTTACAGTTTGTGGAGGTTTTAGTCCATACTTGGAAGATTATAAGGCAGAGTGGCACATGGCAGAGGGCTGCAGCTCATGGCGGCAGAACACAGCAAAGCAACAAGCACACACCAGGGCGGAATGAGGGTGGAATGGCCTCAAGCACCCTTTTCCTCTCCCTTACATATACAAACTATCCACCCCAGGGCGGATGTAGCTCTCACACCCATAATCAATCAAACTCTAAAAGCCTACCCCATGGCCGCATGAGGCTTTGGGGGGACACCCAGACACAAACCATAACATGCAAATAGCCAATAAATACATGAAGAAATGCTCAATGTTCCTGGCCATTAAAGAAATGAAATAAAACAATATTGAGATCCCACCTTATCTTAGAAAGAATGGCTATCGTCAAAACATCAAATAATAACAAATGCTGGTGAGACTGTGGGACAAAAGGAACCCTTCTCCATGGCTGGGCATGTAAACTAGAGCAACAGCTATTGAAATCAGTGTAAGAGATTCTCCAAAAAACTAAAACTATAAATTCCATAGTTAATGGAATCCCCTAGCTAATCCCCTTCTAAGTATCTTTCTGAAAGAGTTAAAGACATCATTTTACAGTGATCCATAAACATTCATGTTTATAGCAGCACAATTCATAATAGCTAAATCTCAAAAGCAGCCTACATATCCATCGACAGATGAATGAATAAAGAAAATGTAGTATTTATACACGATGGAGTACAACTCTGCCGTAAAGAAAGATAAACTTGAGTCATTTGTGGGAAAATGGATGTACCTTGAGACCATACTCTTAAGTGAAATAAATCAGACACAGCTTAAATGCACATGGTTTCTCTTACCTAAGCGTCCTAAATTACAACTAAAGAGCAAAATAAAAGATAAAAGGAAATGGAGAAGGAGAAATTCCTCAAAAGGGAAGGGGATGAAGAGAAAGAGGGGAAGGAATGGGGAGTGAAAAAATGAATTAAGATGTGTTATGTACAGGTACCAACTCCCCACGAGGAATGCAGGTGCTATGTTCTAGTAACATGTACTAAAAATGATAGATTTATATCATCTTTTTAAATGTTATAGCAGTGCTGCTTCTCTGTGGTAGCAGAACAATGCTGTATCCTGGTTGTACTGAAGGTTACATGAATGTATACCTATAACACATCATAGAACTATATTTAAAGACACCGTAAAAAGAATGCATACAGGAACTGGTGAAATTCCAGTGAGATTGATCTGTAGTCTGCTTTTTAAAAATGTTTTTAAAACAAAAAATAATGAGCATATCCAGATTGATGAAGCCCTCTGAAGCTTAGCTTGTTCTATGAGTCCCACATGTAAAGTGCCTCTGCCATCAAGACTCTTGGAAACAGATTCTGGGTGACAGATGTTGGTCCAAGAGGCATCAGGTGGTGGGCAATCAGTCAGCGCCATCACCAAGCTGCAGCATGCGGCCTTTTCTCCTGGAAGTCACAGAGGATGACTCTGTGTCACGTGTCTGCAGTGGATTTTCTCTCAGTGGGTGCCTGGGAGCGGAATCATCAAGCCAAAATGTGTGTTGATTTAAAAGAGAGAGACCAAAGAAACGCAAATGCAGAATCAAAGAGATAGTTGAAATTTCTACCCCTGAGACATTTTGTTTATTCCTAGGATGGAATGATGAATAATTAGTAGGGTTTGTGATAGATATGGCGCTCCCTGTATCAATGATGTAATGCACTAATCCATTTCCGGCAGCTCTGACAGGGTACCAGAGATGGGGTAATTCTAAACCATAGCTGTTTATTCGGCTCTTGGCTCTTCAGGCTGGGCGGTCCAAAAGAATTGGACTGGTATCCAGCAAGGGACTTCACCCTGTATAATCCTGTGGCAAAGGGCAGAAGCAAGCCTGCGTGCTGTGGAAATTTCAAAAGGGAGAAGTGTGGTGGGAAAGTTGACTGAAGTCAGCCTTTCTGTCAGGAGCCTGTTTCCACAAACAGCCAGCCTTTCCAGACACAATAGAATTCACCCATTCATGAAGAAGGAGCCCCTGTGTTCCAATTTCCTTTGTACATCAAGGGCTGAAGTGGTGAGGCTTCATGGCTACACTCCCAGGGAAGAGTTGTTCAGTCATAATTGGTCTCTTTCCTTTTGCAATTCCATCTTTCTTGCTAAAGCAGTGCAGGTGCTTTCCCGGGTCCCTCTGTCATAAGAGTATTAACCACTGCCCTTTTATAGACGAGACACAGCAGTGTCTTGTGCTCCTCTTTCATTGCTGTCAGTTTGGTCTGAATTCTTCTTTTCTGAGCTACAGTGTCTTCTGCATGTGTGGCATACTGCTGCAGGTTAGGGAGAGGGACCACTGGTTGTCCCATCATCTGTTTTCTGGGAAATGGAGATATCTTCTTTACTACACATGAGACAAAGTGTTTCTGGGAGGTAGGAAAGTAGTCTTGGAAAACAGACATGGAGTTACAGTATTTATGTTCTTTCTCATGAGCCTGGATCTTTTATGATGGGAAAATAATATAACATAAAATGTACCATTTTAACTGTTTCTAAATGCATCAGCTCAGTGGCATTGAATGTACTCATATTGGTGTATGACTAACCCCCTGTCCATCCCAAGGATGCTTTATCTTCCCACACTGAAACTGTTCCCACTGACTGCTAAGTCCCCATTCCTGTCCACCCTCGACCCTAGGTAACCACGACTGCACTTCCTTCTAGCTGATTTCCCCACTCTAGGAACCTCATAGCTGGGAGCATTCCAGAGTCATTTGTGATTGGTTTCTTTAACTTAGGATGTTCTCAAGATTTATCCATGTTGTAGCTCATGTCAGGAATTCATTCTTCTTTAGGTTTAAATAATATTCCATTGTAGGCACATACCACATTTTGTTTATCTCTTTATCCATCAACCTGTATTTAAACTGTTTTCACTTTTTTTTACTACCGTGCATAAAATCACAATGAACACTGAGTGTACAAATATCTGTCCAAAGTACTTTCAGTTCATTTGGTTACGTAACCAGTTCTTCTTTTCTATGTGCCCAGAACCAGAATGGCTGCTTCATATGGCATTTCTGTGCTTAAGAATTTTGAGGAACTTCTGTACTGCTCTCAACAGTAGCCGCACCATTGTCCATTTTCAACAGCAATCGCCAAGTGTTCCGACTTCACACCTTGCTGGCGTTTAATTTCTGTTTTGCTGTTGTTGTGGCTCTGTTTTGGGTAGGGGCCATCCTAATGGGTAGCAGTGATGTCTCACTTGGTTTTGATTTGTGATTCCCTAATGAGTAGAGACTGAGCATGTTTCCACGTGCTCATTGGTCCTCTTCTATCATCTTTGAAAGCGTTTATCCAAGATCTTTGCCCCTCGAAGGGTTTCTGCATACTGGACGAGAGCCTTTCTTGGCTGGGAAGTTTTTGTAATTCACTCAGTCTTGCTATAGCTATACATTTCAAAACACCGTTTTATACCTTATAACTCAGCCCTGGTAGGTTTGTATGTACAGTGGACTGTCTATTTTTGATCAGTTCATTCTAAGGTATTGTTAAGGGAAACAATTTTTAAATTTTTCTATTTTAGAATATTCCTATCTTTTACAGACCTCTCCATTTCCAATTGACTACTGATATTTAGAATATTTGCATCTTTTAATCTTAAGGCCAGAGATTGTCTTCTTCCTACCCTGAGCAGTATAGAATATCACTTCGAGGGGCACGCAGGCAAAGCTGGGTGCGTGAAATTCAGGATCTGCCCCCGCTCAGCACAGTATGTGTGTGTTGACCGGACGGGTGTTCTTACCCTCACAATTCACTCTCCCACTGGAGGTTTTTTGTTTGGTTAAATGAATATAGTTTGGTTAAGAAAATTAAAGTCATGTGCAGTATAAATTTATCTGTAAGTTAATTTCTTAATCCACCCCACTTTCAGAAAGCAAGTTTACATTAAACAGAAAAGTTTCCCAAGACATGCTTTTTCTGACAAAAGCCATGTCCCTAGACCTAACATGCCTCTTTTTTGGAAGGACGGTGAACACTCAGCATAGTCTTACCTATGATCTAGCGCATAGGCTGTGAGCAGACCCACGGGTTTATGCATCCCTAACACAAAAATTAAGGAATTGTATTGAGATTGTGCAACTCCAGTATGACCACATTCTCGCTAGTAACTCAGCCCACGCGTTGTTCTCGGAGTAATGACTGCTGTCAGGCTCAGCGGAGGGTCCCGGCGTTTTCTTCCACTCCGGCGATAACTGTTGTTGTCCCAACCCGACAGGTGAAGTCTGCTGTCCCGATGAGCCGCACAACCGGGTTTCTGTGGGGCTCGGCGACGCGTGCTGTGGCAGGATGCCCTATTCCTCGGCGGGACCCCAGATCTGCTGCGCGGGGACCCTGCACGACGGCCACGGGCGGCAGTGCTGCGGCGGGCGGGTGGTGAGCGCCGACGCCCAGTGCTGCGGAGGACAGGAGCGGGGCGTGGCGTACGGGCCCCTGCCAGGTGAGGACCCCCCTACTTCGGCGCAGGGCGCCCCGGAAACCGGAGGGGGCAAGTTCTCCCTCCCTAAATCAAACCGTAATGTCCCATTTTTTCTGTGTATCTGATGCATGCGGTCAGAATGCCTAGTGGGAAGTGTTACATACACAAAAACATTATAAATTAAATAGATAAAAAAACAAAACAAAACCGCACATGAATTCTTTGGTTCTACAGCAAAAGAATGTTTCTTAGTAAATACTATGCATGCCCAAAATTACTAAGATGATATCGTAGCGCAATTCTTTTACTCTCCTATTCTTTAATATTTGTGGAACTAACACTAATATTAATTGTTACCAAGCTGGGAGTGGTTGTATGCTCCAATAAACCCTGTATTCTGGGAGGTTGAGGCAGAAGGATCTCAAGCTCAAGCACAACCTGGACAATTTAGCAACTTAGTAAGGCTCAAAAGTTAAGGAGTTGGATGGGGCCTTGGTGATAGGAAGACTGTATCTCAAAATTTAAAATGAGCAGGTGTGGGTGTGTATGGGTCCGTGCAAAGACGCTGGGTTCAAACCCCCGTACTGACCACCCATCAAACTAACAAACAAATGGAAAGTAATCATTATCATTAAATGAGTACTTACTATCTACTGGGCATTATCCCAGTGTTTTGTACATTATTAGCAAAATAGATTCATCTTTACAACAAGCTTGCAAATAGGTACTACTATTATGCACATTTTTCAAATGAGGAAATGGCGCGCCATGCCACAGAGAAGCACCGACACAATAGGCCCGCCCGGAGACGTGCGTGAACCATCCCTGCACGGAGAAACCTCTGGGAAAACATGGCACACGGCGGGTCGCTCTTGGCCCTGCCCTTGAGAGCCAGAAAGGCCCGGAGTCAGCAGAGGAACAACTAAAGAATGAGGACTCGGAGAACGCGAGGGTACTGATGCCCGATGACTCAGAGGTAGAGCTGACTGGGGACGCGGGAGCCATTCAGGAGCTGGAAACCAGGAGGACCTTGCACAGTACCTGGGGAGACCTCCCTGGAGGCCATTCTCCCCCTGACTGTACAGGCTGCGGTGGAGGAGCGCGTGGAGGTCCGGAGAGGTCTGCACTGAGATTTCATGGATTACACGGGGGCCCAATATTCAGATTCTAAAGAACCGCCTTCATGGAGAAGGAGGAGTCCCGTGGAATCATGAGTATAGAGGAAAGAGCGGACGGCCCTTTGCTGGACACTGGTGCTGGTCTCTCCGTCCTTCTTTCCAGCCCTGGCCTTCCTTCCAGCTGTCACACCTCAGTGAGGGGAGTCACTGATGAGGTAACCTGCTATTTTTTGCAACCCTTGGACTGTAACTGCTTGTTGGATTTTTCTTGCATATCTTTGTTTTCCTGAGAAACCAGTTTGAGGATGCCAACATGTATTGCAGCAGCCACTGATGATTTCCTACTAATCTGTCCATAACTCTGTAATGTTTGTATTGCTCCTATGCTACTTCGTAAATGCATGTATGTTTGTTACTATGTGTTTGCAATAACAACCTTTGAGAACAGTCAATGATTATTTGATTGATTACTGATATATAGCTCTATTTGTTTTCCCTAGAGACCAGTTTGGAGAAACCAGGGTATAATACAACAACCATTGATAATTTCCTGCCATTTCTGTCTGTAACTCACTATTATTTGTCTATTTGTTTCCCTGAGATATTATCTTGAAGATACCAATAGGTAAAATAACAACCATTGATAATGTCCTACCACTTTGTCTGTAATTCGGTGTATCCCCCTGCTGCTTTGTTGTCCTTCCTTTATTCTTTAAAATAAAAAATAAAAAAATAAAATGAGAAAATGGGCTGGGAGTGGAGCTCAGTATTAGAGTTCTTGCCTACCATGCAGGAAGCCCTGGGTTTGATCATCAGCACTGCAAATAAATAAATAAAGTAAACCTAATAAAAAAGTAGAGGTGAGGAAAACGAGGCATGCACATTATAAATGTATTCGAGGTCATCAAGCTAGTCAAATCTAGAGTTTGGGCTACTTGAAACTTACATGATTTGGGAGCCTTTTCAGAAAAAAGAAAAACAACAAAGGGCAGCAAAATATAAAATGAGTATTTGCAGTGGGAAAATAAAGGACAAATCAGAAAGAAAGAGAGAAGGAAGGAAGGAAGGAAGGAAGGAAGGAAGGAAGGAAGGAAGGAAGAAGAGGAGAGGAGAAGAGAAGAGAAGAGGAGAAGAGAAGAGAAGAGAAGAGAAGAGGAGGGAAGAGAAGAGAAGAGAAGAGAAGAGAAGAGAAGAGAAGAGAAGAGAAGAGAAGAGAAGAGA